>NC_061803.1:2556535-2868202 GCF_021462225.1 Girardinichthys multiradiatus | reverse complement strand
CACGTAATCTGAGAGAAAATTAAAGAATCACAAGATTACCTCCATTTATGCATCAACGCGTATGTCCCTAGCCCCTATCAGACTTTTATTAAGCTAAACGAAATGCTTCCCAATGCACAATATAGACCTGAAATGGTGAGAGATCATAATTTTGTGCATTTAATAAACAGAAAAGCAGAAATCTGATTTTCTGTGGATCACTGGACATTTGGCTAATTCTGATCTCTAACCGACTGATTGGTGCATCTCTCCAAATTCAGCTCAGACATTATTTTCCCCTGAACAACAGCAGATTTGTTTGCCCCTCTGCTTTTTAATTACTCGTACTTATCTGATGTGGCTGGATGGACTCAAAGAGTAATGGACCTGAAATACTTCATCCAGGCCAGACAGGTGCAGTCTCGTGTCTAATGCATTCAAACGAGCAGCTGACATGCAAATCCCTTAAAAGCGAAACCTTGGGGCTGGTAATGGGTCGGCACACTCACAAACATAGCAGAGGGAGTGGCGACATAATGGCTCATATTATCTTTGTTTCTGCAGACCTGCTTTTGTTAAATGAGTGCAAAAAAAGGTCAGTCCAACACAATTCATGGTCAAAGTGACTCTGGCTGAGCAGCCTCTGCCTAATGCTACATGAATAATTCACATTTAAGAATGCGTTTGATTTGCCAATATGAATGGACACATTACTGTTGATGAGTAACAAGTAAATCTGCCTTTGCTCATAAAAACATGGTCACATATTCCTGAAATTGTTTCTGAATGTAGTTTAAGGCAGACTTCCAGCCCGGAATGATGAACCCTTTCCCTCCAAAGCAAATGACCCAAAGATATGGACATGCATAATTAAAATGTTTATGATTATTACTTGAAAACAGAGTGTAATGGCTGGATTTCTATTAGAGGAAGTAGACAATCTGGCTGTTGGTTGCTTAAATGAATTGCCTGACTCACTTTGCAGGGTGGAAATAAACAAACCCTGGAAACACATGTAAATAAGTTATGATCAGTAAAAACAAGTGTTATTGCACTACGTCCCCTTCTTTCTTGTCATAAATATGCATTTTTTCAGTATTTCTTTTGCTTTTAAGACATTAGGGCTGTTTTTAAAAGCACATTTTAACCCTTTGGTATGTCAATGATGAGAAAACGGGGCAGTATAGGATTAGGCATGGGCCTGTATGAGATTATCATACAGTACACATAATACACTTGACATTATCATTGTATTTATACAACAATCTGAAGTCTATTAGCTTTTATTTAAAACAGTATTAGCAGAGGAGGATTAATGAGTGGCACTCCTTTAGTTACCACATAACTGTCCTCTCTTTTTATCACCGACCTCAAATATTTCCAAGAATCAGGCTTTTCTGTAAGTTTGAGATAAACGTAGTAGGTATCTTTTAGCAAGCTGACTGGCAATGCTCAGCCATGTGTGCTATAGGGGTAGCACTGAGTTTAAATCAGAGGAACGGTATGATGGAACATTTTCTGAGGTTTTGAAACGGCATACAGAAATATACAGAAAACTCTGCAACAAACCTGTATCACGTGATACGACTGCCTTTATTTGAAACACGAGCTCTTTATCCCCACTGCTTATTTCTTGTGGCAGAGGGAAAGGTCTAGTAGCCTTCTTTCAGCCAGCTTACTGGCAGTGCACAGCAGTAGGTTGGGGAGGTGGGCTGTGGCTCTGACTGTGTTACTCCATGCGCTGTACAGCTGGAGAAACCTCGGCTCATTTAAATGATTTTTTTTGAGGCTGCTTCAAAACATTGACTTTGTTGTCCTTAAGACCCTTTGTGACTAATTTGGAGGTATCTTTGGATTTACTTTGCATTTGGAAGTCTCATTTTGGCCTGACCTTTAACATCCTGGCTGATGTCTTCAGATGTTGCTTCAGTATTTCCACATAATGTTCTTCCCTCATGTTGCCATGTTGAACAAAGGACATACAAAACATGACGCTGCCACCTACGTTCTTCACAGTCGGAATGATGTTCTCAGGCTTCAAGCTTCCCCCTTGATGATCATTATGACCAAACACTTTAATTTTAGCTTTAGCAGACCACAGGACATATCTTTACAAATGAAGATCTTTGCAATGCTGTCCTTCCTGACCAGCATCAGCCAGGATCTTCACAAGATCTTTTGCTTTTCTTCTCAGACCTGCATGATTTACTGAATTTGACTCTTCAGTCAGATATTAGGACTGAACTGGACTTTATGTGATTAAATCTGAATCTCTCTATATGATTGGACTGTATTAGTATGAACAGATTGATTTTTCTATTAGATTAAATAAGAATTTGGCCTTTTAGATTTATGGTGACTATATAATAAATTGAAGTGGAGTTTTGGTTAGCTATAGAGCCATGTAGCTGAGACAGTTTCAGAGTGAGTTCATAAATGTTTTCAGTTTCAAAGAGAAGAGAGCAGCTTAACTAATCAACATTAGCCACTTATCTCTGGAGCCCACAGCATAACTAATGACCTTATACTTGTGTTGCATCATTTAGCGACACCCCCATTTTACTGAGCTCATATTAGCATCAGATTTCCCCCGTGCTTTTAACATCAAAGGGACACACTCCATGCGCTGTAAGGACGGGAAGCTTCTGTTCTCGTCTCGCTGGATTTCCACAGTTCCTTTCGTTCCTCTCATCTTCCTCGGACGAAGACTTCCTATTATAAGCGAAGGTTACTGGATTGTGCGAATATAATGGTGTTGGGGGGGTGGCGGGAAGTACGGTGTGTTCTGCGAATAGCTGATGCCAGTGCAGCTGCACAACAAGCTGAGGATGATGGCGATGACGCTTATTATGATTGGCATTCATAATCAGGTGCTTAAGGGGATTTTTTTGCAGCTGAAGCTTTAATCTTAAACTCTGATGATGATGGAAACTGCCAGAGGAAATACAGTGGAATGCAAATCACTGAACACCACTTTCATAATGTCTCCCAATCAGAACGGATCAGATTGTAAAAGATGACCTAATTTTCAAAAAGCATAAAGTTAAGTTGTTGCGGGGGCTGTAACTATTTTCTTTGGGCCACTTGCTAAATTCTTCATGTTGTTTGAGATTATTTTGCTTTCTTGCGTATTTGCTTTTGAGGCTAATCTACAGATATTCCAAAAGTATTTGCACTCCTTGAATTTCTCTGTATTTTGTTGAACTCTATGGGATTTTATGACATAAATCAAGGTTCTAAAACAATATCCTTTGTTCAATCCATGATCTAGACATGGAGAGAAGACATAGGCACTGCATGTTAAGGGCGGTCCATTGTCCTCATAGGTGATCATTTATCTGTTCTGGAAGCCAGCTTCTTTTCTTATCAGCCTTTTGTGTTGAAGATATGTTTGCCTCAGGATGTAAACCAGCCCTCAGTAAAATGTTTCCTGTGTGAACAGTTACACTTTACATTTTAAATGTCTCTTTTTAGAGGACTCTTCTGCGAAGGTCACATTAATGCAAAATTTCCTGCACAACATAATGATGCACAATCAGTTTCCAGTTCTCTAGTCTTGGTGTAGGGGCAGGGGATTGATTTGACTTCCTGATGAGTTATCTTGGAAAGTTTTGACCTTTCTTGTTTCTGTTGAATGTCATTTCCTAATTGCATTACAAACTGAGGGAACTGCAACCCGGCCAATTAAACCAGGCTGTGGACATGTACAAGGATCACCATGAAAGCACAGAAGCTCATAGTCTGTCCATCACGCACACCTGCTACTGATGCTTTGCACACTTTACGTTAAATCTTGGTTGGTGACATGAATTTCTGGGTCTTTTCATGTGTAGGGTACCCTCTGTGGGGCATTAATGCAGCCGTTTGCATGCATTCTCCATAAGGGACCTGCCAGCTTCTGCGTTCATTCATGGGATTCACATATTTGCAAATGCATACCACCCTGCTGGAGTGAAGAGCTGCTTTATGGTGAAACTAAGCGCTGAAAGCAAACAGCGTCCAGTCGGAGTCACCTGTGCCCTTTACTGTTTCTGCTTTCGAAGTTTGGGAACGTTTCACCTTGGGAAGCGTCCTTCCTGGATCATTGGTCATCCCAGCAGGAGGCACACAATGTGAGAGAGAGAGAGAGGTATGATGAGTCAAAGAGTAGAGGCAAGGTGAAACCGGAGCGCTCTCCAACAGCAGGGATCCATATGGGAGCCGGGCAGAACTAGGAACAGGTAATTTGTCAAAGTGAGTGTCTGTGGCCCGGCCGATCCTTCACAGAGTGCAGCACAGCAGGGTTTTTTCTCTTTTACTTGTGTTGACAGAGACACTGTCGGCTCATAAGCTTGATGCCCTCTGCAGAAAACTGTCTTTTAGTGGGAAACAGAATGTTTTAGTTCTACCTGGATGCTCTAGGGAAGCCCGTTTATTTTTGAGTGACATGCTTTTATTCTAACTAAACACACAACAAAACAAGCTGACACAAATAGATATCTAGAGTATTTTTAACTACATCCAGTTATTCAATTTACAGACAGACAGTGAGAGAAACAACTTCAGTCACATTCGGTTTTTCCTCTTTGACCTGGAGGCAAACATGTTCGGCATTTTGACAGCAAATTGAGAAATTGGTCCGCATCCATAATGATTTTTTTGCCGAGAGCAAGGCGGCTAGTCTATTAGCAACCGGGGTAAAGACATGGCGAGGCTCTGCAGTCTATTTCTTCCATTAGTCCCTTGTTTGTGTTTGCAGAAACAGACAGAAGAGCAAAGAGAGGGAAGGAAAGCTGAGGGGATGGACCAGTAGCTGCCTCCCAGTGATCTGTACGCTGCGTTCATTAAGATGCAATTCTCTGAAGCTCGGGAGGATGGATTTTTATTCATGCTAATCTTTGAGATTTGAATTTATTTTATGAATTGTGGCCTCGCCGCATCTGAAACTGCATCAGTTACTCTCTTTTCTGTGCCAACATCAAACTGGATCTAGACTTCTCTGAGCAGTTTGGAGACTTTCAGCTAAAAATAAACTTGAGACGGTGGTTTTCAGAGCTTTGTTAGCAGAAGTTCCTCTAAAAATGCTAATTTATGAAAGTGGTGAGAAGCTGGAGATGCTTAGCTGATTAGCAGTAGTTTTACACTAATTTGGTGCTCAAGAAAAACCAATAGACCCCAGGGGACAGCTTCTCATTCTTGATATTCTTTGAAATGTGCAGTTTTTTTTCATGAATCGTGGCCTCAGTGCATCTCAGCTGCATTATTTACTATTTTCTTTGCAAACATCAAACAGGTTTAAGACTAATTTGAGCAGTTTGAAGCAGTTCAAACATAAATCTACTTATAGCCAGATATTAAATAACATCTATAGCTCAGTAACATGCTGTGGATGTTACTAAAGTTGATTTTTGGGGGACAATTCACTCTTTCTGGGCATGCTAGTGGCCTACTCAAAGTCTGGACTTAAATCCAATTGAGATGCTGTGTCATGTCCCAAAACGGGACATTTTTGTTTGATGTGGCTGAATTAAAACAATTCTGCAGAGTGGGACAAAATTCATCAACAGTGATGGCAAAGATTCATGACCAGTTATGGCAAAGGCTTGATGGCTGTTGTGGCCCCCAAAGTGAAAATAATATCAAATTTTCCGCTGCGGGGACCTTCAGATATTACCTGGGATTTTAAAAGCACTTGGTGTGTTTTGACAATTTTACCTGAGTAATTTCAATTTCCCAGGTCCACACTTTCCCAAATAAAATGTCTGTGGTCTGGGAGTAGGGCTTCAGGTTACCAGGGGATTGTTGAGTGGCGGGGTTATGTGCTGAGCGACGATGATTGGTGGATCCTTTCTTGCAGTGTTCGGACGTCCGCTCACCCACCATATTTAAAACCTGCGTGTTGTTGTTTTCTACTTTATAAGAGATTAATATTTAAATGTAGTTTTATTGATCGGGAATGGACCAAAGGAAGAGGACATACGTTAGGCAGACGGATGATGAAGTCCAGGCTTTTTTGAATGTTTTTGCTGATGTAGACCTTCAGCAGGTCTTTGAGTTGGTTGGTGAAAATGCTGCAAAAGAAAAATCTTATCGCCACCCAATGGACTGGAGGTGTAGTGCAGTTTTCTTTCCCACAAGTCATTAGGCTGATTTAAATATATCTTTCACATCCTTACAGAGCAGTGGAAATAAAAATATTCCTTTCACCAGGGTAAAAAAAATTCCCAGGTATAAAAATTTAGTTTTACTCTGCAATTACTGTTTTGCACAGGGGCAAGTTGGTTTGGACATCTGTTTTTTGCTGCAATATATGAAACCATCTATGTAGATTATCTTTGTCTGATATAATTTTTTTTTGAAGAAGTTAGATGAAGAATTCAAACAGAAGAAATCTGTAAATGCACTGTGTGTAGAAAAATCTGTTTTTGTACACGTTTGCCTTGTTACACTATAAATGAGTAATAGTGAACATAGTCCTGAATAACTCGAGTAAAATTTTCAGTCTGTGTTTCTGGGAACATTTATGCCTGATTGTCGGTTTGACTGAAAACAATTTATCTTCCCTTTTATTAGGAATTAAGAAAATAAGCCTTTTTTCTACAGGTCCTTCTCAAAATATTAGCATATTGTGATAAAGTTCATTATTTTCCATAATGTCATGATGAAAATTTAACATTCATATATTTTAGATTCATTGCACACTAATTGAAATATTTCAGGTCTTTTATTGTCTTAATACGGATGATTTTGGCATACAGCTCATGAAAACCCAAAATTCCTATCTCACAAAATTAGCATATCATTAAAAGGGTCTCTAAACGAGCTATGAACCTAATCATCTGAATCAACGAGTTAACTCTAAACACCTGCAAAAGATTCCTGAGGCCTTTAAAACTCCCAGCCTGGTTCATCACTCAAAACCCCAATCATGGGTAAGACTGCCGACCTGACTGCTGTCCAGAAGGCCACTATTGACACCCTCAAGCAAGAGGGTAAGACACAGAAATAAATTTCTGAACGAATAGGCTGTTCCCAGAGTGCTGTATCAAGGCACCTCAGTGGGAAGTCTGTGGGAAGGAAAATGTGTGTCAGAAAACGCTGCACAACGAGAAGAGGTGACCGGACCCTGAGGAAGATTGTGGAGAAGGGCCGATTTCAGACCTTGGGGGACCTGCGGAAGCAGTGGACTGAGTCTGGAGTAGAAACATCCAGAGCCACCGTGCACAGGCGTGTGCAGGAAATGGGCTACAGGTGCCGCATTCCCCAGGTCAAGCCACTTTTGAACCAGAAACAGCGGCAGAAGCGCCTGACCTGGGCTATAGAGAAGCAGCACTGGACTGTTGCTCAGTGGTCCAAAGTACTTTTTTCGGATGAAAGCAAATTCTGCATGTCATTCGGAAATCAAGGTGCCAGAGTCTGGAGGAAGACTGGGGAGAAGGAAATGCCAAAATGCCAGAAGTCCAGTGTCAAGTACCCACAGTCAGTGATGGTCTGGGGTGCCGTGTCAGCTGCTGGTGTTGGTCCACTGTGTTTTATCAAGGGCAGGGTCAATGCAGCTAGCTATCAGGAGATTTTGGAGCACTTCATGCTTCCATCTGCTGAAAAGCTTAATGGAGATGAAGATTTCATTTTTCAGCACGACTTGGCACCTGCTCACAGTGCCAAAACCACTGGTAAATGGTTTACTGACCATGGTATCACTGTGCTCAATTGGCCTGCCAACTCTCCTGACCTGAACCCCATAGAGAATCTGTGGGATATTGTGAAGAGAACGTTGAGAGACTCAAGACCCAACACTCTGGATGAGCTAAAGGCCGCTATCGAAGCATCCTGGGCCTCCATAAGACCTCAGCAGTGCCACAGGCTGATTGCCTCCATGCCACGCCGCATTGAAGCAGTTATTTCTGCAAAAGGATTCCTGACCAAGTATTGAGTGCATAACTGTACATGATTATTTGAAGGTTGACGTTTTTTGTATTAAAAACACTTTTCTTTTATTGGTCGGATGAAATATGCTAATTTTGTGAGATAGGAATTTTGGGTTTTCATGAGCTGTATGCCACAATCATCCGTATTAAGACAATAAAAGACCTGAAATATTTCAGTTAGTGTGCAATGAATCTAAAATATATGAATGTTAAATTTTCATCATAACATTATGGAAAATAATGAACTTTATCACAATATGCTAATATTTTGAGAAGGACCTGTACTTATCAAAGGTAGCCTTTGTTATGTATTCATGAAATCAAAATAAATTGACTTAAACTTCAGTGCTGGTACCAGAATCCAGCAAGCCGGGGGGTGTCCTTAGATAATCAATGCTGAGTGAGACGGGACTCAAACCCCCAGGTATTAAACTGCGTCTCAAGGCGGAGACTTGTCGGTATGTGGAGCGTGTGATCGCTACCTTTCCTTTTGCTGCCTGAGAAGACAGAAGAGGAGCGGAGGACAGCGTGCAGACCAGTGGGGCATGAAGCAGCAGTTAGGCACAAATGCTGCAGTTGTGCTGCAGCCCACAGCTGCTCCCTCTGAGAGGTGAGAGCACAAAGGGCCTTTGATAGAGCGTCTCTGTGCGACGGATACACCCCTGGACCTCTTGCCAAATGCTTCCACACAATCATCCCTTAGATACAACATAACTTCATTGGCACATCTCAGAGGCACTATGCTGTGTTTTCTGGGGCGCAGTACGGAGAGAACCAACCTTCTCATCACATTTTAGGACTCCTAATCCAGTTCCTTCAAGGAAACAGGAGGGCCAATTGTCTTAGTCAGAGCTGGGTAAAGTGATTAGGAGCCTGGCTGGAGAGGTGCACATTGTGCTGATGGAGCTGGGTGGAAGGAGACCCTGCCAGTAACAAAGTAGTCCCTGCGCTCCACTCAGTTCTCTATGGCTATGGGGGGTATGCAGGGTGGGCGGTCAAACATGCTACCACTCTGTCTGTATGTCCTGTTTAAATGTTTAATCCCCAAACTGGGACCAGTGATGATTCTGGGCAGTGACCGAGTTCTGTTGAATCACAGAAGGTCCGAATGCAGTGAGAAACCTTAACATGACGTGGCTGAAAAATTAATGCTGACTTTATGGTTACACCTGTGGTTCACAGAGCATCCTTCCTATTCACAGATTCCTCCTTTTAAAACAGAACACTGGGTGAAGAACACAGTTCAGTCCGATCACTATTTTTATCTCCTTCCTCCCACCAGATCCTTGGTGGGATGCAATCCTCCAATTGCCGGAATCAAACTTTCCGTTCCGCGTTTTCCCATCTACATTCACTTCCAAAGAGCGTCGTTAATTCAACTTCTTCCTCCAGAGGTACGCAGTGAGTGGCAGAAACATTTACGGTGCTCTCTTTAGGAGCTTTGAACCTGGTTTAAAGCAGCGCTGCTGTAAAATTGGCTGCAGGGAAAGAGGAGGAACAAAAGCGAAGCTTTCAGCTTTGAATGATGGATGAAATAGGCCATCAGCAGAATGGTTTTTGCTGATTTGGTGCCTATTAGTGTTGTGTGTGTGCATGCTGTGCATGATTGGATGATTACATTTGAGTGGGTGTGCAGGGGGGGGGGGGGGGGGGGGGGGTTCAAGAGACGGAGACAGTGGGTAAGACCATTAGTGGGATATGTGTTGTCAACAGTAACTGAGACAAGAACAATCACTTCTGACTTCATGTGAAACAGGTTGATTTTATTTCTCTGCTTCAGTTTTTTGAGCTGAAAAACAAACAAGTGACCAAGAAGTCCAACCAACCAACTCTCCAGTTTCTACAGTTATCACAGTAAATGCATATGTAGGTGTTGTTCCTGCAGGCATGTATGAAGCTGTCAGCTCTGAATTTGTTGCCATTTGTCAGTCTTTCTGCCTATTGATTTTTCCATAGCTGCCTGCCAGTAAGTGCTGTCTGAGGTCTGCTATATTTGAAAGCCAAGCAGAGTCATCTCGACCCAGCAGGAAGTCTAATACTTTACTGAAAGTTCTCCTCATGTCGATGTTTAGCCTGAATCGATTGCACAAATGCTGAGATCCGTTATGTTGGACCCACTGTATGCACCAGACTCCAGCCTGATTCTAACAGTATTTTATTTCCTTGTCAGTGTGCCACAGAGTGTCAAGGCGAGCCTGTCTCTTTCTCCATCCGGGCCGGGGCGGGCTGGCAGCGGTGGGGGCTCCCCTACATCCAAAATGAGCTACTGTGGAGGGGTGCCGGTAGAGGACATGCAGGCGCTGGCCATCACCTCGCTGTCTGTAGCAGATGTAGCCAAACAGTATGAGCACATCCGAGAGCTGGGGAAGGGAACGTACGGCAAGGTGGACCTGGTGGCACACAGGACACAGGGTGAGTCGGGTTAAAACGCAGAAGATGTGAGATCTAACCTCTGTTTCTGGGTGCGTCAGGATCTCTCAGTTAGAGACCAATGACAGTAAAATGGTGCCTTGTACCAAAGAGCATCTTTACTGATGTTTATGAAAATTACATTTTATGTATAACGCAGGATTTATGGTTCTTGAACATTTCCACATTTTGTGATGATACAACCACAAACTTTAATGTATCTTATTGAGATTTTGTGCAATAGACCAACACAAAGTACTTCTGACTTGCAGTGTTTCCCTAGAGGCTGAAATTCGCCCAAACTAAGTCAGACTGGATGGAGAGCATCTGTGAACAGCATTTTTTAAGTTGCCATAGATTCCCAGTTAGATTTTATGTCTGGACTTTGAATGGGCCCTTCTAACACATGAATCTGCTTGTGTATAAACCATCCCATCGTCTCCGGCTGTGGTTGTCCTGCAGGAAGGTGAACCTCGACCCCAGGCCTCTAACAAGTTTACTTTCGAGATTGTCCAGGATTTATCTCCACCATCCATCTTCCCATTAACTCTGACCAGCCTCCCTGTCCCTGCTGAAGAAAAAACGTCCCCATAGCATGATGCTGCCACCACCATGTTTCACAAAAGAAAATATATGTTTTGGGGATTTTGCACTGTTAGTTCGTGCAGGTCTATCATAGGGGTGGCCATCTTCAGTCCTCAAGAGCTGGTGTCCTGCCTGTTTTAGATGTTTCTCTGGTTCAATACTCCTGAATCAAGTGAATAGATCATTACCAGGCCTGTGCAGAACCTAATGCCATACTAAGGAGGGCTTTCAACCATTACTTCAGGTGTGTTTTAGTAGTGTCACATATAAAACATGCAGGATGCCAGCTTTTGAGGACTGTAGTAGGTTAACCCTGGCTTATCACGTAATATCCCCCAAAATATATGGAAGTTTGTGGTTCTAATATGACCAATATTGCAAACTTTTATAGGGCACATGTACAACGCATTTGTCTCCAAAAAAAATGAGAGATCCAACATGGAAATCTAAAATACATTTATCTTCTGCTTGTCCTGTCTTCAGGCACCAAAATGGCACTGAAGTTTGTCACCAAGAACAAGACGAAGCTGAAAAGTTTCCTGCGGGAGTACAGTTTAACTGGCTCGCTCAGCTGCAGCCCTTTCATCATCAAAGTCCTTGACGTGCTGTTCGAGACGGAGGACAGCTATGTGTTTGGACAAGAGTACGCCCCCGCCGGGGACCTTTTCGACATTATACCGCCGCAGGTAACGCCACCAGACCTCCGTCTACCCGTGGATGTTTTGTGCTTAAAGAAGCGCTCCAGTTACTCATAATGTTCAGACGCAGAAGTTTTAACAAGCTCTCATGGGGCTGGAGTCTTCATGCTGGTTTTCTTTCTGCCCCCACTTCTCACTGTGTTTGAATCCCACTCCAGCTGATGTGCAGGGAGTGCTCGACTTCAAGGGCGTTTTAAAGAGTCGTTAAAATTGATTGCAGTGGAATTTACAGAGGAGACTCATATTTTAGTTTTCCTGTTTTAAAAATTTCCCTTTTCCCAGTACTTTCAAACCTTCTCTTCATGTAGTTCATTGTCCTTTAACCTGGTCTCCATGAAGCTCTCACACCGTGTCCCCTCCCTAGAGAATCAAGAACCCCCCCATTAGATTTCACAAGCTTTTTTTGTCAAAATTACATGTTTGAAATTATTAAGCTAGTTTAAATATCAGACAAATATAACCTGGATAAATACAAAATGCAGTTTCAAATGATCATGTCATTTATTAAGGAAAAAACAGTGTTTCCCATGTGGAAATAATTGAACCTCCTGTCACGGTCTGTCTAAGATTTATAAATCACTCAAATAGAACCTGTCTGACAACATGAAGTAGGCCAACAGATTTCAACAAGCACATCATGCACGAGACGTAAAGATACAGGTCCTTCTCAAAATATTAGCATATTGTGATAAAGTTCATTATTTTCCATAATATCATGATGAAAATGTAACATTCATATATTTTAGATTAGTTGCACACTAACTGAAATATTTCAGGTCTTTTATTGTCTTAATACGGATGATTTTGGCATACAGCTCATGAAAACCCAAAATTCCTATCTCACAAAATTAGCATATCTTTAAAAGGGTCTCTAAACGAGCTATGAACCTAATCATCTGAATCAACAAGTTAACTCTAAACACCTGCAAAAGATTCCTGAGGCCTTTAAAACTCCCAGCCTGGTTCATCACTCAAAACCCCAATCATGGGTAAGACTGCCGACCTGACTGCTGTCCAGAAGGCCACTATTGACACCCTCAAGCAAGAGGGTAAGACACAGAAAGACATTTCTGAACAAATAGGCTGTTCCCAGAGTGCTGTATCAAGGCACCTCAGTGGGAAGTCTGTGGGAAGGAAAAAGTGTGGCAGAAAACGCTGCACAACGAGAAGAGGCGACCGGACCCTGAGGAAGATTGTGGAGAAGGGCCGATTCCAGACCTTGGGGGACCTGCGGAAGCAGTGGACTGAGTCTGGAGTAGAAACATCCAGAGCCACCGTGCACAGGAGTGTGCAGGAAATGGGCTACAGGTGACGCATTCCCCGGGTCAAGCCACTTTTGAACCAGAAACAGCAGCAGAAGCGCCTGACCTGGGCTACAGAGAAGCAGCACTGGACTGTTGCTCAGTGGTCCAAAGTACTTTTTTTCGGATGAAAGCAAATTCTGCATGTCATTCGGAAATCAAGGTGCCAGAGTCTGGAGGAAGACTGGGGAGAAGGAAATGCCAAAATGCCAGAAGTCCAGTGTCAAGTACCCACAGTCAGTGATGGTCTGGGGTGCCGTGTCAGCTGCTGGTGTTGGTCCACTGTGTTTTATCAAGGGCAGGGTCAATGCAGCTAGCTATCAGGAGATTTTGGAGCACTTCATGCTTCCATCTGCTGAAAAGCTTTATGGAGATGAAGATTTCATTTTTCAGCACGACCTGGCACCTGCTCACAGTGCCAAAACCACTGGTAAATGGTTTACTGACCATGGTATCACTGTGCTCAATTGGCCTGCCAACTCTCCTGACCTGAACCCCATAGAGAATCTGTGGGATATTGTGAAGAGAACGTTGAGAGACTCAAGACCCAACACTCTGGATGAGCTAAAGGCCGCTATCGAAGCATCCTGGGCCTCCATAAGACCTCAGCAGTGCCACAGGCTGATTGCCTCCATGCCACGCCGCATTGAAGCAGTCATTTCTGCCAAAGGATTCCCGACCAAGTATTGAGTGCATAACTGTACATGATTATTTGAAGGTTGACGTTTTTTGTATTAAAAACACTTTTCTTTTATTGGTCGGATGAAATATGCTAATTTTGTGAGATAGGAATTTTGGGTTTTCATGAGCTGTATGCCAAAATCATCCGTATTAAGACAACAAAAGACCTGAAATATTTCAGTTAGTGTGCAATGAATCTAAAATATATGAATGTTAAATTTTCATCATGACATTATGGAAAATAATGAACTTTATCACAATATGCTAATATTTTGAGAAGGACCTGTATGTAGGATCAGATGAATGTAAGAGTTATAAAGCCATTTCTATGAATCCTGGACTCCAGGGAACCACAGTGAGAACCATTATCCTCCCACGGAACAGACATAAGTCCAAAAAGTAAAAAGTCTTCCAGGAGGTCACAAAATTATCAAACCAAACCCAGAATGACATTTAAATCTCTGCTGGCCTCAGTTGCCTCAGGTCAGAGGTCATAATTCAACAATAAGAAAGAGAGACTGGGCAAAAATGGCCCCCATGGGAGAGTTCCAAGATCAGAACCACTGCTGACCCAAAAGAAAACAAAGGCCCGCCTCACATTTACCCCAAAACATATTAATCACCAAGACCCAAGTGGGACTTTTTGGAAGGTGTTGATGTAAAGCTAACACAGCATTTCAAAATATATAATATACCTACAGTCAAACATGGTGGTGGAAGAATGATGGTATGGGCTGCTTTGCTACCTCAGGATTTGAACAACTTCCTTTAGTTGCATAAATTCTTTTCTCTACCTGAATGTCCTGTACCGAGTATTTCCAGCAATTAGTTCGTGACCTGAAGCTCAACATGCTTGGATTATGCAGCAGGACAATGATCCAAAGCACACCAAAAAGTCCACCTCAAAACGACAACACAAAATTAAGGTTTTTAAGTGGCCTAGTCAAAGTCTAGACTTAAATCCAGTTGAGATCCTGTGGTGTGACCATAAAAAGGCATTCGTACTGGAAAACCCTCCGATGGGGCTGGGTTAAACATTTCTGCAAAGAGGATTGATGTTAAAGACTTATCACAAACACTTGACGGCAGTCGAGGCCAAGGGTGGCCCAACCACTTATTAGGTTAGGGGGTAATTACTTTTCTACACAGGGCCAGGAGTGTTTGGTCATTATGTGAAACCTGTTTTTTCATTCATTCAGGTTATATCTTCCTAATATAATTAGTTTGATAATCTGAAACGAGTGAGGAAAAGTGAGTTTTTAAATTTCTCTTGTTGCTTTTGTGCCTCCTGCAGGTGGGTCTGCCAGAGGAGATGGTGAAACGCTGCATGCAGCAGCTCGGCTTGGCTCTGGACTTCATGCACAGTAAAAATCTGGTGCATCGGGACGTCAAACCCGAAAACGTGCTTCTGTTTGACCGGGAGTGTCGCCGCATCAAGCTGGCTGATTTTGGCATGACCCGACGCGTGGGCTGCCGTGTGAAACGCGTGAGCGGCACCATCCCCTACACGGCGCCAGAGGTTTGCCGCGCCAACCGTGCCGATGGTTTCCTGGTGACCACCAGTATGGATGTGTGGGCTTTTGGAGTTCTGGTCTTCTGCATGCTCACGGGGAATTTCCCCTGGGAGGCTGCGATGCAGGCCGATGCCTTTTATGAGGAGTTTCGTCGCTGGCAGAAAGCGGGTTGTCCCGTGGGAACGTACCCATCTCAGTGGCGCCGCTTCACAGATGACGCCCTACGCATGTTTCAGAGGCTGCTGGCCTCAGAACCGGAAAAACGCTGCGGGGTCAAGGACGTCTTTTGCTTTATCAAGTACGAGCTTGTCAGCGAGCTGAGGCGCAGGGCATCTTACAGAGCAAAAAGAGGAGAGAGGTCAAGCTCTGGAGTGTGTACAGGCAGCTGTACCTCGTCTTCATCATCTTCACGTTCCTCTCTCAGACATCAGGAGCCATCCACACCTCCAGGAACGTCTTGCCTCCGCCCAGCGCCACTTAAACGTAGCATCCTCTCCGACCCACTCTCTCCCAGAGAGGAGTCCGGACAGCACCAGTCTCCGGGCCGAGACAAGAACAAAAGCCAGATGGTCATGGCAACAGCCATAGAAATCTGTGTTTGAACATACCGATGTGAGGGCTGGAAAGCAGATGGCTTTTCACAGCAATAAAAAGCTGAGAAGAGGCGTTAATGACTTCCACAGAGACACGGTGAAACAAGAGAGGTACTCAAACCTTTAAAAAGAAGCTCAGGGTCCAATCCCATGCTGGGGAAATGGACACCATCAGTCAGTGGAACGGACTCGGACAGCCTGTCAATGAAATTCAATTCCATTTAGGAGTTGATTTGTGACCAAAGACTGCTCCCCGAGCAGAGCCCAGCAATGCTCCTCCTCCTGGGTTTCCCTCCCAAACACTCTGTGGTGGTGCTACTTACTCTAAAGTTAGATTCACCCCATGTTTCAGAACGTCGTTGTTTACTTATCCACAGGAAAATGTATAACTAATCACACCCCTTAGAGTTTTTCACATTCTGTCACATTACAGCCACAAACTTTAATGTATTTTATTGGGATTTTATGTAATTGACCAACAGAAGGTAGCAAAAATTGGCAAACTGACAGCATCCCCACAGCATGGTGCAACCACCACCGTGTGCACGTCTGTAATCTTTCACATAAAATCTAAAATAAAATATATGTCAAAGATTGTGGTTGTGATGTGACAAAATGTGAAAAGGTTCAAGAGGTGTGAATATTTTTGCAAGGCAATATAGGAGATTTAGCTTGACTAAATTAGGTAAATGGGTCAGAAATAATCCAGTAACTGCATTTGACTGCCATTTCAGAGACTTCCTCTTGACTTCCAGTGCATAAAATCCGACTTATTCAAGAGGAATCATTATAAAAAAGATGAATAAACAAAACCTTTAATGTAGCAGTTTGGATGAGAGGTGTCTTTGTGACGGTGTTTAGACTCGAGAGAGATTCTCAGTGATAAGAATCAACTCAGGACACTTCAGTGAAAAACTTCCTGTTTAATCATTGACGGAAATTCATGTGGAGACTGGAAGATGCATCTGGCGCTCCTGAATGACTCTCAGTGAGGCTCATTTTTCAGCGAGACGATAGAAACACACAGGAATGCTGAACAAAAAGAGGTGGGGACATTTTCTTTAGCGCGCGCGCGTGTGTGTGTGTGTGTGTCTAAGTTTCAGAAGCACAAGATCTTTTTTATTTGTAAAGGATGATTACTATCAGAGAAAACTATGACTAAGTTGTACATAGGTTGATATTTGCTCCATATAATCAGGTAGTTCAATGTAGCTGGACTGTTTTTCTACAGCAGCGAAGGCTTTTCCAGTCCATTAAGTGTATGTAGCATTAAAACATGGTAGACTGGACTGAGTATCATATATATATTGATGATCTAGAGTCACAATGTAAACAGTGTAGCGTCTTCTGTTACTTTTATTGGTTATATTGTTTCGGTTTTGTTTGAACTAGACCATTTTTTTACACATATTTGACTCGAGTTTATGAGAACAGTTGAAACCAGATATTAACATGCACTGTACAGATATATCAGATGTTTTGGGTTTCATTATTCAATCTTCTCACAGTAGCTGGGATTTTGGCCCATTCCTCCTGACAGAACTTGTATAACTGGGTCAGGTTCTCAGTCCACCTTACTCAGACATATCTTTTCCGGTCTGCCCACAAATTATCCATGGGACTGAGATCAGGGTTTTGTGGTGGCTGCTCCAGGACATTGACTTTGTTACCATTGAGCCACTTTATAACTAATCTGTTGGTATGCTGAGGGACATTGGCTCTTTGGAAGACCCATTTGTGTCCAAGCTTTAGCTTCCTGGCTGAGGTCTTGAGATGTTGCTTCAATATTTCCACATAATGTTCTTTCCTCATGATGATATCTAATTTGGAAAGTGCACCAGTCCCTCCTGCAGCAAAACAGCCCTACATCATGATGCTGCCACCTCATACTTCACAGTTGGAATGGCGTTCTGAGACTGGGACTCTTTCTCCTTCAAATGTAACGATGGTCATTATGACTGAACACTTCCATTTTGTTTTCGTCAGACACGTCAGAAATGTGTCTTTTTATAGGGTGTATGTAAATATCTGGTTTCAACTGTAAATTCTTACATTGATCTGTGACCATAACGTCATCCATTCCCCTTTTAAAAGTCCTCTGCTTTCAACTTATTCAATCTCTTCACATAGGTAAAGCTAATGAGAGCTTCATCAGAGGTTGACACCTTACTGGTCTGAACATGGTGTCTCAGCCCTGCAGCTCAGGTCAGGTTAATATCGGCGCTTCTCTTGGATAATGCAGCCTAATGCATCAGTCCACTTGCAGGACGAAGGTGGATATCGTATGGTAGGATGACCTCCATGTCACCCGCGGGTGTCATGAAAGGAGCTGACGGATAGAGACCGCGTGGTATCAGCTTCATGTATCGCCGAGTTACTTCTAATTATGAAAGCATCTTAAAGGTACATGTTGTGCTGTGTGAGTACTCCTCTGTGTGCTTGTTACCTTTATGTTTCTCACTTCTGTCAGTCAGGTTCGTTTCTTGCTTCGACCCATGACAGCTCATCCCCTCTGTTACATTAGTGGCAGGACTGGGAGCGCCTCCGATTCAGTCTCGGTCCTCATCTTGAGCATCAAGTCTAATTAAACACTAATGAGTCTACTTGTTGCATGGCCATCTCCTTCCCCTCCCAGCCGTCCACGCTCAGCTCCTCATTTTGGTTACTTAACCTTATATACTTGGTGACGCACTTCATCAAAATATGCTGTTTGGCACTTAATGAGCAGCTTTAATTCCTCCATCCATTGTCATCATTCACAATGAAAGCTGATGCTGTTCCCTGTTAGAGATGGAGGGATTGTGTGCTGAGCGATCGGTGCGTCGTATTTCCCAGAAGGTAATTCATTTAGTAGCTAGCATCGGGGTCTAAATTGTGTTTGGTCGACCATGTTGTATTTGTTTGGTCATGTATGTATGTATGTATAAAACATCCCGCAATCCTGCACTGCATCACTTTCTCTGTCACATGACCAAACAAATTCAACATGGCCGACTCATATTGTCTCATCGGACTGCTTCCAAAAGTGTCCAGAGGAACATGATCGTATTTCTAACGATGAATGTTTGTTCCAGGTTTGAATGGGTTTTAATGCTCTGCTCAGTTTGTCTTGGAGGTCAGAGGTCAGAGCTGGGACTGACGTCAAGTCAGAGTAGAATGTGTTCTAGTTGCAAGTTGGAAATAAGTTAATGGTTGTGGCACTAAATACAGTTGCATTAAAAAGACGATAATCTATTTCTCCATTTTATGCCTTCAAACTTTAAGGAACAAGTTCATGAAAAATATGGGGGAGTAAAATACTGACCTTTAGAAGCGCTCATGAACACCTGCAACTTTCACTATGTTTTATATCTGCGGCAGCAACAGTGGATTGTACCTTTGGGCTGCTTGGGGACGACTATCAATAGTTAATATGTAAACTATTGTTTCTCATGGACTGTTACTGTAAAAAATGAAGTGTCATATTATTTAAGATCCAATCAGCCTAGCCTTCCCTTTACCCCCTGTATCCTGATGTAGTGTTGGGCAGTTTTTCTGCCCTTGTAAATCTTGTTTTAGAATCTATTTGTATAAAAAATGTACAGCCTGTGTCCTTAAGACAAAAGAGGTATAAAGAAAATGTTAATATATGTTGAAATAAATTTATGCAGCACATCCTGTTGCTCCTGGGTATGTTTGAAAATACTGTGACTTTGTTTTTTTCACTGCACAGTCTCAACCGAGACTCATGAAATCTCCATCCTGTTAGATGAAGGTCAGCTTGAATCACACATGATTTCCCAAGGCTTCGGCTCCTCGTCTGTTTCGCCTCCAAGCCTCCAGACTGGTTTAATGGTGCAGGCTTACGTTTGAAATAAAAAAGCCCAATTAACACATCTGTAGATAAGAGTTATCTGCTGTCCTTGAAGAGCAAAGCGGTTCAAAGACGAACAGAATATGGCGCCGGGGACGGGAGCCATCATCATCAATGCTACCTCTTTCTGCTGCCGCTCAGCTGATGTGCCAGAAAGGAGGAGTAAGCAAAATTATCATGGCGACCTTAGACAGTGGGGGAGCAAGCACTGGTGTATCTGCCACCAAGGAAGGCTAATTGGTTAAGACAGTGGCAGAGAAAAGAAAGGTCAGCTATGACACACCATGTTTGTGTAGGGAGCAGAAGATTGTCCTTTGTGATATGCCTGTTCTCTGCCCTTAGCGAGCTACAGCAGCCTGGTGGTCAATGTTTATGGATCCTGCTTATGTTAGCTGCGACGGTCAGGCAGAGCCAAAAATGACAGAGCAGGTCTCACAACTCAGGAGGTTTTAGTTTACTGCTAATTATCTGCAAAGATTTTCACTGGCAACAGCAGGTGAAACTTTCTGTCAGGTTACACCAGAAGGTTTCGGCAGCAGAATCATTTTTATCTGACTGGACTGAGCTGACCTGGTAAAGTCCAACACTGTGGCTGGATTATTTCTTAGCTGCAGCTTTTAAAAGACTGCCAGCTAAACCTAATTGCTTCCCAGCACCAGAGAAAGCTGGACGTTAAGCCTGCAGTCGGTGGTCCATGAGAGTGCACAGCAAGGAAAGCGATCTCTGTGGATGCAGCTGTCTCTGTGAGATCAAGCGTTAAATCCTCTTCAGTTATGCTCTCAGCAGCCGCTGATGAGGGTAACACGAGGTGACTGGGAGGCCATTCATTGTCCTGATTTGTCTTAGGAGGTGTTTAAAATGAAAAACAACAACATTCTCTCCCATACCGCTAAATAAATCGTTGTCTCATGCATGTTTAACAGTAAAACAATTTCAACATGTAAAATTCTCTTACATGAAGATGGGTTCTCTGATAAAGCAAGAAAAACACAGACAGAGCCAACTAATTCTGAGCCTGTGACCAAAAACTAAAAGCATCAGTGCGTTTAGTGGGAAGGTAGGACAGATGTTCTGGAGATTGGACATTTCCTATCCTGTAAGTTAGTGAAACATGTTTAAAGCTTTTATATTTTAAAAACTATTTAAAAACTAAAAGAATGAAGGAAACAGCAATGAGATACAGATTGTATTCATAAATTGAGGACCAAAGAAGAATCCAATAATACAAGCTGGTCAGAGCGGTTGAGGAAAAGGAGACAAAAACCTTACTGATTCTTGGATAGTGCTATAATCATGGCCTCAGTCTAATTTGGGTTAAACAGGGTGGATATTGATAAGCCTGGTAAGGCCTAAAAGACATAAGCTGAATGTCTTCGGCATAGAAGTGATAGGAACTGTCAGAAAACCCAACACAGACCCAACACAGAACCTTGCGGAACTCCACAGATTAGAAAAACATTTTTTATAAGACAAAATCTTCTTTAACAGAAAATCTTATGAGAAAATGGCAAAAATATTTTCACTAATTTATAGAAAAGACCATCAGTCCATTTTTCCATCCATCCAATAGAGACCATACAGTGTGTTAACATTTAGAAATGTTCCTTAAATAAGAGAAACAGCAATGAGAAAAAGGTTTAAAGTTTAAACTGACAGCCCAAAGAGGAATGAAACATTGGACCTGGATTTGAGCAAAGAAAGCTAACTGATTCCTGGAGGTAATAAATATGGGTCTATAGTCATAATCTCCATCTTGTCTGCATTTAAAGATAAGATTGTTGCCAGAGATCAGTGGATGTTGGTAGAGAAGCCTATCTAACTGGTAAGGCTTCAAAGACATATACAGCTGAATGTCATCAGCATGGAAGTGACAATAAATGTTAGAAAAACAGGAATGACCTCAGAAAAAGAAAATACCTAAAGAATCTTATGGGACCCCACAGATAAGAGGTGAAGTTAAAGGAACACCCCTTAACCCTGACAGAGAAAGTACTAAACAATCATTTTGAAAGCTGGTCTGGGGTGCTGACCAATATAAATCAAGTTATGCAGAGAATCATCAATCTGGGTTAAACGGTGGAAAAGCTTGTTTAACTGCCAAGGTTTAAAAGAAACATACAGTTCAAGTTCATGGGGATAGATGCGATAAGAAATGCCAGAAAAGACAAAAGTATGATGGCAGCTAACGGACAATTTATAAAAGACAATATTAAAGGAGCTGGGAATGAATCTTGTGGAACTCCACAGGTTAGAGAGACAAAGTTAGAGGAAAATATATTTGCTCTAACAGAGACGTCTTGTCAGATCAATAGTTAGATCATCAGTCAGACAGTTACTTTGTTGTTTCTGGATTCAGCTCATCACATTAAACAAGGGGTGTTTGGCTCAAATATCTAGTCGGTCACATGTTTCCAATCCAGCCGTCTGAAATATTTCATGTTCACAGAATGCAGATTAGGAATGTATGGTCAAACCAACACAGAAATAGTTCAGACATGAAATCAACCTTCATGGTTATATGAGTCTCCAGGCTGAAATCTTATTTGACCATAAGATTCCCTCTCTGTCTGTATTGCATTAGAAGATTTCTTACACATTAACTTGAGGTCTGTAACCTTCTTTGCTTTGTTTACTTCTCATTTGATGAGATCTCTGAAGTCTTTTCCTGCATTTATTTTTTAAGGTCAACATGTTTTTGATGACCCTAAAGCCTGAGAATTCTTTGTGAAGCATTGTCTCATCTTCAGCTTTGCCATTTTTGAGGATTTTGTGGATTTTACGGTTGGGCTAAGATCATTAATATCTTGAAAATGCCATCATCTTCATTGTGTTACAGGGTATCTAATGTTGTTGGGTAGTTTTACATGTTTTAATAATTGTTTTGTACCTATCTTAATTTTTATTCTCCTTGTCACTAGTTGCAGTTGCAAGTCTAAAGTCATCGTTTCTCAAGACTTTGTAAAAATGCACCAAGCCTGTGTGGACATTCATAGAAACAGAAGTTTTGATCAGCAGCGCCACACATTGCACATCTACTTTGCCTATTTTAAAACTGGAAGCCCACAGTCCAATATTAAAACCTCCTGCATCACCTCAGTTTCCTGCCTCTGCACCTACAGATGAATCACTCTATCAATGTTAGTTGAGCCTTGGATTTTTATTTCTTCTCTTGAGGCTGAAGGATTTTGGAAAGAAAAATGAGGAGAGGAAGGTGTAAAAGTTGTAAACCCAGTCAACAGGAGTTGAAAAGAAAAAGATGTTTCCTCCACTTGCAGAAATGTGGAAAACAGAGGTTGAGAGATGGAAAATAAAGAATGTCAGAGCAGCAGGTGTGTAAGGAGGGAACATTAGGACAACATGCACCCAATCACCTTCAGTTTAATGCAGCTATGTTTAGCCTACATTTGCGTTGGCAGTTTTCAGGTTGTTGCGAGCCTATTGCCTTGCAGGTTTTTCTTGTGGCATGCAAGAAAAATTTTGTTGAGACATAAACTCTCAGACAGAGCGTGGTCGTCTGCCACCATCACCATGGCAACGGAGATGATCCCAATTTAGAGGAGCTGTGAAGCTCTGGTCTCGTTTTAGAAACCAGTACCATGTATTCTCTGCCGAGGAGGCAGAGGTGAGGACTTGATGTTTCATTGTGTGTTTTTGTTTTGTTTATAGCACAGAAATATGTTCTTCTTTGTGATGGAGTGGGTGTATTGTCTTCAGCACAAAAGGGCTCATCGAGCAGGAAGACGCCTGCTTGGGCTGCATATGCACAACTTACCTCCGTGGCACAGCCCACCATGAAGCAGTCTTTGTGCAGCACACTGTAGAGTACAGTAATCCCATACACTGAATTATAAATCACAAACTACTGAAGAATTTGCCACATAAAGTAAATTCTGAACATCTAAAATTCTATATTGTATAAAGATTTATTTCAAATTAATTCTATCTAGGAATTTTAATCTATATCAAAAGATTTTACCATGCCCTCCTTTGCTCTGAACGTACATGGACATAAATTGTCACGTTATAAAAGTTCAATTGTTTGCACTGCCTTGTAAAGTCATTTATATTTACTTTGTTCAGTTAAAACCAAAAACTACCATGTATTTTATCGGGATTTTATGTGATAGGCCAACTCAAAGTAGTGCATAACTGTAGAGGAGAAAGGAAAGGATGTGGTTTTTAAAACGTTTCACAGATAAAAATATATAATGCTTTTCGACGCATGTTTTCAATTGGATTTAGGTCTGAACTTTGACTTGTCTACTCTAACGCATGAATCTGCTTTGAGCTATTCCATTGTATCTCTGGCTGTATGTTCAGGGTGGTTCTCCTGCTGGAAGGTGAACCTCCACCCTAGTCTCAGGTCTTCTGCAGCCTCCAACAGGTTTTCTTCTAGGATTTTCCTGGATTTAGCTTCATCCATCTTCCCATCAGTGCTGACGAGCTTCTCTGTCCCTGATGAAAAAAAACATGCCTACAGCATGATGCTACCGCTACCATGTGTCACAATGGGGATGGTGTGCTCAGGGTGATGTGCAGTGTTAGTTTTAAGCCACATAAAGTTTTGCATTTGGTCCCGTTGCTGTTTCCACCAACATCGGTTGTGGCAAACTGCAGGTTAAATTTCCTGCATATGTTAAATTGTATATTAATGTATATTAAATTGCAAATTAAAGTCTTTAAAGGTAAAGATTACTTCTGGAGGCAGTTTGTTGCACTGGATTTTACTTCAGTGTGTCAGAGTAGAGGGGTGGAATAAAAATGTTTTCTTTTTATTTCTATTTGTAAAAAACATGAAAACAATATTTTCCCTTCCATTTCACAATCACCAAATGGTGCATCCCATAAAATACATGGACGTTTGTGGTTGTAATGAAACAGAATGAGAAAACATTCAAGAAGTGCGATTAGATAGATCTGTAGCGTTGGATCCTGACATAAACACAGCAGTAAGAGCTGGTGTTCTCTGGAGATCTTTACATACCTCCACCAGGCTCCTCTGTTTAATCAAATTATCTTTTAAGACGTTCGAGGTTTCATCTCTAACGGGTACTAATTATGTCTTCATTCTGTTTCGCTGCTTGAATTCTAGTTTTTCCCATCATTAAGGATCGTTTTGTTCCAGCCGTTGAACCTTGTTGATGTTCTCAATGAGCTCCTTCATTTTTTTTCCCCATTTGACATGATTCGGTTCATCATCTGAACAGAAATGAATTTCTCCCTGCATTTTTTGAGCCCCAACATGTGCTGTCATGAGACACAGGGGTGTGCCACCCACTAACATCTGTCATCTTTCATGCCTTAGTGCTCCGGTCTCTTCACACCCAGAGCCTGAAGAGCGATCCCACCACCTTAGTGCATATCAGCAACCTGTGATGTTCTGCTGACATCAGAGGAAGGTGCCGATGCTATATATTACACCTCAGACTTCTGGAAGTGAAACTTCAGACTTAAGATCCACCAAAACTATGCATGTGCCTAGAACTCCTATGTTCACGTGGCAACGTGAAATCTCATCAATGAGGATTCAAATATTGTTATAAATTAGGGTGAGGATTTTCAGCAAAAGACAGGTGAAAGAAAATGATGAACAGTTAAAGCATCTTAACACTAATCAAATCAGGAACCAGGATATGTATACTTAAAATAACATGGGAATGCTATTACTTGGTTGCAAAACTATCTAAAAAACACAATCTTTAAAAGATTTAGAAAATCCAGACATATCTCGATAACAAAGTTGCTTGCAGAAGGTTTGTGCTGAATGGATGGGACCTTCAGGCTCTCAGGAATTGACAACAGATGTGGCTATTGTGGAAATTCAAGCTGAATCACACACGGATGGTTCTGAAACCTATGGTCACTGAACACAGTCTGCTGCTACACTGTCCATCCATCAATCCATCTGTCCGGCAGGGGACACGCGGGACAGGTCTCCAATCCATTACAGGGCCAGACAGACACACACTGGACAAACAACCATGCATGCATAGTCATACCTAAGGGTAATTTATGGACCAATTAACCAATTACCTGTCATGTTTTTGGACTGTGGGATGCGGCCAGAGTACCCAGAGAGAACCCACGCATGCACAAGGGAGAACATGCAAAGTCCAAGTTGAAAGATCTGGGTGGCCGGGATTCGTACCTAGAACCTTCTTGCTGCAAGTAGCAGTCCTACCAACTGCACCGCTGTGCAGCGGATGCCACATCAACAATTGTAAATTATAAAATCAGCAGGGCAAAAAAACTAATCTAGATTTAACTTTCCTGGATTTATTTAGGAAGGACTGAGGTAAAATAAGACAAACTTTGTTATTTTCTCACAGATTTGAGGACATTATGTCCTCTTAGCTAAGCACGCTTCAAAAAGCAGCATAGATGGTGGTATTAGGGTGCAGTAAATTATACAGAACCAGTTTCTTCTCTTAGCTCTATCATGGTACATATATAAGACAAGAGAAGTCTCGATCTGATTTCAGGTATTGGCTCGGGATCCTGATGAAGGTGTTTTGTTTTCAACAAAATGATCAGAGTCTGATACCTGCTGTTCATCCACTGTGATTATTTCAGCTGCACCCAGGTTCGGGCTTGTCTGTGTTTTGGGTTGCCTAGGATTTATAATAATGGCCTATTTGTATGTGCATGGCTCTCAAAACTGTGCACATAATTCTTCTAATCTAGCAGGTCTGGGTAAGTATAAGTGTTCACCTTTTGCAGTGATGTTCATAGTGAAAGAGACTGTATCGGCTGCTGCAGCTTCGTGTCAGTGCTCCCCAGACTTTTCTCTGTGAAGGGAGAGCTTTAAGGAAAGCCGCTGAAACTCAAATCATTTAGTTTTTATGATGTTCAAAGCAAAGCGCCACGTTTACGAAGCAGGAGACCACACTGAGGCACTGTGTGGAACAATATGATAAAGACCAGTTTAAAGACTAGGAAAATAATAACAGAACCTTGAACAGAACCTTAAAGAAACATACATTAAAAGCAGAACAACGAAGAAAGCCACAGCAACACAACAATACGTAATATGGAGAGACAACATTACACAGTAATTAACACCAAACATATTTTTGTTTTGCTTGTAATTAGTAAGGCTCCCTGCTGGATTGTGGTATCATCATCCAGATATCATTGCAAAAAATGCCAAGACCCCTGAGACGCTACTCTAACATGTCTCAAAATCAGTGCCTTTACTTTCAATTATGCAATAATGAGTTTCTATAACAAGTAAAGGAACAAGATGTGCAGCTGTGACAAAAGAGCCTGTGGCTTCGCAGAGATAAGTGATGTCCACCACGGCTCTAGCAGAGAGAAAACAGACTTCCAATCAGTTTTTCGATTGGATGGACAGGAAGCTGTTTTCATGCATTGTTCCGACTGCATAATTTACACGTATCCTCGTTTGGCTGGGAGATGCAGAAATGGATCATTTTAAGATTATAAATAGAAGGAAAACGGTTAAAATTTCCTTTTTTGAGGGAGGTCTGGGCTCAGGCTGTCTTCCCTAATAGCTTTGACATTTAACATCTGGCCATGTGGTCTGAAACAGTCCCAATCGATGCTTCCATTTGCAGCCATGTTCAGTGACCTCCCTCCAGTCAGTTTTCTGATTAGTGTGAGGGTGCATTCAAGGCACCTGCTGGGACATATAGATTTTATATTATTGAGAAAACAGTCAATTGAGGGTAGCCAACACCATGATTGAAGTCCCTTTAGCGTGATGAAAAACAGCTTTAGGTATGTTCTTCCCTGCTGTTCTTTGCTTTTTACCTCAACTGAATCTTAAACCATATCCCTGTATTCTGTAGCAATGTGTTAGCCACAGTTGGGGTTTGGAAAATGATTTTATTAAAATAATATTCTAAACGTTATGATACTTTTCATATTTATGTATTGCAACACATAATTCTTTCCTCTCAAAGAAAACATCTGGGCTAAAATTTCCTACAACCCTGTAGGAGAAGGTGTTCTGGTCGGAACCTTTAAGTTTTGGGCCATAAATCCAAAAGGTAAAATACCACAATACCCAGAGTGAAGCATGGTAGTGGCAGCATCATGCTCAGGGCTTGCTTTTATTCAGATGGAGTTTTTTTCCTGCTGTTCTATGCACAGTTTTTCAATTTTTTGTGAATATTCTGTTTTTTCATGAATCTGAGGATGACATTTTTAACTGTACAGCATTTCCTGTACGTTTGTGAGTACCTGTCTGCTTCCATTTGCTTTTCACTGCTACTGACGCACCCGAATGTCCCCACTGCTGGACAATAAAAGGTTTTTCTATTCAATTCTATTCTATTTTTTAAGGTTTCAGAAATGATCCTTTGTTTTCCATACCACTTAGTTTTGGCTCGAAACCTTCAGGTTGAAGATGAAAAGGGATTTAATTTTTTTACATGACTGTGAGTTCAGGAAAGGTTCAGTATTTTTTGTCCCTCATTTCAGAAAGTGAAACTCATATATTATATACATCTATCACACATCGAGTGAAATGAATTATTTTAAGCCTTTATTTCTTGTAATGTTGATGATTATGGCTTACAGAGAATGGAAAACCAAAAATTCAATGAATGAGAAAATTGGGATTTTGTGAAAAAGTTAATGCTGTATTCATATAAAGTTGAGTGGAAGGAAAAAGTGTTGAGCCTTGAGAGGATTTTGAAGTAAAATCAGTTCAGTAATCTGGGGGAGCTTCACAAGGAGTGGACTGAGACTGGAGTGAGTATGCACAAACAAATCCTACACATGTGCTACAAACGTCTTACCTTGGGTAAGGAAAATAAGAACCGGACTGTTTCTCTGTCCAGTTCTTAAACTGGTCCTGTTAGGACTAGAGCAATGGAGGAACCCAGAATGCAGACTAGCAGGCAGCATGACAGTAAATGAAAAATTATTTAATTAACAAAAACTCACTCCAGATGAGGCAGGCTCAAAATAGCCAGATGAGGAAATCAAGACAGGCATGACATGATCGAGAAAAACAAGACGTGAGCATGATCCAACAAATGTTTCCACAAGGGTTAAACAGAACAGAGGTGTATGGCGCGTGAACCAGGAGAAGCAAGGAGACAGATTAGCTTGAAGCAGGTGAACCGAATAAAGTTAATTAACAGACAGAAGCGAACAAAAGGTGGCTGAAGCAAAACACACTCTTGAATACAAACTAACAGAAACTAGAAAAACATGAAACTAAAGCATAACCAGATCCAAAAACCAAACTTGACAAAACATGAACAAGACTAAAACATGACCAGAAAAATAAACAGAAACACGATTCAAAACTTTAACTGTGAAATAAGACCAACAAAACCCAAAAACACCCACAAATCAAAACAGGTCCAAAGTCTTGTTTTCAGATGAAGGTAAAGTTTTCATTTAATTTGGAAATACAATTTTCTCCACTGGAGCTGCAACCACACACAGAGTCTGGAGGAAGAGTGGAGAGGCCCAGAATCGACGCTGCTTGTGGAGTTTTCACGGTGCGTGATGATTGGGGTTTCATGTGATCTATCAGTTCTGGTCCACTGTGTTTTATCAACCCCAATGGAGTCCATAGTCAACTTGGTACTGGCCCACGTTGCCAAAGGTATCAAAAATTGGTCTAACAACCATGGTTGTATCGTGCTTCATTGCCTAGCAAACTGGCTTGACCAGATGTTACGGTTTGTGAGATATAAAACCCCAGAATGCAGACCAGAAGGCAGCATGACGGTAAGTGCAAAGAGGTTTAATTATGAAAAACTCACTCACTACAGGAGGCAGGAACAAAACAAACGGGCAGGCAAGACAGGCATGGCATGATCAACAAGACAAGACTTGGTTTGCGAACAAGACATCAGAATCAGAATCAGAAAAGCTTTATTGCCAAGTACGTTTTTGGACATACAAGGAATTTGTTTTGGCGTAGTCGGTGCAATACAATACAAATTAAACAGTAAAAACATATCTACAATATAATATAAATATATGTGCACAGTTTTAAGTGAGTGAGAGTAAGTATAGAGGAGTATAAGATGCAAGAGCAATACAACAGTGCAGATGATCATTGTGCATGAGACTGAGAACAAGACATGAGAAATGGTTCCGCGAAGACAAACAGAGCAGGTGTGAATATATCGAGTGAAAACCAGGTGGAGCAAGGAGACAGATTAACTTGGACAGGTGAGCCGAATAAACTTAATTGACAGACAGAACAAAACGTGGCAGCGGCAAAAACAGAGACTCTAATATACAAACAAAACCAAACTTGACAAAACATGAACAAGACGACAAAACTAAAGCATGACCAAGAAAATAACAGAAGCATGATTCAAAATCTAAGAAGAATAACAAAAGAATGAGTCAAAACCTTAATTGTGAAAAACATAAGAAAAACCAGAAACCAAAAACCACACAACCCCAAATCATAACACCAGAACCTCATACAGAATCTATGGAACAATGCCCAGAGAAGGCTGAGAGACACCAGAACCAACAATGCAGATGACCTGAAGGCCACTATCAAAGCAACCTGGGCTTCCTGAAGACCTCAATGCCACACCGCATTGATGCAGTAATTCATGCAAAAGGAGCCCCAACCAAGCACTGAGTGCATAGAAATGAGCATACGTATCAGAAGCATGACATTTCTGTTTATTATACCCTTTTTTATAGATTTTATGCAATATTCACATTTTCTGAGTCATTATTTGTAAGCCATAATCTTTAAATCTTTATATAATTCAATTAAATTGAAACATTTCAGTCAATGAAAGATAAAGAACATAGAATATATAAAAAGGAACATGACTCTTGAAAACAAAATAGCTTATTTTTATTATACTTACTGTAGGAAATGTGTAGATTTTTAAATTAAAGAACAAAAATGTATGTTTGTTTGTAGGTTTAATGCATTTTCTTCAATGGGACAAAGAGCCACATGTAGCTCTGGAGCCGCAGGCTGCAGGCTCCTGGCATAGAGGAACACAGTGATGGACTCGGATGGGACCAGAAATAAACATGAGCGGAAAACATTTAGATGTATGTCCGTGCTTGGCACAGACACCCGGCTGAGTCACACTCTGCTCACCACCACGAATGAAATGAGGAGACGTGAAAACACAGAATCCACGTCCAGCTCTGGGAGCTCGGAGGAAATTCTGTGAACAGGAGAAAAAGTTTCACTGTGGCGACAGCTCATGCCGCCCGTTTGTGCTGCTCAAGTGATTAAAGCAAGTTTCACGCAGTCTGGAGTGCTTGTTTTTTGCATCTGGTGTAAACGCACAGGCTTCTGTTGCCAGGGTAATCTCAATTAAACAGGATTGCTGGTGACAGGATATGACTGGATGCGTGATGTGTGTCGTTAAGAAACGGCTGAGCAGAGAAAGACGCGTTGAGGAAGCGAGCAGGAGGCCTACTGAGAGAGCTTCCACTCGCTGTCAAAGATAATGCATCATGGAAAAAGATGAGATGCGCTGGAAACCCAGCAGCTCGGAGGAATGTCTTCATGTGGCTAAATGTGACAATCTGTGCGCTTTGTGTTTATAATAGAAGAGGGAATAAAATGACGACTTATTTTTGTCAAAGCGGTATAGAAAATAAGAGAATTTAACTCATTTCATTGTATTATCAACAAGAAAACAGGCCAGCGCATTATTTATGTCAGACTAATGTAATTAATTCAGCTCGACTTTTCTCCACATCATTAAGGCAAATCGACACTTCTTTTCTTACAAAGGTGGATTGACTCTGTTCTTTGGTTAGATAAAAGGACATTTATAATTTCTGACGGAGGTGAAACGAGGTCTTTGTTCAAAAGAATCCCCAAAAAATAGTTATTTTCAAAGCATGAGTGCATCCAGTTAATTAGTGGCTGAGAAGAAGCAGGAGAAACACATTCATCAGTTTGAAGCTTTGTTGTTAATTAAACAGAGGCAAACAAAGGGTCGTACAAATAGAAATAAGTCAAATTTATAGGTTTTCAGATGATTAAAAGCCTGCCTAATTCTCTATGTGGAGAACGACAAACACAAATACTTCATCTTTTGCAGATTGTTTTTCTAATTTGGATCTTATAACATCATAACAGTGCAATGAAAGGATTTTTGCCTTTTTGCCACCTAAATGCTGTGAATCAAAATAGACTATTGTATAAAAACGGATAGATTTACTCCACACAGAGTGATATATAGTTTAAGAGTTTATTCCTGTTAATGGTTTGGGGATTTTCCTGTTTCAACCCATCTCAGTACAATTATTGGTTCCTGAGTAGGCTCTTACAGATCTAGGTTACATGCTAAGGAGATAAGTCAGTTACCTCATCCACCAGTGATGGGGCAGGGACACATCTAAAACTTGCAAGACACTGGTCCTTGAGGACTGGACCTGGACACACCTGCTCAAAAGGCTGGATGGGGAAGATGGTCACCAGTTCGTTCTCCACTTTCGGGTCCCATTCCTGGTGTTTCCCTCCAGTTGGTCCTCTGGTCCCTTGCTGGCTTCCATGCCGACCTCTTGGTGCATCCTCATGGCCCCAGACTCTCTAGATCTCCTGGCTGCCTCTTGGAGCAGCCTTCAAACAGAGTTCAGCTCAGGCCTGCGTGACATTAGGAAAACATGCAATATGCAATGATAAATGTTGTCATAACGAAATGACGTGAGGTAAACAAACAAATAATTGGTGTGTATTTAATCCATTTAATTACAGCAATAAACAATACATTAGTGATGTTTTTTGCAGCAGTAGTTTACTTTAAAAGTTACATCTAGGAATTAAAAAACATTTTTTAACAACCATAGTTTTGGGTCAGTCAGATGCTTTAATAAACTAACTAATTAGCTCTCATTGGGAAATGAAACCAAACTAAAACCCAACATTTTTCTCTAAGCAAGTTCTTGGCAACATGGAATAACGTTTTTATCTGGAGGGTGGTGGCATCTCTCAACAGATCCATGGAGCATGCAGAGAGGTTCTATCCCATCACATCCATGAAGACGACACCACTACTCTTATTTACAGGACAGGAAGAGGTCACCGCTAAAAGCCAATCAGAGCCTTGCTTGAAAATTGTTCTAAAAGCTTTTATCCAAGGTCTCAATTTTCTCAAGGCTCAGTCAGTCATAGCTGCGGGTTTGTTGATGTAATTATCTCAGCATGACATGATTTCCTAAAGCTTTTTAGTTGTGAAAGTGGAGCTGATGGCATCTAAAATGAGCTCTGCTGTGGGGGTGGGGGGGTGTTGTTCATGATGCAGAAGAACCTTCTAAAAAACACCCTATTCCTCACCGACTCAGAAATCTTCATAGTTTTCATAGTTTGATAAATTCTTGGATAACTCGGAGTATAGTTGGGTTCACCAAACAGCACTGGACGAGCATCGGAAATCAAAATGTGATTCCGTTCATTAAAAAGAAAAAGGCAAGCAAACCAACTTGGTCTTATGTGAATAAGTCTTACCCCCAAACCTAATGACAAGTGCTACCTCCCTTGTTGCGATAACTGGTGACGAGTCTTTCATCACTTTGGAGCAATTTTGGCCAGCTCAATCAAGTCTGTGTCTGCACTTTCACTAAACCACCATTTAGAGGTGGATTCTGTGTTGTTTCAATTTACTGCCGCGTAACCCAAGGGCATTTGAACTTATGGTCATGGCTAGAGAGCAAAATTCAACATTCCATCAATTAGAGCAAGTCATCCAGGTCCTGAAGCAGGAAACCAGCACCAGACCATCACACTACCACTGTTATGGCTTTCGAAATAGGACCCCAGAATGCAGACGAGCAGGCAGCGTGATGGTAAGTGAAAAAAAAAAAGGTATAATGAATAAAAAACAAAAACTCACTCACAGATGAGGCAGGAACAATACAGAAACAGGCAGGCGAGACAGGCATGGCATGATCCAAAAGACAAGACATGATTTGAAAAATGTTTCTGCAATGTGTAAACAGAACAGGTGTGTATAAATGGAGTCTGAACCAGGTGAAGCAAGACAGATTAACTTGGTGCAGGTGAACCGAATGAAGTTGATTAACAAAGAACACAACGTGACAGGAGCAAAACAAGGGTTGAACAGAATGCAAATCCAAGGAAACAAACTAATAGAACTATAACTAGAAAAACATGAAACAAAAGCATAAACAGGAAATATAATAAACAGAAGCATGATTCAAAACTTGAGCTGTGAAGAACATATAAAGAAAAAACCCGAAACCAAAAACCAAACAACCCCAAATCATAACACCACCATGTTTGACAGCAACATGGTGGTTTGATGTTCTGTTGCTGAAATGCTGGTAGTTTTACACCAGATGTAACGGGACGCATTCCTTCAAAGTTCTACTTTTGTCTCGTCAGTCTGCAGAATATTTCCCCAGAAGTCTTGGTAAATGTGAGACGGGGCTTTGTGTTCTTTTGGGTCAGCAGTGGTTCTGGTCTTGGAACTCTACAATGGAGGTTTTACCCAGTCTCTCTCTCTTTCTTATTGTTGAACTCTGAACTTACATGTTACGTTTTGTAAATTGAATGACCACTACAGGAGATTCAGCGGAGGCAGTGAGGCCTACAGAGCTTTAGATGTTGTTCTTGGTTCTTTTGGGACCTCCTGGATGAGTCGTCAGTGTGCTCCTGGAGGAGTTTTGGTAGGTCGACCACTCCTGGGATGGTTCCATGTTTTCTCTTACTGTGGTTCATGGAAGTCCGAAGCCTTAGAAATGGCTTTGTGATCCATTGTTTCAAATCTGTTCTTAAATGTTTTTATACTGGGGCCTGATGTGTTGCTGTTTAAGATGTTTTAGCCTACTTCATGTTGTCAGACAGGTTCTGTTCAATTGTTTTGGATTGGATTTAAATTTTTTTTATTGATCTTAAACTTTTAAATATGACAAAAAAGTTACCTGTTAATCCCCTTTGTGACAAAGACATATCTGCATCATACTTTGTCTTTATACAACATTCTACCAGAGTGTTTCTCATGTGTTGGAGAACGATGAGAACACAGCCTTTCACCTATTGATTACATAAGTTCTCAGGGCTGCCAGTTACAGAAGAAGAGTTTGGAAAAAGATGCAACTCCACCTACTGCAATCTGTTTAGAGCTGGCTGTACATTCAGATCCCAAGAAGCCAACCTGAGAATTCACTCAGAGAGGGCAAAAAAAAAAAAAAAACCCGCAACAGCTTCTGTTTAAGTGACCCTCTTTGCTGTTTATGTTGAAATCGGATCCCCATGATTCAGTCACAATATTTTCTGTTCTGTTCAGCTCATTATGCAACGCTCTCGCTGCTTTGTTTGATTAGATTGTCCAGAGTGTAAGCATTTCTTTCTTTAAAAGCTGGGCTGCAGCCCGTTGCAGAAATGCAGGCGACAGGAAAGAGTTTAAATTTTAATCATTCTTAAAGTACTTTGGCCTGTTTGAGTGCTCCTCTCTGAGCCTCAGTACAGCCAGCACACATCCGAACAAACTGAGGAAAACAGTTTTGGAAGTCGAAAGCATGCTGGACTGCAAGGATCCTGCTTTGCACCCCTCTCATCCAGATGATGGAGGTCAGACAACCATCAGCAGAAACTCAAGCCTTGTGAAACACCAAAATAAGGTGAGGGGTGAAGAAGGTGGAAACCACAGACACAAACACTGCCATCATCTGGGGTTGCCTAGCAGCAAACCAAATGTGCCCTACAAGCCTCCTCTCCCCCTGTGCTGTTGCAGGCATCGCCTCTTCTGGAAGAGAGCAAAGTGATGAAGGTAATCAGAAGTATTGTCTGCTTTGAGCAGTCTCATTTCTGCCCTGCACAAATTTATTCCGTTGACTGCTGTGATAATAATGCTGAGAGCCATGCAGCATTGACAGCACATGGCCGATAACTTTCATCATAATTACAGTGCAGCTTTTCATTCTGATAGCATCGCTGCACTCTTTATCAACATTTGTCTTCTAATTGCTACCTTCTGTCATCCACTCAGAAAGATCCATGCCTTTTAAATATGTTACTGTTGGGCACGATTAATGACCAGCACCCTAAAATACCCCAAAACATTCAGTCAGCTACTAAAGAGCCTATGAGACCTTTGCAGAACCGCTGCATTTATTGTCAGATCAACTGTATTTACTAGTTGGGTGTATTCTTGAGGGAAATGGCTGCTCTGGATTTTATTTAGGTCTACCAGAGAGAATAGGGATACATACAGTAAAGTTTGGACACACCTTCTCATTCAAAGAGTTTTCTTTATTTTCATGACTATGAATATTGTAGCTTCACACTGAAGGCATCAAAACTATGAATTAACACATGTGGAATTATATACTGAACAAAAAAGTGTGAAACAACTGAAAATATGTCTTATATTCTAGGTTCTTCAAAGTAGCCACCTTTTTGCTCTGATTACTGCTCCGCACACTCTTGGTATTCTGTTGATGAGCTTCAAGAGGTAGTCACCTAAAATGGTTTTCACTTCACAGGTGTGTCCTGTCAGGTTTAATAAGTGGGATTTCAAGCCTTATAAATGGGGTTGGGACCATCAGTTGTGTTGTGCAGGAGGTGGATACAGTACACAGCTGATAGTCCTACTGAATTGACTGTTAGAATTTGTATTTTGGCAAAAACAAAATAGCAGCTAAGTAAAGAAAAACGAGTGGCCATCATTACTTTAAGAAATAAAGGTCAGTCAGTCCGAACAATTGGGAAAACTTTGAAAGTGTCCCCAAGTGCAGTCGCAAAAACCATCAAGCGCTACAAAGAAACTGGCTCACATGAAGACCGCCCCAGGAAAGGAAGACCAAGAGTCACCTCTGCTGCGGACGATAAGTTCATCCGAGTCACCAGCCTCAGAAATCGCAGGTTAACAGCAGCTCAGATTAGAGAACAGGTCAATGCCACATAGAGTTCTAGCAGCAGACACATCTCTAGAACAACTGTTAAGAGGAGACTGTGTGAATCAGGCCTTCATGGTAAAATAGCTTCTAGGAAACCACTGCAGAGGACAGGCAACAAGCAGAAGAGACTTGTTTGGGCTAAAGAACACAAGGAATGGACATTAGACCAGCATGACATGATTTCCTAAAGCTTTTTAGTTGTGAAAGTGGAGCTGATGGCATCTAAAATGAGCTCTGCTGTGGGGGTGGGGGGGTGTTGTTCATGATGCAGAAGAACCTTCTAAAAAACACCCTATTCCTCACCGACTCAGAAATCTTCATAGTTTTCATAGTTTGATAAATTATTGGATAACTCGGAGTATAGTTGGGTTCACCAAACAGCACTGGACGAGCATCGGAAATCAAAATGTGATTCCGTTCATTAAAAAGAAAAAGGCAAGCAAACCAACTTGGTCTTATGTGAATAAGTCTTACCCCTAAACCTAATGACAAGTGCTACCTCCCTTGTTGCGATAACTGGTGACGAGTCTTTCATCACTTTGGAGCAATTTTGGCCAGCTCAATCAAGTCTGTGTCTGCACTTTCACTAAACCACCATTTAGAGGTGGATTCTGTGTTGTTTCAGTTTACTGCCGCGTAACCCAAGGGCATTTGAATTTATGGTCATGGCTAGAGAGCAAAATTCAACATTCCATCAATTAGAGCAAGTCATCCAGGTCCTGAAGCAGGAAACCAGCGGAAGAGACTTGTTTGGGCTAAAGAACACAAGGAATGGACATTAGACCAGTGGAAATCTGTGCTTTGGTCTGATGAGTCCAAGTTTGAGATCTTTGGTTCCAACCACCGTGTCTTTGTGCGGCGCAGAAGAGGTGAACGGATGGACTCTACATGCCTGGTTCCCACCGTGAAGCATGGAGGAGGAGGTGTGATGGTGTGGGGGTGCTTTGCTGGTGACACTGTTGGGGATTTATTCAAAATTGAAGGCATACTGAACCAGCATGGCTACCACAGCATCTTGCAGTGGCATGCTATTCCATCCGGTTTGCGTTTATTTGGACCATCATTTATTTTTCAACAGGACAATGACCCCAAACACACCTCCAGGCTGTGTCAGGGCTATTTGACCAAAAAGGAGTTGTTTCACACTTTTTTGTTCAGTATATAATTCGACATGTGTTCATTCATAGTTTTGATGCCTTCAGTGTGAAGCTACAATATTCATTGTCACGAAAATAAGGAAAACTCTTTGAATGAGAAGGTGTGTCCAAACCTTTGGTCTGTACTGTACATGGACTTTTTCAGATGTTTACTTATCAAAAATTTAGAAAAAACTGAATCAATTTTCTTTCTCAGCCTCACAGTGTTGCATTGCTTTGTGTTGGTCTGTCACATAAAATCCAGTAAAATACAATGAAGTCTGAAGATGTAACGTAAAAAGGTCAAGGGTGTAAATAGTTTTGCAAGGAACTGTAAACACTTCATTCCTGATCATAAGTAAAGAAATGGTTCACTAAGAACTTAGTGATGCTAAAAGCAAAGCTGCAGGATCACATTAGCAGTCTCTGCTCCCCCATCTTCATAAATGTTTTCTTCTCTCCCTCCTTCCCATGCACGGTGCTTTTAATCCCAGCCGTCAATCTAAAGCACCACAAAGCCATGTGAGGCATGTGTGGTGAGCAGTGTGCGTGCTCAAACCTTTGTTGCTTGCCGCTTCACTGATTAGCCCAGGACAGTTCAGAAAATCTGATAATTGTGTTTTCATGCTGTCTTCATGAGCGTCCACAGGCTGATGTAGGCGGAGGCAGAGCCCTGCAGTGCCTTTTCTGCCTTCACCCTCCTCATTATCAGCTAAAATCATTGTGACAGTACTTACACTGAGCAAAATCACACCGAGCGTAACAGGATTTTGATTAAATATAGAAAATATTGCAGACAGAACTTCATCTAATGCTTCACGTAGAGACCCACTTGTTGGGTCTTCTTTAACACAGTTTATTTATGCAGAGCCAATTCACAACCTATATATCCAGTTAATATAGAGAAATATAATCAATTCAATCCAATCACACAGACAGATTCCAAGTCAATTATGATCCTAGTTATCAAACAATGCAGCCAAGTTCAGTTTAATATTAAAATTGTAAAAAACATTTTATATTTAAGAAAACCCAACGGATTGCTTCGAGTCACTGACTGCAGCAATCTCTCAAGAGGACCTATTGCTGCAAAGTCCCTGGATGTGCAAGTAGACCATGGTAAGAGAAAATGTTGCAGGTACTGTGGATGTTTGGTGATGTAAAAAAATCTGGTCAAGGGAAAACGTAAAAATATGAAACAGACATTGCTTCAGCAAAGTGTTACTTTAAGGGCACACACTGACAAATGTTTGAGAAGCTTCTTTTATATTTTAAGGTGCATTGCGTGGGGCAGATGCCAAACTAAAGGTGATACATCAATCAAATTGCATCATCTTCCCCTGAACTTTTTGTTTATTTTGCATAAATAATTCAATTCAATTCAATTCAATTCACAACACATGTTGTCTCAAGGCACTTCACAAAGTCAATTAAATCGAATCATACATATTTCAAGTCAGGTTCATACATTCCAATTAATCCTAACTATCAAACAGTTTAGTCAGATTCAGTTATTTATTCAAACTGGTTAAAAAGTGTTTCTATCTAAGGAAACCCAGCAGTTTGCATCCAGTCAGTGACTTGCAGCATTCACTCCTCCTGGATGAGCATGTAGAGACAGTGGACAGTCACTGGTGTTGACTTTGTAAAAGTAAATGTTAATGGATGTAGCTCCTTTAGTCGTTTCATCTAGGAAGCAAAAACAGATGAACTCTGAGCCAGTTTTCAAGGTTAGTCTGAAAGAGATCACATACAGTTAGTCACAGTAGAAGCTCAGCCAGTAGCTATGTCTAGGAGAAAATAGGGTTAAACACTGAAAGACAGGGCCATGTGGATCATCTGTAGAGGGTGAGCATTAAGTTGTTGGCAGCAGAAGCTTGGACGATTCCCCTCTCCAGAAAGGTGTCACAGGTAGACACTGAGTCAGGCCAGGTGTAGCTTCTAGGAAGAGAAAAGAGAGAGAACAAAGTTAAAAGCTGAAAAAACAGCAAATAATGCAAAATTGGAGAGTAGTGTGAGAATGTAGTGAAGAGGGTGAAAGTGGTCATTATGTCCTCCAGCAGTCTAAGCCTATAGCAGCATAACTACAGAGATAGCTCAGGATAACCTAAGCCACTCTAACTATAAGCTTTATCAAAAAGGAAAGTTTTAAGCCTAGCCTTAAAAGTAGACAGGGTGTCTGCCTCACGGACTAAAACTGGGAGCTGGTTCCACAGGAGATGAACCTGATAACTAAAGGATCTGCCTCCCATTCTACTTCTAGAGACTCTAGGAACCACCAGTAAACCTGCAGTCTGAAAACTAAGTGCTCTGTTAGGAATATATGGACCAATCAGATCTCTGATGTATGATGGAGCTACAGGGGTTGGACAATGAAACTGAAACACCTGTCATTTTAGTGTGGGAGCTTTCATGGCTAAATTGGACCAGCCTGGTAGCCAGTCTTCATTGATTGCACATTGCACCAATAAGAGCAGAGTGTGAAGGTTCAATTAGCAGGGTAAGAGCACAGTTTTGCTCAAAATATTGAAATGCACACAACATTATGGGTGACATGCCAGAGTTCAAAAGAGGACAAATTGTTGGTGCACGTCTTGCTGGCGCATCTGTGACCAAGACAGCAAGTCTTTGTGATGTATCAAGAGCCACGGTATCCAGGGTAATGTCAGCATACCACCAAGAAGGACGAACCACATCCAACAGGATTAACTGTGGACGCAAGAGGAAGCTGTCTGAAAGGGATGTTCGGGTGCTAACACGGATTGTATCCAAAAAACACAAAACCACGGCTGCCCAAATCACAGCAGAATTAAATGTGCACCTCAACTCTCCTGTTTCCACCAGAACTGTCCATCGGGAGCTCCACAGGGTCAATATACACGGCCGGGCTGCTATAGCCAAACCTTTGGTCAATCATGCCAATGCCAAACGTCAGTTTCAATGGAGCAAGGAGCGCAAATCTTGGGCTGTGGACAATGTGAAACATGTATTGTTCTCTGATGAGTCCACCTTTACTGTTTTCCCCACATCCAGGAGAGTTACGGTGTGGAGAAGTCCCAAAGAAGCGTACCACCCAGACTGTTGCATGCCCAGAGTGAAGCATGGGGGTGGTTCAGGGATGGTTTGGGCTGCCATATCATGGCATTCCCTTGGCCCAATACTTGTGCTAGATGGGCGCGTCACTGCCAAGGACTACCGAACCATTCTTGAGGACCATGTGCATCCAATGGTTCAAACATTGTATCCTGAAGGCGGTGCCGTGTATCAGGATGACAATGCACCAATACACACAGCAAGACTGGTGAAAGATTGGTTTGATGAACATGAAAGTGAAGTTGAACATCTCCCATGGCCTGCACAGTCACCAGATCTAAATATTATTGAGACACTTTGGGGTGTTTTGGAGGAGCGAGTCAGGAAACGTTTTCCTCCACCAGTATCACGTAGTGACCTGGCCACTATCCTGCAAGAAGAATGGCTTAAAATCCCTCTGACCACTGTGCAGGACTTGTATATGTCATTCCCAAGACGAATTGATGCTGTATTGGCCGCAAAAGGAGGCCCTACACCATACTAATAAATTATTGTGGTCTAAAACCAGGTGTTTCAGTTTCATTGTCCAACCCCTGTAGATCATTAAGGGCTTTATATGTGAGAAGAATAACTTTAAATTATATTCTGGATTTAACAGGGAGCCAATGAAGGGAAGTTAAAATAGGAGAAATATGATGTCTCTTTTTAATTTTCATCAGAACTCTTGCTGCAGCATTTTGGATCAGCTGAAGGCTTTTAACTGCATTTTGTGGACATCCTGATAGTAAAGAATTACAATAGTCCAGCCTTGAAGTAACAAATGCATGGACTAGTTTTTCAGCGTCAGTCCTGGACACGATATTTCTAATTTTGGCAATGTTCTGGAGGTGAAAGAAGGAAATCCTAGAAACCTGTTTAATATGGGATTTAAATGAAATGTCCTTGTCAAAAATAACACCAAGGTTTTTTACTTTATTATTGGAGGTCAATTTAATGCCATCCAGGTTAGGTGATTGACTAAGCAGTTTCTTTTTTAAAGACTCCGGTCTTAACAAATATCAAAAATAAGAACAGGTGAACAAATAATAAATGTTTCAAGCAACCTTTCAATGCTTCTCATCAGTGCAGGTTTGTAATGGTAGTTACAAACCAGACTTAACCAGACAGTAGGGTCTTGATGTGTGGGACGATGGACCTTGTAGGCTTACAGCCTACATGTGCCAGGCCAAAACTACCCTGACACATGTAGGCAACCTGCTCTATATGGTATGCTTGAAAAATAATAGTAAAATAAATAAATAAATGATCTGTTGGGTTTATTTTGGTGTTTCTAAGAAGCAGCAGGAACTTCATTTATCAAGTTGTCTCCTCTCACATTCCCTCTCTTCATCTGGCTCCCACTGCCATCTCTCTCCTCATCTTCTGATCCTCTTTCCTCCTCCATAATCTTGAGTCCCTTGCCTCCCATTTGCCACTCCCCCCATCTTGCTTGTCTCCTGAGGACTACACTACCTACTCACATGTACGCATCTGCGTCAGTCTTCCCATGCATCGACGTCAGACCTACTTCAGGATCTTGTGAGGTGGGGGAAGGGGGTTAACGCACCCTGAGAGATTAGGATGGGTTTGAGGAACGTAGAGGGGGAAACAGCAAAGAAAAACTGCCAGAAAATAAAGAGGAAAGTAGGAAAGGAATAGAGTGCATAGGGTTTTTCTTAGTTTAGATGAAAATTGTTTCATTATATTTTGAATGGAGTATGTGAATATAATTATTTCCTGTTCTGTTCTTGGCCTCAAAGACGGAGAATCTGGACACTGATCTTACTATTGGTTTTATTTTTACACAGTAGAGAGTGTATTAAATTTCTAAAGAGCTTTTATGATACCTGGTCTTGTTATACTAAAACAAAGAAAGAAATTTGGCGAGAACTTTTAACAACTAAAAAACATCAACAACAAGAACCTCTTTGGCCGTCTGTTCAAGTCATGGGTGCAAAAGCAACCAAAGCATTGACCAAAACGGTTAAAGTTCACCTACATGTTTATTAAAATGTTCCAGATCAGCAGCAAAATCAATGAGAGAACCAATGGAACGTAGAAATGAATCAACCAATCAGCTACATGTTCCTTAATTGGGTCTGATCAGTGATCAGCAGGTCAAATGTTGAAAAATAATGATTTCTACTATACATTAAATGCATCAAAGGTGAGAAATCCCACTGTTTTCGCCCATAAATGCATCATCTAATATCTAATCTGCAGTTTCAGATAGATTTAAAACAACTACATCTTTCATAAGAACCTCCGAACATCCAACAGCTTTTTTAGTCGCTATAAATTGGACTATTGGATATTATTGTTTTATTTTATTTTATGTTCATTGCATTTTCATTTATTGTTCATAGAAGGAAGAGCTGAGCTTCACAGATAAGAATGCAGATGTTCTCTACATATCGTGATGTTTAGAGAAGTCTGAAGTCATGCTGTTCCTGCCACAGAAAGACTCACACACACTCTGCTGTGACCCTAACATTGGTATATATGACATAAACACACTGTCTTTGACTTTGTTGCTGAGCAGATCTGCTTGTTGCTTTGTTTTTAGAGCATGAACCGATCCCAGGGACTGCCTCTAGGTGAGGGACAGGTATTTTGCTGCAGGGGAGATTGCCACAATAGGAAGAGAAGTCGTTTTGCAATCTAAAAGTTGTGGGTTAGATTCCAGCTTTCTCCCGCCACATGTTAACGTGCCCCTGGGTAGGTCACTTAACCCAGAGTGGCCTACTGATATGTGAATCAGTGTATGAGTGCTTGGAGTGTGACTGGGTCAATGTGGCTCTAGTGGTGTGAAACACACCTTAATTGACAGATCAGATCAGACCAGAAACAGAACAAGAAATCGGTATCGGCCAAAAAAAAAAGCGGGATCAGTGCATCTCTGTTTGAAAGTTTTTTGGAGAAATGATGACAATCATAAATGAGAGAAGATGACCCTGTTCTTTATGTTGTACTACAATAAATATCAGTCTAATTGCTGTGCTCCTTGCTGTTTGTTCGCTAACATTCTTTAAATTGAAATGAAACTGCAGGCAGGTAGACTCTATTTACTAATAGGTGACTTGTGAAGACCTTTAGTTGCCGTTTGATTTAGGGGTGTTAGAGTAGAGGGAGCAAAATACAAAAACACTTTTTAAATTTTTACTTGTAAAACATTTAGTAAACCACGTGTCCTTTATTTCCCACTTTGTGTTGATCCATGATGTCCCAGTAAAACACACTGAAGTTTGTGGTTTAAACGTGACAAAGTGGAAAGGTTAAAGAAGTAGGAAAACTTCTGCAAGGCTCTATCAAAAAACAACATTGGCTAATTAAAAGATGTTGTCTTGGCTTATTGCATAACGCTAACTAACTGCTCCAGACTCCGTTTCCATGACTGCCTCTCTCACCCAATGTGCTAAAACTAAATCAGCTGCCAGATATCTCACGGTTCCTAGAAGTTGATGACATTAGGACAACATCACATAAGCAGCCTTGTTGCTGAGAGGGAGCTTAGTCCGGACTCTATATGTTGCTCTGTAATTATGGCTCTGGGACTCACCTCTCATTAATTACCTCTTTCCTATCTTAAAAGGAAAACAGTAACTATATGGAGAAAGCAGAGAAGAGACAGCCTCTGAATGCTGAAGTCATTTAATGTGTAACAGAGAGAAGACCTGAAGCTAGGATGCTTTTTCACCGTGTTATTAAACAGTTATTAAACTGGCTGTAATCTGAGTTCTAGTGGGGCTTCAGAGGCATGTTATTGAAGCCTGTTAGTGAGCTCCTGTAATGCAGAGATGCTGGATCCCTCACATTCGCAGCCCACTGAGGCTGTTACATCATGACCAGCGTCAGAGATGCCCCAGTCTGCCAACAATGGATCTCCACTAAACCTTCAGTTATTAAAAGAAAACCCAAAATACTCCACATGCAGTCACCAGGAAAAGTAAACAGGGACTCAGTATTTAACTGGAGCCATTTATTTTTTTAGAAAAGACTCAGAAAGGAGAGTATCCAGTCCATCAAACCTCTGAACAAACGCTCGGTTTCTTTTTATGTCCGTTTCGATCCAGGCCCTACTCATACTATATGTTGTGTTGCCTGTGTTTTCCCTCCATGCTGGTCCTCCATGCTTTTTGTCATGCATGGAACTGAAAAGCCATGACTTGCAGAAAGAGCCATCTGTCATGAGCAGACTCCTTGGCGCAGAGTCTGATGAGCCTCTATAAATACGATCAGTACACATGTGATGGAGCCACGTTTATCTGCAGAAATATAACAGTGATGGCTGCGTATCCTTTTAAATAGGGAAATGTCAATATTGACTGCACATTATACTCTGTATGCAAATGCCTTGCAGCAAAAGTCAAATTAATTAACTCAGGTGGCTGAGTGAGGTGATTATGAAGACATAATCCTCAAGGTGAGTAAGCAATAATGGATTCTGCTTTCTTGCAAAACACAGCCCTCTTCCTCCTCTTCCTATTAAGCATTAAGCCTCCTCCTCCAACACACACACACACACACACACACACACGCACACACACACACACACACAGTGGATCAAATCTCTATCTGTAGATCAGGTTCCTGGACAATTGTTTTCCCAGACATACTGGGCGTCCTCATCCCTCGATGCAGGAGTGTGTGTCTACAGTATGTTGGAGCAGCGGACCGAGGCCAGCTGTGTATTTCAGGGTCCCTCTCCATCCTCCCCAGTCCTGTCTGACCCAATTTCATGAGAGCACTGAGGGGACTGTGATGGAAATTCTTGCAGTAAGCATTCCACAGTGTATGACCTTTGGTTTACCTCACTCCAGTGAACATCTGTGTTAGAGGAGGAAGCTGTAAAAGCCATTATCAGAAGTTTAATGGTTAAGGGCATTTGTTAGGGTGATGCCTCGGGGAGAGTAGATGGTTGTTCCTAGGTAACCTAGTCACCTCTGAACCCGGGAAGGGTCTGGGGTCGTAAAACACAGACTCTTTGAAGTTGAGATAACACTGTCATGTTCTGGTATAAATACTGTGTGTAAATGTTGATCGGGGCTCTGTTTCACTGACTAACCTCAGTGTCAGGGTCTTCAAACGCTGAATGCCTTTGAATAAAACTTATAAGACAAAGTCCGGATTTTCTCTTGTTGTGAGTCAACTTCTACCCACTTTGATAAGAAAATTCCACAACAATTTTAGCGTCACGAACAGGATCTAACGTGCCAGAGGAGACCGCAGGATGGGACACGGACGCCTGGCCAGCCTGGAGACGTTGTCCTCAGTCCACTTCCATTTTACGGTAGTGGAGTCCTCATGTCCGCCTGCGGCGTCTGGCTGATTAGATCCGAACAATTTGTCTTCAAATATATCTGGGTGAGAAGTTGCTCTGTATGATATAATGTATATTATTATTTTTATTACACATTAACCATCATCTCCTAACTAATTAATTAGGTTCCAGAGTTGCGAGAGGGAGGACATCAGCTGAGGGCCCGGTTACCCTGCAAAAGGAATTGCAGGGAGGTTCTTATTGGTAACAATAAGATAAAGCAAAACACAGGGTTTTGCGGGTGGTTTTTGGCAATTTTCTACACCTCATAAAGGAGAAAAGCCAGTGGGCAGACGTGCCGCTGAACGGGTAAAAAAAAAAAAATGGTTCCGGAACCTTGAGGCATCAGGGGTGTCTCCTTCTTCAGACTCTGATTTATAAAATAATGAAAGGAAAAAGTGGGGATGATTGTGTTAAATGTGCTTTAATTTGGAAGATAAGTTTGGTTTTTCACAGCGTGGACGTTTGAGTGTAAATAAGTTAAATAGTTTAAAAAGTTTCAAGTAAAACAGTTGATGGAAAAAATAAATAAAAAAAACAAGAAAAGATTAAAAAGCACAGAGTGCATCAATTAAGGGGTTAAAGAGTTAAAACTTTCCTGAAGGAAGTTTCGTTTGTCTTAAATATTGCGATCAGTCGGTAAAGAAGGTAAAATTGAAAAAGGACATTAGAGATGCGAAAATAAAGTTGTTTTAGAAAGGAGTATAGTTCATGTTGTGGAAGGAAGTGACAGGCAGGGGGACAACTGACTGACTGACTGATAATATGTATTTGTACAAAAATTTGAACCTATACTAAACTTTTCTTCTGCCTCTCTCACACACAAATACACACATATATGGGATTTAAGTTCAACATCTGCGTTTTTGAGTCTGGATTTTAGAAACCTGCCCTTCTCCAAGGCTACTCCACCAGAGACGCTTCTCCAGCACGGCCTGAAAGAGAGAGATCTGCCTTCCTGCATGTTGAAAATCGCAGTGTGACTTTCTACAAGAAAAAAAAACGAAACTCAGAAGAAAATCCGGATTCTCTGAGATGGACAAAGATCCATGCTGTTTGCAAGAGCCAGAAGAGCGATACACTGGATTTATATTGAAAGCACATCTTATGTGGGCAGAAGAGAAACCGGAGCAAAGTTTCTTCTTTCTCCCTCCTGGAGAAGTTAAAGTGGACAAAGAATGATTGAATGTCTCACCAACAGACCGGGGAAGGGCCTGGTTGTTTTATGGACTGATAGAGGACTGTGTGCCATGACAGTCTGACTCTGGAGCGATTAAGAAACTGATGGGGGTAACGTACAAACACACACACATTTGCATAAATCTTTTCCTATTTTCTGCAATGAAGAACGCTTATTAACCGCTTCTCATGTGATGCTTACTTGACGTTGACAGATATAGCGGGTTAAAATATTATTTTAGGGTTAGAAAAGTATCTTTAAAAGGGTGATAACTTAACACATTTGATACTTTCTGGTTAATTCTTTCAGAGAAGCAAGTTCTCTTTCGTCGTGGAATATTCAGGGTCAATTATTTTAGTTATTAAAAGTTATTAAAAGCAGAGGAAGTTACAACATCTCCAAAACTCAGCAGTAACCATGTGTTTCTATGTTATTCTCAGGACAGATCTCATGAAGGAGTATTTTTAAAACCCAGCGAATGCGTAAAACCTGATGGGTTTCTCCTTCAGATATTATTTTCTGTTGTCAGAGTTTGTATCCCATAAATCTAATGGGTAGAGACCTCATTAAAACAGTCTTAGTTCTACTGCAGATGGTCTTCATACAGTTTCTGACACAGTACTTACAGTTTGGTGCAGTTTTTGTCCGCAAGTGTTAACTGACGCTTATGGAAAGTACAAATTCATTGTTTTTCACAGCAGCTGCTGGGAAGAGGTTATATTAGGTTTTTCTTCCCTCTTCTGATTCATGCAGCGTGTTGATTTACACTGTACCTTATATCAGGTCCTGACAAAAAACTATGAAAGATTTGGTTCTGCAGGTTCTTTTTTCTCCCTTTGGAGAAGGAAAGGACACCTGATCAGTTCTGTGTTGCACAGAAATATTAAAACACTTGTTGTTTTCTAAGATATCACCAGCTAAAAACTTTTAAAACTTTTGAGAGTAATTGGTTTTGTTAAACATATTTCCCTTGGTAAAACAAACCTTTAAAATGAGTATGAAAAAATTGGGTTATTTAGAAAGAATTTGATTGGACAGTGGTACCACACAAAAATTAAACTAATCTCATGTTTCCTAAAAGATTCTGCATGAAAAGGCCTTCAGAACCGTGGAGTTATTTTCCACCACAGTATCAAGTTTTTAAGCATGCTTTTTCTTTATTTTAAAACAGATCTGGTTTTTGTTTGGTTTTTGGCTTTTTAGCATAATGTTTGTCTGAAGCTTATTATGAACTGGGTTAGGAGCAAATATGATCTGAGGTAAATTAGGAGCTGTGAACTAATAATTTTAAATCTGATTATTGTCCAAGCAGAAATAATATATTTAGCCAATCCTTCAATCTCTGCAGAAAGTTAACACCATTGTTCAATGCAGTAGTACTCAACTTGTGGTTCCTGGACTCCTGAAGCCTGTAAGCCATAGATTTTGGGTCCATGAAATTATAAGACTTAATTAAAGGTAGGCTGATTACTTATTAAAATAGATCTAAGCCAATGATGAGTTCCAGTCATTTTGGTGACTTTGAAATGCAATAATACTCAAAATTTCTACTCTGGGGACACAGATTGGTGCTGAAGAGTTTAGTTTTGGAACCAAGGTTAGGATTTTTATAACAAAATAAAGACAAGTAAAATCCTTTATTTTAGGAAAAGAAAAGAAATAAAGGCTCTCTTAACAGTAAGAGGATGGTCGGCTCAAACTCAAGTCTCCTTGTTTGATTTCTTAGGGTTTAAAGATTAAAGGAATACATAGGAGTACAAAGGTACACAAGGTGATTTCAGATTACTAAGAGATAAAATATTGGAACATTTATCACCATTGGATTATTAAAGAGGGGTTCTAGTGATAAGTTCTCCCCAACTCTCAAAATTTAAATAGCCAAATTAAAGAAAATGATGTTTGTTCTTTTTTGAAACATTATGTGGGAAAAAGTCCAGTTTGGAGACAAGCTTCTTATCTTAATTTATGATTAAGTCAAACACTGCAGTTTTGTTTAGTTTGGGTATAACATAAAAATGTCAATGCTGACTTTTCTAATTTCCCCTCGGGGATCAATAAAGTATCTTTGAATTTGAATTGAATTAAATTAAAAATACTTCTTTGCATTTAACTTGAAATTCTGCAATGCAGCTGCGATCAAATTGAGCAAAACAAAAAGAGAATTATAACAATAACTCTCAGGATTGTAGTTATTATTACAGAGTTACAGTACAAAGAATTAGCAAAAGGTTTCAGCATCAGTAAATTTGGATTCATATAAGAGAAAACTGTTGCTGTGCTTCTAAATAGTTTGAGATCTCTTTGGACTATGTGCACTCATTTTTAAAAAGGATCCTGACGATTGTCATAACAAAATTGATCAATTATAGCATTAAAAGATATGGCTGAGAAAACATATTCTGAAAAGAGATTGTTAAAAATTTCTTTGAATTCTTGAAGCTTCAAATTTGGCCATTTGTCTGTCTCTGATGTTTTGTCTTTGTTTTGTTGGTATGAATGTTTGATTATATGTTGCATGAAACAATAATCCATGTTTGGAATAATGATTCTAAATCTCAGTTGATTAAACTTTGAGTTTTCAGGAGAATTAAGAAGCAGCTTGTTTCTGAGGTAGGTGCATGTTAACAGTTTTGCAGTTTAAGTTACACTAATGTGGGATGGGATGAAGAAACTGTGGGTCCGCCCATAGGCTGTCAATCAAAGGTTAGTTCTGCCTGACTCCGCCCACCTACTAGGTTGGTTCATGCCTTTGCTGTCATGGTAACGCTCAGCACCTCCCTTCCTGAGTTTTAACACTGTTTAAGAGACAATAGAATCAAAATGCTTGTAGTGATTGTTGCCTTAAAAACATGTTTGTTTTTTGTATAATGATTAAGGATGTAGCATGACTTTTAGATTTATGTGTTTTATTATTAAAAGGTTAATGAAATAGTTTAAACTAGTTTGAAGAATTAGTTTTGCATGCAGAATCATTGGTGATTTATTAGATTGAAAGTTTCCCTGGTACCATTAAGCTAGCTGACAGTTCAAGATATGCAAAAGTAAGGAATATATTTTTGATAAAGAATCAGAGTCATGCCTTTATACTTGGTGGGAATTATTTATTAGATTCAATTTGTAGGGTTTATTCATCCAAATTACATTGGATGTCCATTAATCTAATACTCATCTTTGTACAAGACAAATTAGGATGATATGTGACTAATTTCTAAGTGAGACATTGATGACGTGAATAACTAATGTTTGTGTTTAGTTGTTAATGGAACTGAATTGCAGTTAAAAACATCTGGATTTTCTTTATGTTGCTTTTCTTAAATTCATAGTGACACATAGTTATGTCAGAATTCATTTCTTTGGTTCTAGGTTATGTGATCTTGGTTACTAGAACATTTTTGTACAAACTTTTTGCTGGATTGTCGCATGGGTTGGACCCTGCGCCAGAAGAGGGGAATGTCAGAATAAAGTAACATGGGGTTCCAAAAGTTTTAGCACTCATGGGAAAAAGGGTAGCTCAGACCTCCAGTGAGGACTTAGTGACAATGCGAGAGAGACGTTGTACTTTGTTTATATAAATGGTGCATAGCTCCCTAAGACCACATTCTGAAAACCTCTCTGAAATTAAGGTGTTGATTCTTTTGTGAAATTTTACATCTCCACAGATTAGACCATTTTTGAAATTCTTTTTGGGTTTTCTGAAACTATGAAATGTTGACCTCAAACATCATGTCACATTTTTGATATTCAGAATATTTAGCTGATGGTCACTGCTAGTATATCAGGTGAAGTCAGAAGATCAATTATTTTGATTTTGTTGGATGTTTTGATGAAGTTCATGTAGTTAAGCACTTAGGTTTGAGAATGGGACTTTGAATTGAAAATTAGCCAAGCGTTGTGAAGGCCCTGTTCTCACTTATATGAGATTGAGACAAAGGACACAGGCAAATCTCAGTCCTTTTGAAGTGCTGTGTGGCAGGTCTCCTATTTTGGACATGGGGATATTGCCAAGATAATTTTCTTCCACATCTTTGTGTGAAGATAGGATGTTGTTTTACTGTCAAAACCTGTCCACTGTGTTTTCTCAAGTTTCACAGACGGTGAAGGCTGCATTACCAGAAACAGCCACTTCCACCCTCCAGTCCGTTATTCCTGGCGACTGGATTCTGGTCAGAGAATCTAGGAGAAAACACAGGAAGTCCAGGCGCTGGAATGGCCCATATCAGATCCTACTAGACACCCAGGAAAGCTGCAGGAAAGCTCCAGCTCCTCCAGCTTCATCTGGCTTCCAGGACAAGTCATCTTCCAACTGGATCATCCACGGCTGAAAGGTGTGAGGACAGCGGACCACCACAAGACAAAGAACTGTAAGCTGATCACTGGCGAGTGATTGAAGAGGTGGTTGAAGAACACTGTTCTTACAAGGGCACAATAATCCCTTGGGCAGTGCCACGTTTTTCAGACTCTACTTAAGGCCATCGCATTACCTGAAAGTTAGAAGTCATAAGGTCATTTGCCTCACTGCACACACACCACAGTGAGAGACACATAGGAAACATACAGGGAAGACTTCTACACATTGCACATAACCTTTCTCTGGATGATGAACTGGTGACGCCTGCAACAGAGAGACAGTCAAATATGCGCCACGATGCTTATTCTCCTTAATTTCTTAAGCAGGTTAGAGTTCCTGTTTCTAAATATATTTCTAGAGGAGCTTCCTACGACCGCCCACCTGTACCAGACTGGTAACAGGGCAGCTTGAAGCGCAGAAGCCACTCAGGAGAGGCAGCAGGATTTTTTTTTATTATTATTATTTTTTTTAAAGTTGTTTATAATTTGTTTTCTTTAAAAAAAGAAACTGTTTGCTTTCAGTACCAGAAGAAAGGACATTCCACTTCAAGGTCACGATGCAGTTAAATGGAAGATTGTCTGTTCTGATGCTAATGATTGGTATTTCAAGTATTTTTATAACTCTTGTGTTCATTTGGGAAAAGGTACAGCAAAGACAATGTAAGGCTAATTTGAGGAATTGTGCTAATAATACTCATCAGCGGATTCGAAGAGAGATTCATCACTTTTCTGACTACTATGATCATGCTGATAATGTCTGGTGGCAACTGATGCATCAAACCATGAGGAAGATAAGAAATGATAGTTGCTATGTTTGTTGTTTGATTCCACATGCTATTAATGATCAACCATTTTTGGTACCAGTTCCTATTGATACTGCTTATACTCTAGCTACTTTCTTTCCAGATAACCGGTTGGTGGAGGTCATTTTTCCTCGGGTGAGGAATTATACTGTACGGAAAAGCAGCAATGTTGGTAAATTTTCTAGTGAGACTAATTTAACGTGTGCGTCTACAGGAACTCTTTATAGATTTCGGGGTAATAGCAATCCAATTAAAGATCCAGATATTTGTATTGCTCAGGAGGAAAGCACACCTTATTTCCTTGGAAAGACGGTGGGTTGTAAAACTATTATACCAGTTTCATGTGCCTTGATCCACAGTAATACATCTGGACCTTGTCCTGTCAGAACTGATCCGTATACTATTTCAGAATCTTTGGCTCCAGATCCTTTTGTGTTAACTCTTAATCTTACAGCCTTACCGAATGGAAGTCAATTGTATGGCATGGCAGGTAAATTAACCAGGGTTCTTGTTACTTTTCCTAGTAGAGATGGGTTCTCGTGTCCTAAGAACATGGTTTGGATGTGTGGAAATAGATCATATCTGTATCTGCCTGCTACTTGGTCTGGAGTATGTTATCTAGCTCACTTACTACATACGGTCACAACTTATACTTCAATCAGCCTAAGCTATTAGAACGATGAGTTTGCAAACTAGAATGGCTTTGGATTATCTGTTAGCTGAGAGGGGTGTTGGTTTTGAAGAATTTTCCTTTAGTTGTGATTATCTTGTAATCAGAAGAAAGGAATGTGATGGAAATTCTTGCAGTAAGCATTCCACAGTGTATGACCTTTGGTTTACCTCACTCCAGTGAACATCTGTGTTAGAGGAGGAAGCTGTAAAAGCCATTATCAGAAGTTTAATGGTTAAGGGCATTTGTTAGGGTGATGCCTCGGGGAGAGTAGATGGTTGTTCCTAGGTAACCTAGTCACCTCTGAACCCGGGAAGGGTCTGGGGTCGTAAAACACAGACTCTTTGAAGTTGAGATAACACTGTCATGTTCTGGTATAAATACTGTGTGTAAATGTTGATCGGGGCTCTGTTTCACTGACTAACCTCAGTGTCAGGGTCTTCAAACGCTGAATGCCTTTGAATAAAACTTATAAGACAAAGTCCGGATTTTCTCTTGTTGTGAGTCAACTTCTACCCACTTTGATAAGAAAATTCCACAACAGGACAAACCAGGTGTGAACCTAAGTGGAATAATCAATGATGAGGTAGTGGTTCAGGTGGAGAATCCTTAATAATGCTGTGTGTAATTTCTGAGTAAATCACTGAGATCAATGGATTGATGTAAAGCTGATTTATTAAGCTGCGTACTCTTTTCCAGATGATTTCTACCCAGATTGTTTATTAGATGATTATATGAACCAGAACATCTGACTCCTCAGTTCAGGATAATGTGAGGTGTGTCACACAGTGACATTTTTGGACTTTGTTTGTGGCTTTGTGTTTGTTTACCTTTTCCTTAGATGTTTCTATTTTGGTTTTTGCATCATGTTTTCTTTTCTGCCCCTTCCGTCTCCTAGTGTTTACTTCTTAAGTTCTTTTATGGTTGTTTTCTTATTACTTTGTATGGTTTATTATTAGAATCAGAATCAGAATCAGAAAAGCTTTTATTGCCAAGTACGTTTTTGGACATACAAGGAATTTGTTTTGGCGTAGTCGGTGCAATACAGTACAAATTAAACAGTACAAACATATCTACAATATAATATAAATATAAGTGCACAGTTTTAAGTGAGTGAGAGTAAATATAGAGCAGTATAAGATGCAAGAGCAATACAACAGAGCAGATGATCATTGTGCAAGTAAAGCAGTGCAAGTAAAGCAGGAGTCCAAGCTGAGCGTTAATGTAACGCATAGAGTTACAGGTTACAGGTGTCCTGTCAGCAAAAAAAGGGGGGGCATGGGGGAAAGGGACAGTGTCAGGGTGGTTTCCGGGCTTTGTTAACAAGGCTGGTGGCAGATGGGAAAAAACTGTTCTTGTGGCGTGAGGTTTTGGTCCGGATGGACCGCAGCCTCCTGCCAGAGGGGAGAGTCTCAAAGAGTCTGTGACCGGGGTGGGAGGGATCAGCCAGAATCTTCCCTGCCCGCTTCAGGGTCCTGGAGGTGTACAGTTCCTGGAGCGACAGTAGACTGCAGCCAATCACCTTCTCAGCAGACCGAATGACACGCTGCAGCCTGCCCTTATCCTTGGCTGTAGCAGCGGCGTACCAGATGGTCATGGAGGAGGTGAGGATGGACTCAATGATGGCTGTGTAGAAGTGCACCATCATAGTCTTTGGCAGGTTGAATTTCTTCAGCTGCCGCAGGAAGAACATCCTCTGCTGGGCTTTCTTGATGAGGGAGCTGATGTTTGGCTCCCACTTGAGATCCTGGGAGATGATGGTTCCCAGGAAGCGGAAAGATTCCACAGTGTCAATTGTGGAGTCACAGAGGGTGATGGGGGCAGGTGGGGCTGGGTTCTGCCTGAAGTTCACAACCATCTCCACTGTCTTTAGAGCGTTGAGCTCAAGGCTGTTCTGGCTGCACCAGTCCAACAGATGGTCCACTTCCCATCTGTACGCGGACTCGTCACCATCAGAGATGAGTCCGAGGACGGCTCTTTCCATCCAGGAGAGGGACGTCAACAAACTCTTCAGGAGACAGAACCCCCGGAAAGCTGCTGGTCCGGATTCTGTCTCACCAGCCAGCCTGAAGCACTGCGCTGATCAGCTGTCTCCAGTCTTCACAGATATTTTTAACACCTCACTGGAGACATGTCATGTGCCAGCCTGCTTCAAGTCCTCCACCATCGTCCCTGTTCCCAAGAAGCCAAAGACCACAGGGCTTAATGACTTCAGACCCGTCGCCCTGACCTCTGTGGTGATGAAGTCCTTTGAGCGCCTTGTGCTCTCACACCTAAAAGACATCACCGACCCCCTCCTGGACCCCCTGCAGTTTGCCTACAGAGCCAACAGGTCTGTAGATGATGCAGTCAACCTAGCCCTTCACTTCATCCTCCGGCACCTGGACTCCACAGGAACCTACGCCAGGATCCTGTTTGTGGATTTCAGCTCTGCCTTCAACACCATCGTCCCAGCTCTGCTCCAGGAGAAGCTCTCCCAGCTGAGTGTGCCCGACTCCACCTGCAGGTGGATCACTGACTTCCTGTCTGACAGGAAGCAGCGCGTGAGGCTGGGGAAGCACGTCTTTGACTCCCTGACCATCAGCACCGGTTCCCCCCAAGGCTGTGTTCTCTCTCTTCTGCTCTTCTCCCTGTACACCAACAGCTGCACCTCCAGTCACCAGTCTGTCAAGCTTCTGAAGTTTGCGGACGACACCACCCTGATTGGACTCATCTCTGATGGTGACGAGTCTGCGTACAGATGGGAGGTGGACCATCTGTTGGACTGGTGCAGCCAGAACAACCTTGAACTCAACGCTCTAAAGACAGTAGAGATGGTTGTGGACTTCAGGCAGAACCCAGCCCCACCTGCCCCCATCACCCTCTGTGACTCCACAATTGACACTGTGGAATCTTTCCGCTTCCTGGGAACCATCATCTCCCAGGATCTCAAGTGGGAGCCAAACATCAGCTCCCTCATCAAGAAAGCCCAGCAGAGGATGTTCTTCCTGCGGCAGCTGAAGAAATTCAACCTGCCAAAGACTATGATGGTGCACTTCTACACAGCCATCATTGAGTCCATCCTCACCTCCTCCATCACCATCTGGTACGCCGCTGCTACAGCCAAGGATAAGGGCAGGCTGCAGCGTGTCATTCGGTCTGCTGAGAAGGTGATTGGCTGCAGTCTACTGTCGCTCCAGGAACTGTACACCTCCAGGACCCTGAAGCGGGCAGGGAAGATTCTGGCTGATCCCTCCCACCCCGGTCACAGACTCTTTGAAACTCTCCCCTCTGGCAGGAGGCTGCGGTCCATCCGGACCAAAACCTCACGCCACAAGAACAGTTTTTTCCCATCTGCCACCAGCCTGGTTAACAAAGCCCAGAAACCACCCTGACACTCTCCCTTTCCCCCACACCCCCCCCTTTTTTGCTGACAGGACACCTGTAACCTGTAACTCTATGAGTTACATTAACGCTCAGCTTGGACTCCTGCTTTACTTGCACAATGATCACCTGCACTGTTGTATTGCTCTGGCATCTTATACTGCTCTATATTTACTCTCACTCACTTAAACCTGTGCACATATATTTATATTATATTGTAGATATGTTTATACTGTTTAATTTGTATTGTATTGCACCGACTACGCCAAAACAAATTCCTTGTATGTCCAAAAACGTACTTGGCAATAAAGCTTTTCTGATTCTGATGATTATGCTTTGTTTTTTGTCACACCTTGCCTTGGGAAACCTGCAGTGATTTTGCTACGTTTTTGACCTGGTAAATAAATCTTTGAATTACAAAGATGATCCTGCCGAGCTCTTGTCTGCACTTTGGTCCGCCCTCAAACCACATCTTGACAAGGAGATGCAGGTTGTAGAGAATTTAGAGATGCTGCAAAGAAAAGAAGTTTAATTCTTTCTGTTTATTTCTAATCTTTCTTCCTGCCCATCATACAGGTAAGTATGACTGAAACAAAATCATAGAATATATGTTCTGCAATAATCCCAGACAGGGAAATTTACTTGTTGCAGCAGCAAACAGAAAATTCTCATTCCTTAAAAAAACTGAAATACTGTACGATAAAACATGAACAATGCTAATGAAAAACTAAAACAAAAGTATGGTTTGCACAAATATTATCATTTAAATGTGGCTGAGAGGGAGAATAAGGATTTTATGAAAGAGGAACACAGCCTTGTAACTATTTAAGGGTAGTTTAACAAGCAAACGTAATAATTTTAAACTTATTTGACATCGAAATCAGAATTTGTTTTTATTTTTTGTTAAAGGTTTTGCCATATTCAGTTCATTCTGTGTTTTTCATTATTGTCATTAGGGTCTTGCTGTATACTTAGTTTATTTTGCTTTATTCTTAGTTCAGTGTTCAGTGTCTTTTTCCTCATGCTTGGAGATACTTTTGTGTCTTAGTTCACCTCCCTCTGTGTTAATTCTCCTTCCTTCAGCTTCCCTACTGTCATTCTGCCACAGCTGCTCTACATCTCTGATTAGCTCACCTTGTTCATTTTCCACCCCTGCCTCAGCATTTAAGCTCGCTGGGTCGCATTGTTTGTTGCTGGATTCTTCTTATACTCTCTTCCCGGTTCCATGTCCTGTTTTCTTTGTTCCTACAATTTAAGTCTTTATTTTTGTATTCTTTAAAACTCTCCAGTTTAACTCTCTACCTCTGGTTCTGTTGGCATTTGAGTCCAACTTAAAAAGCAATTATACAGAAAATCTGTGAATGGGAGCAGCTTTTGTTTCTAAAGCTACACCATGATGCAGTCCATATGTTAAATTAGCCTACGATGGGATGAAGACAAAGACAATACGAACATGTCGTAGTTTTTGCTGTGAGTGTGAACTGAGTTCAGATTATTTAGGTGGTAAACGGCACTTAAAAAAAAAAAAAAGAGTGAGGAAACTTGTGTTTAGTTAATTATTTCCGGGTTTTGACAACGCTTCCTGGCAGCAACGCTCACACCGCTGGATGTGTGGTTAATTTCTTTCAAATGATTCCGCATTTGTTGAGAAAATGAATTGTTGGTTTAGCAGCAGAGTTGAGACTGTGTTTTTTACCCATAGAAGACCTGCCAAATCCACCAACGCCAAGCAGCTTATTCTGCCATTGATTCTTGTTTGGTGTCTGTCATTGGATTGGATGTTTGAAGTCTGAAGAAACAAGACCTATTGGTAATCCAACAATTTATTCATTTAACAAATAGGGCAGCGTGGGAGAACTGTACACCATGTCATCCTGGAACCTCCTCCTCATGCTGCTCACCAGCTTGGTAACACACTGCAAGGCAAGTTATTTCTACATCTCCATTTACACACAAGGCAATCCAGACTGCAGGAATAACAAAAGAAAATTACAAAAATCTTTAAGATTTTTCTTAAAAGAGAACTTAATATGTCAAACATTTGACAGGGTCTGTACCCAAAAGGTCATTCATGTTTTTCTCAAAAAACAGTTGGAGACTTTCCACCAAATGTCCACAAAATACAGACAAGAGATGAACTGAGTGCAAATATCACGCTTGGTCTGGACGTTTACAAAACTTATTTGTCAAACAATGCATGCACTTTCTTCTACTCAAAAGCTCATGCAGAAAACAAGCAGACATTCATGTAGCTGGCTGCCTGTGCTCTGTTGGGACAGTTGCTGTTTTAGCAAACGTGTAAATAAATAATCAACAGCATCACGCAAGCAGAATGTGTGAAGATGTTCCAAGATGATTTTAATCAAACATGAACAGCATGAACAGAAAACACAGCCTTTTTATTGTTGGGTGGTGAAATTAGCAGAAAACTCAGGTCTCATGACGAACAGCTGCATGAACAGCCTAAAACCAGTCATCAGACAGACATACTGTTGTATCTGGATGTACATTTTGAAACCTGGTTTGAGAACATCTTCCTTGAGTAGATCAAACCTGCACAACTCATTAGGCAGCACTGATTGAATATGCAGCTGTGTACGCTATTACACTTGTGAGCCTGTGACCTTGCAGAATGGGAGCACGTTGGACCTCACCGCTCAGGGAAAATCATTGCCCAGTACTTTTTAAACCCACTGTGATCATTTTCGGAACAGCCGGCGGCCAATCCCAGCTGCAGCTGGGAACAATTTCCAAGAGTGGTGACCAATCAGGATTCTTATCATCAGAGCAACGGAGCTGGACTTAACAGCTGATTCGGCTGATGGCCCGAAGCCCGAGGCTAGAATCTTGCTGAAGGAATGCCGAGGTACCGAGCAGGTTTCCATTTAGGAAACAAAATTTCTGCAGCTCTGGATCACAGAAAATGCTGAAGATTAATCCCTGGATTGCAGTCTGGCTATCGTGACTCAAAGTATTCCTACCTCTTGAACTTTATTACATTTTGCCACTAACAACCACAACACTCAATGTAATGTATTAAGAATTCACTTAAAAAACCATTACAGTAGTAATGTAAAGTAGCATATAACTAGGTGGAAGAAAAAAATGATACATGGTTTTCAAGATGTAGGATGCAAATAAAGTTCTGAAAAGTGCGTCATGCACATGCATTCAGCTCCTTTTACTCTGATACCACAAAATAACTGCATTCAAAAGCTGTGTAATTAGTAAAGAAAATGAGTACTTAATATAATCTGAGTATAAAAGAAGCTGTTCTGTTTCTGGCCTCAGAGGTTCTTTAGAGAACAACCAGCATCATGGAGCACAGAGGACAGGTCAGGGGAGAAGGTTATGGAGACGTTTAGAGCAGGGTTAGGTTCTAGAATAAGATCCCAAGCTTTGAACATCTCCCAGAGCTCTGTTCAACTCATCATCTAAACATGGAGAGAGGATGGACCACCTGCAGACCTATGAAGAGGAGAATGTCCACCTAAACTGACAGGCTGGCCATGGAGAGCATTAATCAGAGAAATAGGAAAGAGGTTCAAGGTAACTCTGGAGGAGCTGCATCATGTGCTGGGTATCTCACCTTCAGTGTAGCAAGTTTGGAAAACAGGGGTTGTTTTTCTGCCCCAACAAGACCTGGCGCTGAGCAAGTACCATAAAAGCTAGTACCGGGCCAGAAATGAAGTGATTGAAGCGATACCAAAACGGGCTGAGTGGAGTGCAGGCAGCAAAAGTAGAGCCCAAAAGAAAAGGGGCTTTAGTTATGTCCTCCACAAATTTGGCCTGTATGGCGACAAAAAGGAAAGCCATTGTTTGTCAGATGAGACCAAGGATAAAGATGTTAGCCTCCATGCAGGAAAACTCTCACATCATCCTGAACACACACATGGTGCTGGCAGCATCATGCTGTGGGGATGCTTTTCTTCAGCAGGATCAGCAAAGCTGGTCAGAGCTCATGGAAAGATGAATCTACCAGCAGGAGCTAAAAGCATTAATGCAGGTGCAAGGCATTGTTTAAAAACATTTTTATTATCATGTGTTAGCAGCACAGATGGACAAAGAAACAAGGGTCAATAAGTGTTGTGTGCATTCTCAGTGAAACGTCTTTACCTCATGTTCAGAACACAATTAAAGTAACCAAAGAGAAGGCTCCAGCTGGATTCTTCTGTTACATTTGATAAATGTAAATTCTATAAAGAAAATGTATTTACATGAGGACTGGGGATATGTGTGTTTGGCTCATTTCTCTAAAAAACAACTCTACTTATGCATTCAGAATCGCTCTCCAAACTGATCTGCACTGATTTGGATGGACTTTTAAATAAGGTGGCATGTCGTTGAAACTGCCTCGATGTGTCTGGATGAAAAGGATAACTACTGTGGAAAGAAACAATATAGAGACAAGGCGTGGAGGAAATGTTACTACATGGGAGTCGACATTCTATTGTGGATAAACCAAATAGCGAGTCAACCAGTTTCCCTTCAGCTGGAAACAAAAGCACAAATGCTCCCCCCAAAGAGGGATGTCTACATTTGTTTTTCCAGAGGACGTCGTCATTAGCGAAACAGTCAAAAATAACCTAAATGGCATCATGAAAGACTGAGAGGAAATATACCTCTGGTACAAGAAGGCATTTTGGGTTAATTGTGGCACCTTCTCATACATAGTGTATCAGCATGCACTCTGCAGACTTTGTGGGCAGCTGTGGGGAAATGAAGCGTAATTAAATGAACCCAGGGCTGCTTCTAGAGGTGATGATGGAGCAAATTCTCTGAAAAAGAGTTAAAATTGTTACCTTACAATGTTTGTGGCATTTAACATCCAGAGCATAGTGTATCATCTTATGTAATTTCCTCCTCCGTTCTCATTCTGGGGAAAAAACCCCATTAAAACTTAATGAAGCCTGAGAAGTTGTTGCTCTCTGGACTATAAATTCCAACTTTAATTATGATGACACATTCAGGCAAAAAGACTCCTGCGGCTGTGGAACCCGGGTAGCATGCAACGAGAAAACGATTCCTGGAAGAGGCGACAGGAAAGGTGAAGATGGAAAAATATGTCCGAAAGTCACAACAACACCTCCTGCACATCGCACATCACTCATCAGGGGAACACAGCACTTTAACCCAATATGATGGAGCGTTTTCAAATTAACGGCCTGAAGTGAACTCATACAGCCACGTTGATTCTGCATTTAGGAGCAGCACAGAGTTGCACTGCTTCACATCATTACGGTCCTCACAAATCCTTGACGAGACATAATTATGCTGACTTTATTTTCATGACCTAATTATCACCACAGCTGTCTGTTTTGTCTCAGGAGATGTAAACGGTGATCATTGTCACCATGTTTTAGCAAAACTGGAAAGAGGAGACATGACATGTTTAACATGATCTTTATCATCAGGCTCCCTAAAGTTACACATCTCATTTCAACAACCGAGCATCAGCATAATCTTAGCTGTAGGCTTCTCTTCTTCATTAGTAATGAAGTTCTATGTCTTATATCAGTAATTTTATTGACCTGGAAGATATGCATCATATAAATTATGTAATAAAGCTAAAGAGCAGATGTACTTTTGAGTTTGTCAGCCAGTTTCATCACATGCATTTAAGACAAAGAGTCTACATGAACAGAAAAACAAAAAGCACAGTCACATATTGTGGTAAGTCTCAGAGCTGAAGGTCCATATTTCACCCGATTTTACCAACCACACCTGACAGCACAAACAAAAATAATTCACTGTCGACCTTTCAAAAGTTTTCCAAAGTGGAACATTTTCTAACTCAATGAGCGCCTTTAGGAAAGCCATCATAAAACAATCCTAAAAGTCAATTCCAACATTTGGAGTAATGCGGATATCTTCTGGAACCACAGAAGGGTTCTGCCAATGTTTTGAAAAGGAAAATAGATTGTTTCCTTCACAACAAAAAGATCTTTCTACCACCATGTTGATCTTTGGTGGACATTATATCTTGAATTAATGATGTAATGTCCGGGGAAGCTCCAATAAAGATTATTGATAGTTTGGTGCTCCGTATGTGTCACTCTTTGGCAATTTCTAGCTGTATTCTTGCTTTTTTTAAATTCCTTTCCTTTTTGATATGTGTTTCTTGATTTTCTGATATGGAAATTAATATAAATATAGCGAGCTACAAGCTGAAGCACAATTAACAAATTATGATATATGTTGCTTTTTGTGCTTTGACTCTGAAACTGTGTCCATCATGTTATATTAAACCTTGTATCAGGCTTGATTCATCACTATGGCAGTGATACTCATTATCCAATGAAGCAACATTAGCAAGCAGGGACAACATGAGCACTTTACTGTACCAGTGACTGTCAGCATTTTATAGCAGTAGATACAGGTGCTCAGTATTTACCTTCATTCATGATATGAAACAGAAATAAATACAGTAGACTTAACATAAGATGTATTAAATGAAGCCCTTTAAATATAGTTTATATGGCTGATTCTTTCCACCAAGGTTGCTTCTACAGCAGCCTAGCTTGTTTATTTGCCAGAGAACAGACAATACTTGTTTCATGGCAACCCAAGAGCAAAGAGCAGATCTGAAGATATCTCAGAAGAAAAAAGAGGGCGAGGAGGATATCTCTGTTGCTGAACTTTAGCAGCTATTTGAAAACAATGTTGCCACATAGATGATCTTCTGTTTTTGACCATGAATACCAGATCTTCTCTTCTTGCATAAAAGAACAAAAGTTTTTGAAAAGAAAAAGTAAATCCCACCATATGTTCAGAAAGTTCTGGGCCTCGTTATCAGCTTCAGTTAAGTAATCATAACTGTCTAAAAGTTGAGCTCGGAGCAGAGCCCTGATTCAGATGAAAGACCTGACCAGATTTCAGCAAAGTCACTCATTATTCAGTTTCACCTCAATGCTACTTTTTTGGCCCACTTTCCCTTTTCATTCTGTGGATATTTTAGTCTGGATGAAAAGTAGGCCGTGCTCTTCCCATGAGGAGCCTCTACATGCAGACAGGAAGGAGATTTATTACCCATAGTGCCCCACGGGGGTACACTGTCCCGTGTCCTGTCTAGGCAGAATCGATGAAGCACTGAGGGAAGAGGGAGAGCAAGATGAAGATGAAAGGTAATGGCTATTTCTGATCACAGAGAACTCAAGAGAGTGAGAGCATCTTCTAAGGAAGAACGGAGTAAAGAAGCACTAATCTCAGGTGTTCTGAAGCTTTTTGCTACATAGCTATTTTTTCACAGGCTGCACTACATCGAGAGTTTCATGCACATCTCTTACAAATAATAAATGGTTCCACAAGTGTTACTTAACTAATGAAATAATAAAAGATGATTGATTGATGGTTGGGTGACATTAAAATCATGTATTGCGCAGATGAAAGCATTTTTAGTCCAGCAGATACTTTGGTCAAGTACAAACTCTTATGATGACCGGGTGATTTTATCATAGGGCCTAGTTAAAGCTTTAAATACAACTCTCATAATGTTCTTTTTTTATCACCAGTAGCACAAATTTGTCACATACAGAGGTTGGACAATGAAAGTGAAACACCTCTCATTTTAGTGTGGGAGGTTTCATGGCTAAATTGGACCAGCCTGGTAGCCAGTCTTCATTGATTGCACATTGCACCAGTAAGAGCAGAGTGTGAAGGTTCAATTAGCAGGGTAAGAGCACAGTTTTGCTCAAAATATTGAAATGCACACAACATTATGGGTGACATACCAGAGTTCAAAAGAGGACAAATTGTTGCTGCACGTCTTGCTGGCGCATCTGTGACCAAGACAGCAAGTCTTTGTGATGTATCAAGAGCCACGGTATCCAGGGTAATGTCACTCATGCCAATGCCAAACGTTGGTTTCAATGGTGCAAGGAGCGCAAATCTTGTATGTATTGTTCTCTGATGAGTCCACCCTTACTGTTTTCCCCACATCCAGGAGAGTTACGGTGTGGAGAAGCCCCAAAGAAGCGTACCACCCAGACTGTTGCATGCCCAGAGTGAAGCATGGGGGTGGATCAGTGATGGTTTGGGCTGCCATATCATGGCATTCCCTTGGCCCAATACTTGTGCTAGATGGGCGCGTCACTGCCAAGGACTACCGAACCATTCTTGATGACCATGTGCATCCAATGGTTCAAACATTGTATCCTGAAGGCGGTGCCGTGTATCAGGATGACAATGCACCAATACACACAGCACGACTGGTGAAAGATTGGTTTGATGAACATGAAAGTGAAGTTGAACATCTCCCGTGGCCTGCACAGTCACCAGATCTAAATATTATTGAGCCACTTTGGGGTGTTTTGGAGGAGCGAGTCAGGAAACGTTTTCCTCCACCAGCATCACGTAGTGACCTGGCCACTATCCTGCAAGAAGAATGGCTTAAAATCCCTCTGACCACTGTGCAGGACTTGTATATGTCATTCCCAAGACGAATTGATGCTGTATTGGCCGCAAAAGGAGGCCCTACACCATACTAATAAATTATTGTGGTCTAAAACCAGGTGTTTCAGTTTCATTGTCCAACCCCTGTATATGTCGGGGTTTGGGATTTTCTGTTTGTTTTTGCCTGCTATTTACACTACCTTACCAAAAGATGCCGCCTGAGCTCTGGAGGTGAGAGGGAAACAGGTGTTCGCAATCTTCATCAAACTGGAGGAGAATAAGAGAGCAGTCGGCCAGCACTTCTACACCTGAGTGTTTGCCTAATGTGGTAACAAATACCGGCCATCCAGCTATAGGTTTTTCAATGCTTCAGAAAACTATAGTAACCCTCGTCGTTTCTGTGTTCCTCTCTAGGCTCCGCTGCAGATCTGTTCTTGTTCAACTGACTCCTCGTTTGAATTGCTTCCCAAGCTTCAAGATTTCAAGGAAAGTTTTGGAATTCATTCTAGCTGGCTGCTACTAGCTCTCCTACCTCCTGGCTTCAAGCTCAAGCAAACCCTGTCCCCCCTCCAACGTTTACTCACCTCCAAGCCCAGCATCTGGAGCTCACCACCTCAGTAAGAGAGCTGCCTTCAGAGAAACCTCACCGCTGCACACTGAGTGTACAATCAAGAGGAAAATAAATTCAGGCACCTCTGTGATCATTTTGCGTCCCATGCAAGATCAACATCACTCAGTAAGCTTGAAGATACCTACTTAAGAAAGTCTGTTTTTGTTCTCCATCAACTCATCCAGAAGCGCCTGACCTGGGCTACAGAGAAGCAGCACTGGACTGTTGCTCAGTGGTCCAAAGTACTTTTTTCGGATGAAAGCAAATTCTGCATGTCATTCGGAAATCAAGGTGCCAGAGTCTGGAGGAAGACTGGAGAGAAGGAAATGCCAAAATGCCAGAAGTCCAGTGTCAAGTACCCACAGTCAGTGATGGTCTGGGGTGCCGTGTCAGCTGCTGGTGTTGGTCCACTGTGTTTTATCAAGGGCAGGGTCAATGCAGCTAGCTATCAGGAGATTTTGGAGCACTTCATGCTTCCATCTGCTGAAAAGCTTTATGGAGATGAAGATTTCATTTTTCAGCACGACCTGGCACCTGCTCACAGTGCCAAAACCACTGGTAAATGGTTTACTGACCATGGTATCACTGTGCTCAATTGGCCTGCCAACTCTCCTGACCTGAACCCCATAGAGAATCTGTGGGATATTGTGAAGAGAACGTTGAGAGACTCAAGACCCAACACTCTGGATGAGCTAAAGGCCGCTATCGAAGCATCCTGGGCCTCCATAAGACCTTAGCAGTGCCACAGGCTGATTGCCTCCATGCCACGCCGCATTGAAGCAGTCATTTCTGCCAAAGGATTCCCGACCAAGTATTGAGTGCATAACTGTACATGATTATTTGAAGGTTGACGTTTTTTGTATTAAAAACACTTTTCTTTTATTGGTCGGATGAAATATGCTAATTTTGTGAGATAGGAATTTTGGGTTTTCATGAGCTGTATGCCAAAATCATCCGTATTAAGACAATAAAAGACCTGAAATATTTCAGTTAGTGTGCAATGAATCTAAAATATATGAATGTTAAATTTTCATCATGACATTATGGAAAATAATGAACTTTATCACAATATGCTAATATTTTGAGAAGGACCTGTATATTGAGGAGTTTAAACTAACTTTTGCAACCGCATCTGACCCGACCAATATTTCTTGCCGCATGTGGGCGCTGAAGAGCTAAATAAACCTTTAACTGAATTCTCCATAGAGTTTCGAACCATGGCAGCAGCTTCTGGCTGGGATTCCAACGCTCTTAAAGCAGCATTTTTCCAGTCTCTAGACGAAGCTTTAAAGTATGAATTAGCTTTATTAGATGAACCCAAGGAACTGAATGAATTTATTATATTGGCAACCCGAATAGACAATCGGATGAGGGATAGAAGGAGGACCCGATCAGAGAGAGTAGTCATGAGACCACAAGTAGGTTCTGAGCCTCCACCTCATCACTCCCAATCACTACCTACTAGTCGTTCTGAATCAGAACCCATGCAACTGGGACACACCAAACTCACCCCCAAAGAGTGACAGCGACACAGAGATTCCAATCTGTGTATTTACTGTGGTTCATCTAATCATTTCATCACTCTCTCTCCCCTTCGGCCAAAAGAGAGGGTCCATCGGCTGTAGAGGGGAGGCTGGCAGACCAAAAATCTAAAGTTTTTGCCCCTATCTTCACATTACCTGCTACCCTGTTCTGGAACCAAAAGACTATGAAATTGTCTGCTCTAATTGACTTGGGGTGTGAACAAAATTTAATTGATCAGTCCCTGGTTGAGCAAACACAGACTGAGGTGGAAATTCTTCAAACCCCGCTTCAAGTCCAGGCTCTGGATGGAAAGATGCTTCACCGCATAACCCATCGTACCACAAATTTGGAGCAAGTACTCTCAGGTAACCACAGAGAACACATTTCGGTTTTTTGTTTTTCCTGTCCGCAACAATCCTTTAGTTTTAGGTTTTCCCTGGCTCCAAACTCACAATCTACATCTCAACTGGTCTGAATTATGCATCAATTCCTGGTCCACTAAATGCCTCTCTTCATGTTTACAGTCTGCAGTCTCTCCTTAGCCACCTCCTGAGGATTCAGAAGAAGCTGAACCCCCTGATCTAACTCGGATTCCAGAAAAATACCATGCTCCAAAAAGTGTGTTTAGCAAATCCCGAGTTCTGTCTCTTCCACCTCATCGTCCGTATGACTGCGCAATTGATCTTCTTCCTGGAGCTCCTTTGCCCTCTAGCAGACTGTATAACATTTTCCAATCAGAACGACAGACTATGGAGAAATATATTTCTGAATCCTTGGCGGCTGGAATCATCCACCCGTCCTCATCCCCTTTGGGTGCTGGTTTTTTCTTTGTGGGGAAAAAAGATGGAACATTACGTCCCTGCATCGATTACAGAGGTTTGAATCAAATTACAATCAAAAATAAATGTCCTCTCCCTCTGTTATCATCTGCTTTCGAACCTGTCCAGGACTCCACCATCTCCACAAAATTGGATCTACGCAACGCTAACCATCTTGTCCGAATCCGTCAAGGAGACGAATGGAAGACCGCCTCAGCAATGCCCCAGCATTGTTTCAAGCCTTAGTCAATGACATTCTGCGTGATATTTTTGAACATATTTGTGTTTGTATACCTTGATGACATTCTCATCTATTCCAAGAACCTCACATAACCCCGTCATCACGTCCGTTTGGTTCCTCAGCGTCTCCTGGAGAATCAACTATTTGTAAAAGCAGAGAAATGTGAGTTTCACCAACACTCCGTCACATTTCTAGGATTTATCCTCGAGGGTGGACAGGTTCACTCAGACCCGGATAAAGTCAAGGCAGTTTTGGAATGGCCAGTTCCCGACTCCCATAAGCAGCTACAACGCTTTTTGGGTTTTGCTAACTTTTACAGGCGGTTTATCAGAAATTACAGTCAAACAGCAGCACCCTTAAATGCATTAATTTCAACAAAACTCCTCGGCTTCAGGAGTTCTGGTGGACTCCTGAAGCCAAGGAAGCTTTCTCCTCCTTAAAGGAGAAGTTCTCTCGAGCACCCATTTTGATTCATCCTAATCCAACCAAACAATTCATCCTTGAAGTGGATGCTTCTGATACTGGAGTTGAGGCAGTATTGTCTCAGAGATCCGACAAAGATGACAAGATTCATCCTTGTACATTTTTTTCCCGCAGATTGTCGAATGCCGAGCGAAACTACGATGTGGGAGACAGAGAATTGCTGGCCATAAAACTGGCCTTGGAGGAGTGGCGGCATTTGCTGGAGCGAACCGAGCATCTTGTACTGGTATGGACAGATCACAAAAACCTGTCATACATTCAATCTGCCAAACGCCTAAACTCTCGTCAGTCCCGTTGGTCTCTGTTCTTCTCTCGGTTCAATCTCTCCATCTCCTACAGACCTGGATCAAAAACCAGATGCTCTTTCCCGTCAGTTCTCTCCGGATGATTGTAACAAACAGCCAGCCTCCATTCTGCCTCCCAGCTGCACAGTAGGAGCCCTTACTTGGGAAATAGAGAGTATTGTAAATCAGGCTCAATTAAATGAACCTGATCCCAAAACTGGACCACCCAACCGGACGTTTGTTCCATCCACCGTCCGAGCACGTCTAATCCACTGGTTTCATTCCGCCAGGTTTTCCGCCCACCCAGGTACCAGTCGAACTGTAGCCCTCATATCAAGGCGGTTTTGGTGGCCCACCATGCATAGGGACATCAGAGAATACGTGAAAGCATGTTCTGTTTGTGCCAGAAATAAATCAACTAATCAACCACCGGCAGGTCTACTCCAACCTCTTAAGGTTCCAGGACGCCCCTGGTCCTACATCGCTCTCGACTTCGTCACCGGCCTTCCTGAATCTAAAGGTATGACCTCCATCCTAACTATTGTTGACCGTTTTTCAAAAGCATGCCATCTAACTCCCCTCAGAAAACTCCCGTCTGCTTTCCAAAGGGCTCAACTACTCATTAAACACGTCTTCCATCTACATGGAATTCCCCAGGACATCCTCTCTGACCGTGGTCTCCAGTTCATCTCCAAGGTATGGAAACAGTTTTGTACAGCTCCTGAAGCCAAAGTATCTCTCACCTCGGGTTACCATCCACAAACTAATGGACAGACTGAAAGAATGAACCAGGAACTAGAAGCCACTCACAGATGTTTGACATCATCCAATCCATCTGATTGGAGTGTTTATCTACCCTGGGTGGAGTATTCTCATAATTCTCATGTCTCCACTGCAACTGGTTTCTCCCCCTTTGAAATCTCTCTGGGCTACCAGCCTCCATTATTCCCTGCTGACAAAAACAATATAGCTGTTACTTCTGTGAGCCACCACATTCATCGTGTTAAACAGGTTTGGAACGCCACAATCAGAGCCTTACAGAGAACCGCCAGTCAAAACAAGTGGCTCGCTGACAGAAGACGCACACCAGCTCCCAAGTATCAATCGGGTCAAAAGGTCTGGTTGTCTTCTTGCGACATACCCTTTAAGTCAATGACTAGAAAACTCTCTCCTAAATTAATTGGATCTTATGAAATTGAATCTGTGATCAGTCCCACCACAGTCAGACTCCGTCTTCCTCCCACTTTTCGCATACATCCCACTTTACATGTCTCTCAGTGCTTTCCAGCCCACATTCACCTTCTGTAAATAAATTCATTAACTTTTCCTCTGTCTCTTGAGTGTTCTCTGCTTGTGGGTGAAATTTGTTAATAAAACGATGACAATATGAAAATTAAATTCAGAACAAAGTTTTCCAATTATTGTTAAATTTTTTTTTTAAAGCCCCTCTCGCCCCCATATTTCTCCCCCGCTGCCCCCCACACACTACTCAAGCTGAACCAATGGGAGACCCATCAAAAACAGATATTCATTACTGAACAGCTGCACGTCAGTGTACATTCAGGCAGTTAATTTTTTCGTATGAAACAAAAAATGAATGAGAAATTGGATAACAAACCATTATCCAATTTGTTCCATGCCACTTCATCAGTACAGACCGAGTGTCTGCGTAGTGCAGCCTGTATAAAATGAACTACAACAATTAATTTCCCTTTGGGATGAACAAAGTATTTTTGAATTGAAATTAGATAAATTAATGTTATCATTGCCCCATTGCTGTGACATTTGAATAACATTTATGTAAATTTTGTAGTGGCGATTTCTATGACATATATTTACTGTGTCTCTGAGTTGGACACACATGCCAAAGATTTCTTTCTCCATGATTCCTTTGGAAGTCTGATTTAGTAGCAGATTGCGTTATATATTCCACAGCTTTAGATGCATAGACGAGCAAAGCTGTGTTGTTATTTACTTAAAGTATATAATCTTTATATGCCATTTTTAAGCCAGGCAGATATGTAAAACAGTGAGATGGGTAAAAGGTATAAAAAAATGCCAACATATTTTCCTGCATGGACATTGAACAACTGGACCACAGATTTAGCATACTATTCCCTGTTCCTTGTTTTTCATTTATAGCCACAGCTGGAGGCCATTTTCAGCAAAGATCGTTTCCACCTGCTTACGTGGAAAATCCTCTTCTATACACCAACGATGATGCCTTTCATGTTGTACTAATGGCATGAAATGATTTGAACTTCCTGCCTTGTAATGTGCACAGCTGAAATCCTCTGAAATTGTTCACAGAAAACTGAGTTTTCCTGTTTGATTTTATCCTGCTGAGTATAAGCAGGAATGTTTTAAATTTTGGAGCTTATATATGGTGCACATCTAGGCTTTATTAGCTGCATGTATTATATTTTTCTTAATTTTCTCTACATTCGTAGATCATTAGAAAGGAAGCTGACAACACACTGAAAGATCTCAAAGTTATTTTTCCCTTGTTTATCATTCTTAAAAGCATGAATCTAGAATAATGAAAGAATAGGTACACGATATTATATCATTTTTACACAGGAAATCACTCTTGATTACGATCCCTTTAATTTCTGAGCGTTTTGTTGGCCACTTCAAAACACTGACTTTGTTGTCCTTTAAGCCACTAATTTGGTGGTATGCTGAGGGACTTGTCCATTTGGAAGACCCATTTGTTTCCAAGCTTTACCTTCCTGGCTGATGTCTTAATGCAACGATATCAAAGTTTTATTCTCTCCTAACTATACCATTTATTTTGTCAAGTGCATCAGTCCCTCTTGCAGCAAAACACTCTTAAAACATAATGCTGCCACCCCCGTGCTTCACAGTTAGCATTGTATTCTCAGGGTTTCGAGCTTCCCCCTTTTGACCTCAAATCTAATGTAATGTATAGTTTGATTTGTTATAGAGTTGGTACTTAATTGACAAAATGAAACATTAACTTCTTAGATAGTTGCATAAGTCACTATAAATGTGTAGCAATGGACTGTTATCAATTTATTAAAAAAGCACCTGCAAGTAAAACATTATACTGCTACACTGCTCTTTAGTTACTCTCCTCCTTAAAAAGATACAGTTTGGCAGAATTAACATGACTTTATGTGTTTTTATTTGTTCCTGCTTATATGACAACAGATTTATAGTAAAGCCCTCAGAGGTTTACAGTACTTATCGCAACCAGAACAATTACTTGTGTCAGGCTGAATTTATTGACATAACTAACAACTTTTCAAAGCTGCTCAGGGCTCTTCTGTTTGTTCTTGTAATCAGTGATAGACTCATTCATCAAAGCTGTCATGATTTGATGTGTTGAAGGAATCAAATGTGGGAAGACATTTAATAGGTGTTGATAAGAAACTGAAAAAGAAAAAATCTTTAGAAATCGAGGAGAACACAGCTGGAAACATGGGGCAACAGCAAGGAGTAGAAAAAGGGTTAGAAACATGAGGATCTGACTATGAATGCATGATTCTAGAGAGAATATATCATGGGGAGAGTTATTCTTGGGATCACAACCAGACTACTTCACAGAGTGGACACAGCAAGACTGAAGACTAACCTGACTGAGAGAAACTTAAGGAAAATAAACTCTGAAGGGATGATGAAACCACGGTAATCTTAGAAAGAAGCTAAAGAGAACATGAACCCAACACAACTCAAAACAAAAAGTCCCAAGACTTAACAAACTATGTCACTGAGTGGTCCTTCAGTGTGTTACAAATGTGTTTAATCTATTGCAAAAACAACTATCCCGAGCCACATCTGAAGGTGGTCTTTGGGACACAGTCTTGAATGTGTTTTCAGTATGTTCACCACTTTATTTAGTGCTGCCTAGCCACAAACTGATCACTCAGGTAGTGTCAGCAGTGAACAGGTTCATTGAAAACATTGTTATTTTACTGTTCGAGGCTGAGATGCTAACATGCGTAAAAATGGCAGCACATGTGGAAATGGTGAAGAAAATAAAGATTAAAAGCCGTTATTGAGGAAGATGGGTTTTAAACTAATTCGGTCAATGCATTAGACCCATATCAGACACCAGAGATCAAATCTAGTCTGAATTATGAGTGCTTGGCCTGTGGAGAACATTTCCTATGTCCATAAGAACTGCTTGATGTTGTCAGTTTATATCTAGTTGGCATAAACTATCCTTTATTTTGTGCCCTAATGGGACATTAAACAAATTGTCCTAAACAAAGGAAAACATGTCTTCGGTAAACTACACTGCACTAAGCCTAAATTCAACATGTTCAAACTGTCTAAAACTATGAAATTCAGAGTTACTGTCAAAATGTTTTGTACACAATGTATATCCAAGACATAAGATAATATTTTCAAGCACTTTGGGTTAACAAATGGAAAAGTATTGCTAGGCTTACGCCTCAAAATAGCCCAAGCACCAGACTGGTGATGTCTAGAAAACCATTAACCACAGACATTCTGTAGACATAAATCATTTAAAGAGAACGTCTTCATCTTAATAATTTCCCTTTTAACCATCCCTATTTGTAATGAAGACCAGTTTAATTTTTATTAAGAGTTTCATCTCATCTTTTCATCTCTGGTTGCCACAATTTGCAGCTGTTCAGAAACTTCATTTTGTTAAAAAAAACAACCTTTGTGGCATCCCTCCTGGAGCAGTGTCTGGTTATCGCTCCGTTCTGTGTGTCCTTTAGAGCAGCAGACAGGAAGTTAGCTGACGTGCTTTTTTGCATCCTGTGTATTTTTTCTTTATTGTTGCCATTTATCAGTACTGATTAATACACCCCAAAACAGAAGTTTCTCTGGTTATGAAGGATAGTAGAGGAGTGAGAACCAGTAGTAGGTCCAGTATTTGTTTTGTGGAGCAGTAGAGTTGAGTTGGTCCACGACCATCTGGAAAAGTTCTTGTGTGACTGACAGCTGCTGACAGCTGTCACATGTTTGTGTTTATTCACCCTATATGTAGGTCAGGTATACCACAGTCACTAGTTGCCATGGGAACTGGACAACACAGGCGCAATCTTCTTCTGGCCACGCTCCCACATTCGCACCTCATGGCAGTTAACTCTTTCAGATTAGATCTGGCAGATTATATGAGGATATTAATATAAACAGGGAGCAGGCACGTGAAGCTCCACTTTAGATCAATAATCCAACTCACATCTGGTCAGAGCAGCTTCTGCCACCATTAAACCAGATGTGCAGAAGAAAAGTAAATCCTAATCCTGCACTCTGACCTGGAATATCAGATCTACCCATGAATGCTCAAATGAAGGGGTTGTCCCCACCTGTCGCCGTTTCTTATTGTCCTCTCATAAACAAATTTGCACGGTGCACGGTGATTGGATGCAGTGGGCTGGAGATGCATGTGGAATCCTGATGAAAATGCCTGGGTGCTTTTTGGGGGGAGGGGGGGGACTGAGAAGCTGCAGAAGAAAGCTTCCTATGTGCCTGAAAGAGCAAGAGGAAGGAAGGAACGGAGAGAGAGCAGAGAGGGAGAGAAAACAGACTTCCCCACATGATTCATCAATGTCAACCCCCACATCCCCCTACTGAGTTCATACATGTGCATGTGTGCGAGTAAAAAATGCCACACATAGGTGGAAGTATTTCGTCACGGCATCACATGACCCCTCCATGATGAATGGCTGCCCTTTCTGTTCATGACACTGATTGTCTTCAAGCCACTGCGAACCACAGCGTACCAATGCTTTCCAACGATACGGCTTCCGCCTGCATCCATCCCACTGGCCCATGCCTTCCTGCTGTGGATGTGTACACAGGCCTCCTTTGTCCTCACAGTGTCCCAGTTTTTATGTCTGTCCAGGCTAATGAGGTGAAAAATTAGCTCGAGGCCCACCAGGGAAGCTTTTAGGGTCAGTAGCATGCAAAGCTATTTATTGTGTGACACAGCTGCAGACTAGATGCTCTGAATTATCATACAGGACTAAAGCACAGAGTCTGAAAACTGATTTTAAGGCAGAGATGGCTACCTAAGAGAGGACATGTCACCAAAGCTCTGGTCATGCTTAGAGGGTTTGCTTGATTTGATCTTCATTTCTCTTCTTTGCACTACTTTTCATACTTCGCAGCAATTTCTTGTATTCTCAGTGTATTTCTCTTGTGTTTTAGTTTCAGACTTAGATAACCTTAAGTTCCTCGCAATAACCTTTATTTTCTTTAAACCCTTTAACATTTCCTCACCTTATAACCACAAACTTCAGTATGTTTAATTGGGATTTTAAGTTGCAACCAACTGCCTCCAGAAGTCACCTGTGTGTAAAATAATCTCAGTATAAAAGCAGATGTTCGGTTGCTGGCCTCAGAGGTTTTCTGGAGGACATTAGAGAACAAATAGCATCATGAAGACCAAGGAACGCAGCAGACAGGTCAGGGAGGAAGTTGTGTTTCAGTTTAAAGCAGAGTTAGGTTCTACAAATCCTAAGCTTTGAACATCTCACAGCACTCGGTTTAATCCATCATCTGAACATAGAGAGAGGATGGACCAGCTGCAGGCCTGCCAAGATATGGACGTCCACCTAAAGCAGCCAGAAGGCCCATGGCAACTCTGGAGGAGAAAGAAAGCCAAAAGAAGTTGTTTATGCAGTTTGCTACAAGCTATTTAGGAGATAAAGCAAATGTGTGGAAAAGGGTGTTTTGGTCAGACAAAACCGATATTAAATAATAATAATAATAATAACACATAAACAGGGACATTAAAATGCAGATAAAACATAGAATTAAAAGTACTGAGTGCAATAAATACAACAACAAATAAAAACAGGATATTTAAAGAGAGATCATTAAAAACATTCGGCAAATAAAGGTTTTCAAGCCAGTTTTAAAGCCCTGTGGAGCCCTCAGATGTGGAGGCAGAGTGTTCCACAGCTGAGGCAGTGCAGGAAAAGGCCCTGGGAATGTGAAGAAGGTTGGTGTTGCAAGAGCAGCGAGAGCATGATGGACAGTGAAGGGTGAGGAGGTCTTTTAAGAAAGATGGCACATTACTGTGCAGACAGCAGAAGGTAAGCAGGGAATTGTTGTAGGTGATCCTGGCAGAGACAGGGAGCCAGGGAAGTGAACAGAGAACAGGGTTGAAGTTTTTAGCATAATGCAAAATGCTATGTGTGGCTGAAAACATAGCGTAATGTGCAATGCATCACCCTGAAAACACTTTCTCGACTGTGAAACATGGTGGCGGCAGCATCATACTGTGGGATGCTTTAATTCAATAGGAACAGAGAAGCTGGTCAGAGCTGATGGGAAGATGGATGGATGTAAATCCAGGACAATCCTGGAAGAAAACCAGTTACAAGCTGCTGAAGACAGTGGGACGGATTAGATCAAAGTACATTAACATTTTACAATGGCCTAGTCAAAGTCCAGACCTAAATCTAATTGAGGATCTGTGGCAGGTTTCTAGATGTGCAAAGCTGGTAGAGATATTCCTCAAAGACATCCAGTAATATGAGAATAGAGGTTTTTGTTTGCAGTGTGCCCTCTGCTATCCAAGTCTTGACTCCAGATCGCCATGTCACCACTTGTTTTCTTATTAATTTCCCTGTATTCACTTCCCTAATTAGCCCTCCCAGCAGTGATATACTCTTTGATTGCTTCCTTGTTATTCAGCTGATGTCCTGTTAATTCTTGAGGGTGTCAGTCAGGCTTGTTTTCTCTCCAGTCTGGTTTCCAGTTCGTTTAGTGTTTCCGCTCCGAGATTTGCTCCTCTGACTGCATCTTTAGTTTGTCTTAATAAACTGGCTTACTTCTGCACGCTTCCTGCCTCTTAGTCCGGGATTTGAGTCCTTCTTTGCTTGCCTCAAGCTGCTAAGTTGTCTGCATTTCAGACGTAAAACCTGTAAAGAGAAATTGTCCTCCAGACTATAAAGTATTTAAATGGCCTTTTCTCACAGCTAACACTGGCTGGAGGGACTGCTTCCACACTAACAAAACATTCTCCGAAAGATGTGTTTGGATGGAGTTGAATGCATTTCAAACCCTAAATAAAATTATACTCTAAGCTGTCATAAGCTGTTCTATAAACAGCATAAAGCCTGGTTGACAAACAGACGAGTGAGCCCATGTTCTGTTGAGGCCACAGCGTGGCACTTTCATGAATGACTGAATGAATGCTGTGCAAACTTTGCAGCTTCTTGTATTTTGGTGACTCCTCACATTGTTATGAGATTATTGAGTGATATGATGATTATTATGTAGTGTGGAGTAGCACACAAGTTTAACAGGGTTGTTTAAATTAGAGGCGAAGAAGTGATGAAGTAGAGAAGGTTGACCACAATCAGCAACTTCAGGCAGGGGCTTCTATGAACAGAGACAGACGGGTTAGGTCCGGTGCTGATAATCTGGATCTCAGTAAAGGTAAAAGGTGATTGATTAACTAGAAGATGCTCAGCTGCTGCTTGAGATCCACATAAAAAGCCATATGGGCAGTGGTGGCGGTGAATCAAAGGCTACATGGTTTTCAAATGTCGGTAGGGTTAAACCTAGATCTGGATCAATGTTAGGAAACATTAAATGATGAGATTATAATGTAATATTGTGATATTGAGTGGGATTAACCCACCTTTTCCTCCCTCTTTCATCATTTTTCTATCATCACTATGACCCCACTGCTCTCCTTAAGTTTCAGCTTCTCAGTTACTGAGATCTAAATCAGGTGTGGGTATAGAAAGCAGTCAAAGTACATCTAATTGGCCAAAAGTATTATTTGAAAGCAGGAATATAAAAAAACGTTGAATATTATGAAATATTATGGTCTATCAAGTACTGTATTCCTGCAGTCCTTTATGTGCGATATTGCACATTAAAAGTTGTTATAATGGTTGCAATTAAATACATACTGTGCAGCTCTAACAGTGTTGCCAGATTGGGCGTTTTCACCCAGTTGGGCTTCATTTGAATACGTAGGGCTGGAAAATATGGCTTCGGGCTGGTTGCAAAACCTTTGGCTGCTTTTCACAACATTTGGTGGGTTTCTAGAAAGTATTTCTAGGGAAATTCTATCAAAATAGTTGTCACGATATACCACAAAAGTACAAACTTACACATTTCAATAAAATGTGTCCTTGCATTTATATCATTACTTCATTTATTTTGAAATGTAGAGAATCTGTCGAACTTGACATCATCAATCAGTCATTGATTAAACAAGTGCCACTATAAACAAGCTTTGACTTGATGCTGAGAGACAGCATCATGCTGAAAGTGGGAAAATACAAAGAAACATACAGAAAGGCATAGGAGGAGGATCTGGACCTAAAATCGTGGACTGCCCCTGTCCCAAAAGATGACTCGAAAGCTCCCTGCAAATATTGTAAACAGAAATCCGAGCACAACTTCATAATTTAAAAGAACATGGTGTCGCATTCTTTATTATGAGGTTCAAGAGGGGTTTAGATTTGGGCTGGTTTTTGCTCAGTTGGGCAGGTTTTACGTTGTGTTTGGGCTGGAAATTGTCAGTCAGATATGGCAACCCTGGGCTCTAATCCGAACCATCGGATTAGAGCCCATGTGTCTCTGGTTGTATGTTTAGGATCCTTGTGCTGCTGGAAGATGAACCTCTGTCCCAGTCTCAAGTCTTTTGCAGCCTCTACCACCACCATGTGTCCCAGTAGAGATGGCCTGTACTGGACAATTTGCAACACATAGCATCACAACTGGATGACAGACCAATGGAAAAAAAAACTTCGGAAACCTTGATTCCTGTAATCCATGTGCACGTTACTACAAGACGTACCACCTACCCAAGCATGAAGCCCCTTTTTAAGGGAACAGTAATTGTTTCCTATTGGCTGTGGCCTCTTTCAGCAGGATAATTTACCCGGCCACAAAGCAAAAATGGCTCAGGAATAGTTTGCGGAGAAAATAACCAGTTGGAGGAGCAGACTTAGTCTTCAAATTCCCCAGATCTCTGTCCAATCGAGTGTCTCTTGAATGTGCGGGATAAAAAATGTCATCCAGGGACTCCCTACCTCACATCCAATATGACTTAAAGGATGTTTTCTTTCCAGCTAATCAGTCTGCATCCAAGCAGGAACTGATGTGCTGTGTGTGGTTTTATTCTGCCATGTTTTCAATGATATTTAATCTATCCAGAAATCAGCCCAATATCCCCCCTCAGGTCAAAACATCCTGCAGATTGTAGACCTGCAGCTCCTGAAACTCATCCGAAGGCTAAGTCAGAAAGGATGCTGGCTGCCCTCCTTTCCAACAAAATGACTCAACGCTCACGTCCAATCACTGTCACAGCCCTACTGCAAACATGAAGGTGACATGACAGCACATCCATCTGGCATCAAATGTGAACTCTACTGAGCCGCTCAGATTTCATCTCCACCACTGTTGCAGTTTGGCTCGCTTTGACTGACGTGTAATTTATTTAAAATTCTCCACATCTGGTTTTAAAGGCAGTTCAGTTGTGGACAGTGAGGTGCCCTCTAAATATAAAAAGTATTTTTTCACTCAGACAGGAAACAGGACCTGAATCAGATACAGCAACATCAAGCTATGAGTCATCAAAATAAGGGAGTCAAAGAATGAGATGAACTCTATCAACCCAATGACAGAAATACAATTTCCCACTCTGAGCTGTTTATGCTGTGTGCAAACAAAATATCCACACCATTAACATTTTCCTCGACCTTTTCTGTGTCAGAATAAACAAACTATTGTCAAACAAAGCCATGCACAGCCTGCAGCTATCAGACTGGAATAAAAATCACCTGCAAACAGCTTCAGTTCATGGAAACAGAGCAGGGCTCCTTCTCCCAGGCTGACAGGTTGACTTTATCCACGGAATCAAACCAGACACACTCCTGTGCTTAGAGGGCCATCTAGTGGTGATGAAAGATATTTGCAATTGAATGCTGAAAACCGTTAATCCATGTTACAGAAAATAATATGTATCCATTTAATATTCTATTATTATTATCGTTATTATTTTGGTTAGGGTTTTAGGCTTTAAAAGATACAAACACTAAATTTGCATCCCTTTGTTTTAGAACACAGGAATAGCTTCTATAATTTTTTTTAGTTGGTTGGTTGTTTAATTTTGTTTTATGTCGTTTTCTTTTTTAAACTGCAGTCATTTTTTGTTGTTTTGAATGTGCTCAGGTGAAAGGTCATCACAAAAATAAATGTATTGTTCCCCTGAGCACGCTACTCAGTGTTTTTACCTCCTTTCAATCAGAAAATTAAAAAAACAAAACCTACTGGTTTGTTATTTTTATATCGATGCTTTGATGTATTTATATTTTAATGGCACCTAAATAGGCAAATGGCAAAATTTACCCTAAATTCATGCAGTTATCTTCATACTAGACAGTATGATACATAAACCAGATAACATTAATTTGGAAACATTTTCAAAGCTGAATTGGTTGTATGCAGAGTTTCTAATAAAATAACAACTAAAGGAGCTAATTTAATGTTATGGGAACACATTAAAAAACCTATCAAATCCCTGCTTTCTCTCTTTCCATCTTTGCTGGTGTTCTTATGGGTCTAAATGCCAAAACATTGTAGATTTTCTTGTCTTGTCATTTCTTTAAAGCATGTGTGTTGTTTTAGATGTTCTTATGTTCAGAATAGTGCATGTGTATTAGAATCAGAGGTGTGAATTCACTGTTGAGCTGCGTCAGGATTTCACACATTATCTTAGCATCCTGGCACCTTGGTGTGTCTGTTGATCAAATTGTGCATGCTACAGTGCCATATGTATGGTAATGTGATGATTATTGTCTTACAGCATTGGGCCTTCCTATGTCATTGGAACGAAAGCAGACAAGCAATAATGTGGCAGAGGTTAATTATAGATTCATATCTTTTTAATCTGCCTTTTATGGTTTGAGCAAAAGTCCTGCTTTCTGGTCAAGTGGCTGTATTTTTATTTTAGTTGTATGAGGAGGAGAATCTAAACACTTGGTTTTAAATCGGCACTTTACAAACATTTACCAGAAATTATTATTCCACTGAAAATTAAAAAGCAGCACGTCATGCAAAAGACGTTTACACATTGGTGAAGATTAAATAAGCCTTTCACTGAAGCTTTGGTAAAATGTGCCAGAGTGGAGAAACCAAAACAAGTAACGCTAAGTCGTTCAATTCATAAAGGCTAAAAATGCCTGAAACAACAGAAAGGTGATCGTTGAACATCTGATGCTTTTCCAGTGAGAGCAAATGTTTCTTTATTTAAGGTCCAAATGTGAGCTCTTCTGCTGAAATATAATTTCTTGCATCTATGCAAACCCTAATATATGTTTTGAAATTTTTTTTATTAATTACAAATCAATCCTGGAGGTTGTTATGCGGTCTTTTCCACTATAAGCTTGAATTGGGCCCCATCTCTAAAGTACAGGCACACACCATTAACAGTGCTTAATGATGCCCACTGTTTTATTTGGTGTAACAGAAATAATATAAAATGAAACGTTTAACCCAGAATAACACAGGTCTTTTTTAGTAGTAAAACACATCAAAATGTATAAAAGAAAAACACAGTCGGTCAGTTTAGAAAATATCACTAAGTGCAAGTCTGAAAAACGTAATATCAACATATTAACCTTATTGTTTTAAATATACGCATAAACAGTCTTGCAAAAGTATTGACATTTCGTCACAAACTTACATGTATGGGATTTTATGTTATAGACCAACACAAAATTGTGCGTAATTTGGAAATGGAAGTAGAATAAAGTAGAATCACAGATAAACGTCTTGTGGGATTTGTCTCCACAAACTTTGCAAATCTAGAAAATGAAAAGTTTCCACATTTGTTGCCAACAGCTCAGACTCAGTCAGGTTGGATGGAGAGTGTCTGTGAACACAAATGTATCGGTCCTCCTGCAGATTCTCAATTGGATTTAGATTGGGACTTTGACTAGGCCATTCTAACACAATAATATGCTTTGATCTAAACTATCCCATTGTATCTCTGGCTGTATGTTCAGGGTGGTTATCCTGCTGGAAGGTGAACTTCCTCCCCAGTCTCAGGTCTTCTGCAGCCTCTTACAGGTTTACTTCCAGGGTTGTCGTGGATCAACTCTGACCAGCTTCCCTGTTGCTGCGTAAGAAAAGCATCCCATAATATGATGCTGCCACCACCACCATGTTTTACTGAACAAAACGTGGGGGTTCGGCACGATGTGTATTATTTTTCCTCCACATTCTGCTTTTCATGTCAGCCAGAAACTTTTCTTTTTGTCTCATGTGGAAGAAGAACCAAATATCCTTCTTTCACATGTTTGCTGTATCTCCTACATGGCAAAGGGTAAATGTAACTCCTTGTGGTTTTCTTTCAACAATGGCTCTCTGCTTGCCTCTTATTGATAAAGTTGAGATTTTTAGAGTGTACAACAGATTCTCAGACCTGAGGTATGGATCTCTGCAGTTTCTCCAGAGTTACTATGGGCCTCATGGCAAGTTCTCTGATTAATGCCCTGCTTGTTCAGGAGGAGGTCCATGTCTTGGTAGGTCTCCAGTTGGTCCATCCTCTTTTCATGTTCAGATGATGGATTGAACAGAATTCTTTGAAATGTTCAAAGCTTGGGATATTATTTTAGAACTGAACCCTGCTTTAAACTTCTCCAGAACTTCCTCCATATCTTCAGATGCAGATCTGTCTGCTGCTCAGCGTAGTTATAGATTTTACCTATATTTTTATAAGTCAGCTCTGCCCAGTAATAAGATATATTAGCTGTAGGCCAGTGGGGTCGGAGGTATCTAGACAACGGAATGAGAGACCCATAACTACAAAACTAGACTAAAGGTTTGAAACAACTGACTCAATCTCCTAATGAAAGAAGAACCACCGTTTTGTTAAGATTAAATCAATCAGAGTGATTTTTGCCAATCTACATGCTGTTCAGGTTGCTGTGCTACATTTCATGTGTGCAAATGGCAGTAATTAGTAAGTAGGTTTATTGGCAAAATCTGCAAACTACCAACTGTTTGCAATAAACAAATCAAACCAGCTTTTGTCCTCCTCAGGAGTCTGTATACAGGCGCTGATAGCTTCCTCTTTCTGCCACCAGGTGGCACCCTAAACTATGGTTTCTATTGCATCTCTGGGTGCATTCAGGGCCTTTGCTCTCTTTTTGTGACATTTTCTAACTTGGAGGGAAGAAATTTTCTTAACCTTTAGAACAATTTCGTTGACGCAACAATATTTTTACCATGCAATGAAATCGTCAGCGGTCCAAGAGTTTGAGGAGTTCTGTCTCAAGAACGTCTTCATCTGAAGAATCAGGTTTTGCTCTTCTTAATATTTTCAAACTATTTGTTACTTTTTGTTCTATTGGGTGAAAATGGCTAAGCTGCTTTGTTCATTTTTTTCTGTACAACAAGCTGCAGACTGCCTGCAAAGTGACTGTTTTTATTGAGTTTATTTAAATCCAAATTCCTTGTGTTTGATGTGATTTAATTCCATGCACTTGCTTTCAGACATCCACTTATACAGTTTTATCATATCCTCTTTTTTGCATCCCTGTATCTTTGTCTATCTTGGCCAGGTCTCCATTGGAAAAGACGTTATTTTATCTCAGTTGGATGCTACTTAGTTAAAGAAAGGTCACATAAATAAAATAAAATCTTTGTCTATCACTTTTAATCCTATCAGATTACATTTAAAGCTGCAAAATGTGAGATGATGTGAAAACGTTGCGTGGGTGTGAATACGGTGCACGTAATGTAAAGACAATGAATCAAGTCTCTTAACACTGAAGCGAGATGGATGATGGGCGGGGCCTTTTCACAGGGTCAGGGGCCCCTTTAGGTCTCCTCCAGCGTCTTGGGATGAACTCGCAGATGTCACTTGGTGATAAAAACGGACATATTTTCGCGTCACAGATGCAACATCAGTGAACTTTATGCTCCATTTCCCTCCCCCCGTGGGTTTGGTGTTGTGTCGGTCTGTGGATGGTTGAGAAGGAAACTGAACCGCAGGAAAACAAAACAAAAAAGATCTCTTGTAAAGAGGGCACCCCCCTCCCTCTTCTTCTGCCTCTCAATGTGACCGCCCACAGCACGGAGCCGAGCCGAGTCGAGCCGAGCTGAAGCAGGGAGAGAGAAAGTTGAGCTTTGTGAATGAAGGAAGCGGCGGAGGGTGGAAAACAAACTTTACCACTTTATTTCTCCAGCCTGCGTCCATCTTCCTCTCAGCCACCAAAGGTGGACTCAGAAGAAGCGACACCGGACCGGCAGGAGCTGAGGAACCGCAGTAAGTTAAGGATCTTGTTTGCAGGGTTCCAGAGCAGATTGACAGGGTTTTTTTCGACTGAAAGAAGCATGCATAGCAGGCTGGCCGTGACTGGAATAACTCGAAGGTGGCAGATAATCCAGAGCCAGAATGGGACCACATCTTCCCAGATAGCGACGTTTTTCTGTGTCTAAACCAATAAAACCGCCTAAAGAGACATTTAAAGGCCATTCAAGAGATTTAAAATCGCACCTTGTCTGAAATGCATGCATGCAACTTTTGTTTTCAGGCTGCGTGAGCATTTCCTTCATTTCTCACATATGAAGCTTTTCCACATTTCAGGCAAAGTTTCCATTTGCTTGCCAAAGTGTTTCGCAACGTTTCATGACTCATGCATAGGACGTGGATTCCCACTGTCAACATCAGCACAAAACCAGAGACTACTTAAATACGCTATTGTAGGTATTCTAACAAAACTTTAATCTTAGATTTGTATGAAAATGGCTTTTAAATGATACCAGAATCTAATGCGAGTGAGATCAATAAAGTTCAGTTATTTCAGACAGTAGAACTCAAATTATTTAGCTCCATTAGACATAAATTGATATATTTCACGCACTTATTTCTCTTAATTTAGATGAGAATGGTTTAATGAAAACCAATTATTCAATTTATCTGAAATTAAGATTTTACAAGTGATAAAAAATTATTTTTAACTTTTAATGTCACAGGGAGGTCTGCTGACTTCCGTTGTTCAGCAAATAGTCATTTACACCCAACGTATAATGAGTTAGAACAACATCATTTTTCTTTGGGATTAATAAAGTATTTTTGAAATTGATTTTGAATACAAGAAAGGGCAGTGGTGATTTCTAAAGGAGCTGGCTGTTCAGGGTGTTGTATCCAAGTATTTTAATAGAAAGTTGAGTGGAAGGAAAAACTGTGGTAGAGAAAAGTAAATGGACTGATCGTGCATAGCACGTTTAGAGCCTACTGATCACCAGCTGCACTTTTACATTGCAAGTCTCATGCACCCAGACGCACGCACAAACAAGGGCACACCAATACTTGTGGGGTAGAAGGAATCAAACTTACAACCTGGCAATTGGAGATTACTGTTCAGGAATAACTGCAGTCTTGAGAGGATTCTGAAACAAAGTTCATCCAAGAGTTTCATGGAGATTCACAAAATGTGGCCTGGGCCTGGGGTCAGAGCTTTAAGAGCCACCACACAGATTTATGCAGGACATGGGCAACAACTGCACCATTCTCTGTGTGGTCCCAAGCTCTCTGGTCAGATGCAAGTAAACTTAGCATTTTATTTGGAAATCAAGGTCCCAGAGTCTGGAGAAAGAGTGGAGAAGCACACAATCCAAGTTGCCTGAGGTCCAATGTGAAGGTCCACCTTCAATAAATAAAACTTAACACTGGACTTCAAGCCCAGGTAAGATGTTTCTGGTGTTGCCTCTTGTTCAGAAACTGGTTTCCGATGCTCTGACTCCAGCTACAGTCCACACCTTGTGAATCTCCACCAAACCTCTTTAAATGGTGTTTGCTTTATCTCTTTCTGATCGTCTCAAGGTTATTATCTTCTGCGTTTGCACCATTTTCTACCTCACTTTTTCCTTCCACTCAACTTTTCATTAATATACTTTGATGCATTACTCCATGAACAGCCGGCTTCTTTACCATAACATTTTGTGGCATAACGTTGTTGTGGAGGACGTCAGTGACTGTCTGCATGACAACTGTCTCTGATTGGCCATAACATAACATTTCTGTGTTTTAAAACTCCCTTTTTATTGGTCCGATGTAATATTATAATTATGAGAAATTGAACTATGAGCTTTCATTATATGAGCGGTAAGGTTTAAAATAAGATGAGACCTTCGGGAGGAGATTTTAACTAGATTTTAAATGCTATACACTTTTAAATTGTGACTTGCATACACACACATTAAAAAATGTGAATATAAAAATCGCATTATATTTATGCCCAAAGGAAACAGGAATTTAGCGATTACTAATTAAAACGTTTGACACTTTGATCAACCAAAAAAGTAAAGTATGAATTAAAAGATGCCTCAGTTTGTATTACTTCACTGGAATTGGGTAAAGCGGATTTGGAAAATTGTGGCACTTAAACTGGGTATTTTTCCCTTTTAAATTAATATTCACAAATTAAAAATTGGATTATTCAGACTTTTTAAGGTAAAATTGTACTACTGTGACATTTCAAAATAAATTCTGGTCACTTCCTGCTGAGACATCTTTTGAAAATGAAATGTTAAATGTTGTTTTATTTATCAATTTAATTCATTTACAAGTTGAGCAGTCTTGGAGAAGAAAATGAAAATGCAGTTTGAATGAAATTTTTTAATTTCATTTATGAGTCAAAAAATGCAGCTTCATTTTGAAAATGAAAAAGCATTTCTGTTAATACATTTTAATTTGAATATTGGGACACATTTGCTTCCATAATTTGCAGCAGTTCGATTTTGGTTCTGCAATTTCTGGCGCCCCCACCTGGTTCAGCTCAGACTCTGGGGCATTCATTACATTCAGCTGGATCAGCTGTTCGGGATTTATGAATATATATCTAAAGAGATACAACAGCTGCCGATCCCATAAAACGTTAAAGTTTTACCCATCCTGTCTTTTCTGCAGTTCCTACCAAACAGACAAACATGGCGGCCACAGACTAAATAAAAAGCAACATACCTAATTATACGGTTCTTCCTCTTAATCTCTTGCTAATGGTTGTTTTTATGATGTATCTGCCACCTTTTTTCTCTCTCTTTAATATAATTAACAGTTTTATTTGAGTTTACTTTTTAAGTTATACTTTTTGATACTTTACTTTTAACTGGTGTTTTATTTTTCAGAAGCTGCTGTGCCATTGAAGCTTTCTAGAAAAACCCTAGAAGATGTTTCTTACTTTAGCTGTTTGTTTCTGCATGATGGTGTTAGTCAGTGCAGACCCTTGTCTCATTATCAGTGAGATCAACGCTGATAATCCAAGACTGGACACCACTGAGTTTGTGGAGCTGTACCACACGAGTGGACAGCGAGCCTCCCTTGATGGCTACACCCTTGTGTTCTATAATGGAAATGGAAATATAGCCTACAAAGTGTTGGACCTCAAGGACCACAGCACGGATGACAGAGGTTTCTTTCTGGTGGGCTCAGTGGACTTGGTGCCCAAGCCGGCCATCCTCCTGCCTCCAAACACAGTCCAGAACGGCCCGGATGCCGTAGTTCTCTACCGCACCTCTGCTGCCCGCTACACAGAGAAGATGAACGTCACGGCTGTGGGGCTGGTGGATGCTGTGGTCTACATGACCCGCCGCTCTGGAGGAGCTGAGTTCCTGGCTGAGATCCTGACCCCCGGGGAGCAGGCCTTTGTTGAAGATGAAGCGGCGCACGAGGAGGATGAGTCAATCGAGAGGTGCTTGCTTTCTGAAGATCAGTGGGGCTTCCAGTTGTCCCTGCCATCGCCAGGGCAACGAAACAACTGCACCCCGCCTGCCGCCCCATTGGCCAGCCCCTTCATTAATGAGCTGAAGCTGGGTGGAGGACAAGTTGACGGGTTGGTTGAGCTGACGGATGCTTCAACAGCAGGTCCTGTTGTGATGGTAGTGTGGGATGGAAAAACGGACCAGGTTAGTGTCAGCATGGATGTGGACACCTCCAGAACTGGACTCACCTACTTGACCGTAGGCAAGAAATACATGAAAGGTTAGTTCTCTGAATAATTTAATATCCCTGCAAACGTCAGTTCTTTGGGATGTGGAAGTGGGAATTATCCAGTATTAAAGGCTTTGCTGTAGGCATGGACTGGTGTGAGAAGCTCTTTGTATGATAAGTATATTGGTACTAAAAGTAAAAACAAATGTACAATATGCTCTTGTTTCTTTCATTTACAACTAAAAACCAATAGGTTTTGGTTCTCTGATGCAAAAATAATCTAAAATATTAATGACTGCAGTTATAAAGGTATCTGTACCATTTAAAATTGAAATATTTTCATGCTAGTGCATTCAAAAAGACTGTCTAAGATTAAATCAGAATAAAGGTTGTAGTTCAGATTGGATTTCCAACATCTTCCTATTAGCTAATTGCCGGAATAACGGGAGAATTTCTTAATCCATTGTTTTCCTGGAAAACACATCAATAGACCCAGGTGATGTCATGACGTTGTAAGCTGCTGATTCATTCAGTCACAACGTTAGTTTAAAATGGAGGAACACCTAAGAATGTATTTTAAGGAAACATCTCAAACACTTCTTATCCTTTTGTGATTTCTTGGAAAATCCAAAGAAATCAGCCGACATATCAGGAAGAGAACTGTGGAGCTCCATACGTCTGGTTCATCTCTGGGTCCAACGTACAGATGCTTAAAGAATTATGTATATTATAAGAATTACATAATTATATAAGAATAAACAACGTGGGAATGTCCAACCATCATACAATTCAGGAAGGAGACGGGTTCTGTATCCCAGAGATGAATGGGTTTTGGTCCGAAATGTGAAGATTCTGCTGAAGCTGGTGAGAGAGAGTCATTACCCACACTAAAATGAGTCCTGTGCCAACATGGGCTGAAAGGCCAATCAGAGAGGAAGAAGCCATTACTCCAAAACAATGGTAAAAAAAAAATCCAAGTTGCAGATGCACCCAGTTTTTGGAGACATGTCCAAATCGATAAAAATAAAATCATAGTGTTTGGACATAAGGACCATCGTTACATTTGGAGGAAAAGGGGAAGCTGGCAAGTATAAAGTACGGAGGTGACGGCATCATGTTGTGGAGGTGTTTTGCTGCAGGAGGAGCTGGTGCACTACACACAATAGACTGCATCATGAGGAAAGGGCAATTCTACTAAATGCTGAGGAATTCTTTGTAAATTTCAGATTTTTTTTTTTTAATCTCTAAAAACCTCTTTGTCTTATTACTCTACATGTAGGAAATAGAAATCACTTATTTAATCCTAACGGAGCTCAAAGAGGAAAGATTTAGCCTGATTTGATGTCAGTGAGAACAAAAGGTTATCTGTCTTTTTATTAAGTAGCAGTAAATATGTGGTTTCTGGTGTCTTACACTAAGGTGAAAATATACAATTAAAAACCTGCTAAATTAAGATTTAAAATAATTATTGGGCAGAATATAACACCTTTTTGCCATCCTGCTCTTTATCAAGCTGATACCTGCTAGCTTACAGAGGTTGGACAATGAAACTGAAACACCTGCCATTTTAATGTGGGAGGTTTCATGGCTAAATTGGACCAGCCTGGTAACCAGTCTTCATTGATTGCACATTGCACCAGTAAGAGCAGAGTGTGAAGGTTCAATTAGCAGGGTAAGAGCACAGTTTTGCTCAAAATATTGAAATGCACACAACGTTATGGGTGACATACCAGAGTTCAAAAGAGGACAAATTGTTGCTGCACGTCTTGCTGGCGCATCTGTGACCAAGACAGCAAGTCTTTGTGATGTATCAAGAGCCACAGTATCCAGGGTAATGTCGGCATACCACCAAGAAGGACGAACCACATCCAACAGGATTAACTGTGGACGCAAGAGGAAGCTGTCTGAAAGGGATGTTCGGGTGCTAACCCGGATTGTATCCAAAAAACATAAAACCACGGCTGCCCAAATCACGGCAGAATTAAATGTGCTCCTCAACTCTCCTGTTTCCACCAGAACTGTCCGTCGGGAGCTCCACAGGGTCAATATACACGGCCGGGCTGCTATAGCCAAACCTTTGGTCACTCATACCAATGCCAAACGTTGGTTTCAATGGTGCAAGGAGCGCAAATCTTGGGCTGTGGACAATGTGAAACATGTATTGTTCTCTGATGAGTCCACCTTTACTGTTTTCCCCACATCCAGGAGAGTTACGGTGTGGAGAAGCCCCAAAGAAGCGTACTACCCAGACTGTTGCATGCCCAGAGTGAAGCATGGGGGTGGATCAGTGATGGTTTGGGCTGCCATATCATGGCATTCCCTTGGCCCAATGCTTGTGCTAGATGGGCGCGTCACTGCCAAGGACTACCGAACCATTCTTGAGGACCATGTGCATCCAATGGTTCAAACATTGTATCCTGAAGGTGGTGCCGTGTATCAGGATGACAATGCACCAATACACACAGCAAGACTGGTGAAAGATTGGTTTGATGAACATGAAAGTGAAGTTGAACATCTCCCATGGCCTGCACAGTCACCAGATCTAAATATTATTGAGCCACTTTGGGGTGTTTTGGAGGAGCGAGTCAGGAAACGTTTTCCTCCACCAGTATCACGTAGTGACCTGGCCACTATCCTGCAAGAAGAATGGCTTAAAATCCCTCTTACCACTGTGCAGGACTTGAATATGTCATTCCCAAGACGAATTGACGCTGTACTGGCCGCAAAAGGAGGCCCTACACCATACTAATAAATTATTGTGGTCTAAAACCAGGTGTTTCAGTTTCATTGTCCAACCCCTGTAGATTACCGCAGGCTAGCTACTGGACCAGTTAGCTGCAGATATGCTGTTCATAGCTTTGCAACTGTCATTTTAAACCTTTGTTACTTCTAGCTAACAGTGATTGGGGCGCTCTTTTAGTTTTCACACCTTGGGTGCCTGGAAATATTTCTAATAGTCTAATTTGTCTGTCTGGCCTTTTTCAGCCAACTTATTTGCAATGCGCAGCAACAGTTTGTGGAGGGGCAGTGCTGTGCTGATACCTCACATCACTCCAGCACTCCTCTGGCATCTTATTTAATTCTCTTTAAACCATAGTTTAACCATGGACACGGACTTATGCTTGCTGAGTCGTTTCATTTGTAGATTCATGTGATTGTAAACTCTTTGTTCCTGTTACTGCTTCTCTTCAGGAGATGACCCTGGCGCTGTGGCTATTTACGGTGGCAGAGCTGCAGACTTTCCAGTGGGAAGCCCGCTGAGCCAGACTCAGCCTCTCGATGCGTTCGTATTCGCCGGTCCTGGAAACAAGCCAAGCGCCAACCTCACAGAGACACTCATCCCAGGCAGGCTGCCATACCAGCTCAGCAACAGGCAAGAACTGTTCCAGAAAACAAAACTGGGTTTTTTGAAGGGTTCTGTGGTTATTTGTGATGATTCATTTTTGTGAGTTGAGCAACTCATGAAGTGGTCGACATGTGACTGTAGTTCCTCTTCGGTTTATAGTGTCCGCCTCCTGCTCACTGCAACCCAGTGAAAATATATTTATGCTGAATTTGAATCTGTAGCAGCTCTGGTTTAAAATAAAAAGGTTGTCACCACAAACGTCCGATGCTGATGTCATCAATTAGAAGTGCTGAAAATGAGCCACAAGTGTTTAGACAGTCTGATCAATTCTGTACTTTTCCACGGCCTTGCAAACGTTCTCCGACCCCCTCAAACCTTTGCTTGCATTTTAGAGTTATAACCTCAGGCCCTAATGTATTTTACTAGGATTTTATATGATAGACCAACACAAACTGGTGCATAAATATGAAGCAAAAGCAAAAAGATATACGTTTTCCATTTTTTTTTAACAAATAATATTAGAATATTGTGAAGCCACCCTGAGTCCAAGCTTTGTGGAACCAGGTTTTGTTGCAGTTACAGCTGTTGGTGTTTATCAGTATGTCTTCGTCCGGTTTCCACATCTGGACACTGAAATGTTAATTTATCATTTCTTTATCTTTGGAAAACAGCTCAAGCTCAGTAAGAAGGGACGAGAGCATCGATTTTCAACAAATAGTCACAGATACTTATTTGGGTCTGGACTTTGACTAGGCCATTCTTACAAATGAAAATACTTTGCATTCATCTTCCAATCAACTCTATCCCTGCTGAAGAAATAAAACATTCCCACAACATGATACTACCACCACCATGCTTCACAGTGCAGATGCTGTGTTTAGGTTGATGTAACTTTTCTGCCACACGTAATGTTTTGCATTTAGGCCAGAAAGGCCAGTTTTGGGTATTTGCAAAACATTACGTGTCTTTGACCTGAGCAGTGGATCTCTGCAGCTCCTCCAGAGTTACCATGGGCCTCTTGGCTGCTTTTCTGATTAACGCTCTGCTTGCTTGCCTGATCTCGGGAGGTTTGTAGCTGTGCCATAAATTTTGGTGGTTTAAATGATTTTCTTCGTTAGGTTTTTTTAACCTGATGAGAGGTTTTAGAACCTCGCTTTAAACTTCTCCACTGCCTCCTCCCTGACCTGTCTGCTCAGTACCTTGGTCTTCATGATGCTGTTTGTTCTCTAACAAACATCTGAGACCAGAAGCTGCATTTATACTCACATTAAATTGCACACATGTGGACTCTAATTACTGAGTACGTGACTTCTGAAGGTATTTAATTGGCCTGTATATTATTTAGGGATATCAGCGTAAGCGGTGCTAGAAGCCACACTTCACAATCAAATGTCAGTTTGTAAAACAATTTGCAAACCATGCATCGCTGTCCTTCTACTTCACAGTTACTATATCAGAAATATGTTGTTTTTGTTTGTAAAGAGACAAAATGTGTGAAATACTTCCCCTCCATATTTAGCAGCCCCTCCCTTGTTATTATGTACTAAAGGCCTTAAAACAAAGTATTCTGTAGTACAGCAGGATCATCTCAAACTGAACATTATGTTGTAGTTCTCCAACAGTTTGTTTTTGACCTTTGACCTCCTTTATCATTGTTCTCACTGTGAATGGTGGCTGAACATCCATCAGTAGCCATTTTCTCATAGAGATGTCCTGACTTGTGAAGATCACTAATTGTCACTAACAGTTTTATGATCATGGGATATGTTTTCTGCCTCGGTCACAGATAAGACTTTATACCCTGAACTATCTTACACCTACATTCTTCTGCTTTTATTGTTATTGTGCTTTCAGTGACAATAAGAAAATTAGTTAATTTCCTTTCTACACCTCAGCAACACTCAGGAACAAAACTAATAAATCAGATTTTCTGTCAAGATTTAAAACAACTGCCTGCCACATTGTCTCATTCCTGGATCTGGGTTTAATATGTTACCTTGGAAAAGTTGCAAAGAAGTATGCAGGTAAAATGGATGCAAAAAACAGCGTTTGTACAGTGCAGAGGAACTTCATTTAAAGAAAATAGGATTCCTATTCTGTTTTATTAGAGTCTAACTTGATATTAACTTCCAAAACCTAAATATCTGCCTGCAAACATAGAAATAATTCTTCAGCTATTTTAAAAATGTACCTACATGTAAACTATTTTGAATTACAGATAGTTGATGTAGGCCCATACATCCTTTGTTTTTTTTATGTTGGACGCAGAAACTTGTCAGAGTCCAAGTTCCTGGTTTAGTTGGTCCATTGTCCATTCCAGCTGTTTTTCTTGCCATCCAGGTAAAGTAAGATAAGATATTTTACTGTCAATTAAATGTTTTGCTCCAACGTCTAGCAAGCAAAGAAAACAGAAATAAATCCAAAATATACAAAGTAAATAACCGAAATAGATGAATGTGGTTAGATAGTACAAACAAATCCCCAAAGCTATGCATATGCACATACACACAAAAAAACGCATTTAAAAAGAAAAAACGTCAAATTAAACCATTATTTCAACTTTTAAAAATTTTCTAGTTAAAGGAATAAAAGGCTTTTTAGTTAGTTTTTGTTTTTTGCTAAAATACCTTTTAAATCTTGTCAGACGGGGAAGGCTGAAACAACGAGTGAAGAAGGTGACAGAGGTCATTACAGACCTGACCTATATACAGAAATATGTTTGAGTTAATGTGCCATACATTGCTTGTTTTGCTCTTGATATTAATTTCACCTCAGTCCGGGTCGTTATGGCGTTTTATGATTTCAGTCTGCGAGAGGGAGGCTTCTATCTCAGTCGCTGCGGTGTGGCTACCTGGGCCAGAGATCCTGGTGTTTTCTGGGAGGCCCCACAAACTCCAGGGTTGCCCAACAAGTGCCCCTGGCCGAAGATCTGCCCTCACACCATTTGTAAGTGTTTTAACATCTCTCTGTGGTTATGTTCAGGTTTGCTGCAGCTTTTATGGATTTCTTCTGTTTCTGCTCTTTAGTCACTCTAAAATGTTTCAGTTGATGAGCGAATTTTTTTATATCAGACAAGATAATCTGAGTAAAAACAAAAAACTGTTTTCAAATGATGATTTCATTCAGAAAAATCCATCCTAACCAACCTGGCTGTGTGTGAAAAGTAATTGCCCCCCTAAACCTAATAACTGATGGTGTCTGTCTCTAAAGCAACAGCACAAATCGTTCTCTTCCGTCACTGTGGAGGAATTTTGGCCCACTCTTTGCAGTATTGTTTAAATTCAGCCACAATGAAGGTTTTTGGGACATGAGCAGCCTGTTTAAGGCCATGCAACAGCATCACAATCTAATTGAAGTGAGAACTTTGACTAGGCCGCCCAAAACCTTCATTTAGTTTTTTTAGGCATCCACAGGTGGACGTGCTGGTGTCCAACGTCCTGCTGCAAAACCCAAGGTCCTGAACTGATTTTCTGGTAAAGAGCAGAATTGACGGTTCCATCAGATCTGGAAGAAGCAAAGCAGCTTCAGACCATCACACCACTACTATGTTTGGTTGTTCTGGGATCTTATGTGACCTCCTGAATGACTCCTCAATGCTCTCTTGGAGTGTTATTGGTAGGCGGGCCACTCCTGGGAAGGTTCTCCCATTTCATTTCTTTCTCTAGTTGTGGATAATGGTTCTCATTGTTGTTCTCTGGAGTTCCAAAGCCTTAGAAATGGCTTGGGAACCATTTCCAGACTGATAGTTTGAGGCATGATGCGCTGCTTTTTTCATGACCTCCTGGATGAGTCGCTGATTGCAGTAATTCATTGGAAGGTTCACTACTGTTTCATGTTTTTATCCATTTCTTGATTATAGCTCATAAAAGATTGTAGCATCCTGAAGCCTTTTTGAGGTCTTTTTACCTCCTTCGTGTTGTCAGAAAGGTTCTATTCATAATCCTATTGGTAATCAGGCCGAGGTGTGGCTAGTAAAACTGAGCTACTTCACAATTAATTCAGGATTTAACATCTTCACACACGGCCAGGTTGGTTTTGATAGCTTGTTTTCCCTTAACAAATGATGTCATCATTTTAAAAACAGTTGTTATATTTACTTTGGGTTTCTTTGTCTGATATTAAAATGTGTTGGGAGGAGTGCTGGTATGTGGTCCAATAAGAAAACCAGACCCTCACATCAGATGAATAGATCTTTCTCTGGCAGGTTGAGCTGTTTACCTAATAATCACATTTATGGATCCTCATTTTACCGCTGATATTATATTAAAAACATACAGCAAAAACAGAAGTCAGTTTCATCAGTTATCTTTTTCCCTCAGAAGTTGGCGAATACATTCTGGTGATGTGGTTGGTCCAAATGACGTATTTTAGTTTTAAAAAAATCAAACTAATTAGGATTTTAACAACAGGAAGCATGATGGAGTGGCTGGTGTTAGGTTTCAGTCAATAAAACTACTAAATGATAACCAAGATGTTTTGGGAAAGTTTATTCTTACTCATCGCTGGAAAGTGAGAAGTGAGGAACAAAAACAAGTTGTGTTTTGAAATCGAGGAACATTTAGGCTTAACCTCAGAAAATGTTGATAATGCTTGATTTGCTGCTTTAAAAATGATTATATTACAGATTATTATCAGACGAACATTATTATTAACATTATTATTTGTATTACTAGGAAAACTAAGTATTTTAACATATAAGTTTAATAGTATACAAATTGTGTTTTAATGAATCTGCATTCAGTGGAGAATAATTCTGTCCAGGTTTAGCTTGCCCTTATTTTGCATTTAGTTTTTTGTCTGTCTTATTCTAAGGTAGTTCTAGTGCTGAAAAAACAGGAAAATTTCTCTTTTCTTGTGTTTTCACAACCAACATATTTACTTATATTATTTTAAAGAATCTGTTCAGTATAAAATTCTCAAGCTTTGGTTTGACCACTTTACATATTTTAGATTTTGCACAACTCTATTCCAGGTCCCTTAGATAAGTCTTTATCAACCATCATACAACCAGATGACGACTCAGCAACGACATCCTGTCTTATTTCAGAATAAGAGTCTGAAATAATGTTACAGACTATCAAGGTTAAAGCACTTTAAAATCTGCATTGATAGCCATTGAAATCTGATAGCAGTTTGTTATCAGACTTTGTGGCTTTTTACTGTATAGAAATATCCTTTATTGTCCGTCACTGAGAACATTCAGGTGTATCAACAGCAACGTTGCAGGCAACTAGAATAATAGCAATACTAACAAAAATAAGAGAGTGTACAGTAATATCGTGAGCTTGTGTTACACTCCAACAGATTATAACCAAATTATCGATCTTGTAAGTGAGGGATAAGTGTAGTAGGTTTCTGTCAACCTACTGACTGGCAGTGCACAGCAACGGGTGGGGTTGTTTACTCCAAGCTTTTAAGGATACTGTGGCAACTCTGAATTGCTAACTAGCTCTTATACGTTTAGATAAGGAACATTTTATTTCAGCAGAGTTTAAAAAGACAAAACATTTTAATCAGTTATGTCCACACAATGATCTTATTCATTAAGCAGCATCACAGCTGTAATGCTGCAACAGTTTGTTTACCTCATGACCTTTTCACTCCTCTGGACTTGGAATATCAAAGGTAATGATAGACCCACAGCTAGAAAGACAAACAAACAGGGAAAACTTTTGAGTTTTTCTAAAATAATCTGATGTAGCTGTGCTCATACTGGTGGTGGTAATGGAGACAAGAGAAGGCAGCCCCAAGCCATGTTCTCATTGAGCACCCAGATACCCTGGGGGTAAAGCTCCTCCTAGGCCTCACCATGTTGGTCCTCAGGCTGTGGGATGGTTTTGTCTTGGTGGGAATGGAGCAAACAGGCCGTGATCTAGTTGATTCAGGCCTCTGGCTATCTGCCGGTTGTGTTTCTGTCCTTTAGGGCAAGCAGGACACAACTGGTGGTCTTATATAACAGCCTGTTGGTGGTGCTTTACATAACACCCCGCTGGAAGTAAAAGACAATAAACATTCTCCACCTTCTTAGGCAGTTTTAAAAGTTATACCCTATATACCATAGTTGTAAAAAGTATAATGCTACCCTGCCCCACCTATCGCTAAGAGCTGTCAGTCAGCTGTGTATGATGACTGTAGATTGAAACAGAAAGTTAAAACTGTAAGAATATCTCATATATTTAGTTCAGCTGACGGGCTCAGGTGTTTGGCTAATGCTGGCTTTAAATGTTATCTTAATAAATCAGTAGCATTTTGTCTTTGTGCTTTAAAATATCTACAGCTAACATTGATTTCAAATGGTGTCAATCAACACCTTCAGCTGTGCTCTGTCTCTTACTCTGCAGTTGTGCAACAAATAATGTGTTTTGTCCCACACCTGGTGATGCTTAAGTGCAGTTTTAATAGCAGAAAAATATGGATAAAAAAGTTAAAAGTCGAAATCAGTTTGTGTTCATGTTGTGGCCTCTTTCTGCTCAGTTTTAGCTCCTGTTACTGAGGAGACACTTTAGAAATGTGGAGCAACATGACCATGTTGTTTTCAGTGTGAACGTGTCACAGCCTCTTGGGGCTGCTCTCTCATTGTTATTGAAGTCTTTTCTGTTGTGCACAGAAATATTCCATGAAAAGGATATTGTATTATTTAAAGTTGATGCACCGATCGGGTTCTTATTGGCAGATTTTTCTTTCTTAACATATTAATTAAATACAACCGCAAAGTAGTTTTAAATCCACAGAAAAGCGTTTTGCTATATGCATTTTTAACTGATGCTAGGTGCATCAGTCAACAATTCTGTTTCTTGATGTGTTAAAGGATGAAAAAAGTGGGAGTTTTTAGATTTAAACAAATGATGAACAGAAAATGACATTTTTCAGTGTTTGACACCAAATAATTTGGTGCAACATTAAGTATTTAGTTTATGTTCAGATTTAGGTGTCGCGTAATCTTCTTGCATTTGTTCAACTTTATTTTCTAGTAAATAATTAGAATTGTAAGCTGTTTTAGGTTTACATTGAAAGTGTTCCTGTTCTCGATCAATTTTCCATTTCATTGTCCTTTAGTGATTCCTGGAGGTACAGATTCACCGCCTCACCTCCCACCTCGGAGCAGTGGTGACTTCCTGATCAATGAGCTGAACACTGACACACCCGGTGCAGCCGAGGACGGAGAGTACATTGAGCTCTGGCACCCATCAGGTCTCAGGGTCTCCTTGCAGGGCATCTGGATTCTGCTGTTCAGCGCGCACAACAACAAGCCGTACCGCGAGATCAGCTTGAGCGGGCACTTTACCACCTCCAAAGGGTATTTCCTGCTGGGCAGCGACAGGCTGGTGCCGGCTCCATCACTTCGCCTTCCTCCCAACACCATCCAGAACGGACCGGACGCCGTGGCGCTCTACCGTAGCCTGTCAGGCCCACCGTCAGCCACTCAGAGGGGGATCCCAATGAAAGGCCTGCTGGATGCAGTGGTCTACCGGCAGAGGGGTTCCGATAGGGAGGCACAGGAGCTGTGCAAAGCTCTGACCCCAGGACAGCTGCCATTGTTGGAGGATCCAGATGTTCTGCCCGGAGATGAAGCCCTCAGCCGCTGCGGAGGCCTCTACCCCTTGGACCTGTCTGCTTTCTCGGTAACTGTAAATTAAAAACAACAGACTTGTGTTTTTTTCTTACAGTTACATGTTTCAGATCATCAACCAACCTTTAATATCCAAATTAAACTGAATAAATACAAAAAGCAGTTTGGAAGTGATGGTTTTTTCAAGCTAACGAAAAAAAAACCATGTGAACATTGGGCCGGGTCATCACTGATTAACCAAAAAAAGAGTTCAGTTCCTCCATCCACACCTAAACCTGATAACACCCAGATTAGTGGAATCAAGAAATTAGTTAAATAGAACCTCTATGACAACAGGAAGTAGGCTATAAGATCTGCAAATTTTAATCAAAAGAATCTAGGACAAAGAAATAGCCGTTGAGGTCTTTCACTCTGGGAATGGTTAAAATGCCGTTTCTGAGAGAGAATAACCGTGAGAACCATTATCCACAAATGGAGATAACATGGAACAGTACAGAACCTTCCTAGGAGTGGCTGGTCTACTATATGTTCTCCAGGAGAACCTTGATGACTCATCCAGGAGGTCACAGAAGAACCCAGAACAACATCTAAAGCAAGAAAACCTTAATTATCCCCAAGACGTTTGGGAGAATATTCTGTGCACTGACGAGACGGTTTAAACTCCAGCTCACTTGGGTTCTGCAGCAGGAAAACGATCCAAAACACACCAGCAAGTCCACCTCTGAACAGCTCCTTTAAAAACAAGGCAACATTTTGTACCGGCCTAGTCAAAGGCTAATCTTAAATCTGACTGAGATGATGAGGCGTGGACCTTAAACACACCATTCATGATTGAAAACCCTCTAATGTGGCTGAATTGAAAGAATTTTGCAAAGAAGAGTGGGCTAAAAATTCTCCCGCTGCGACATAACAGTCTGATTCCCATTTATCGCAAACAATTCATGCAGGTTGTTTTGATACAGCCAGTTTTTAGGTCTAGGGTGAAATTGGTTGGTCAGACAGGGACAAGTTTGTTTTGACAGTTTCTTTTAACTCAGAATTTATTTCTATGTAAAATTTGTTTGATCATCTTCTAGTCTCTGGAAAACATCAACCTTTGTCTCACCTCTAAAGTTAAGATGCATTAATCTATGTAGGTGGCTCCGCCCACACCTCTGCGGGAAAACATCTGCCCCCGTCCTCCTCCAGCGCCTGAAGGTGTTGTCATCAGTGAGGTGGCCAGTGGGCACTGGAGCAATCAGAGCCAACAGACGGCCTTCGTGGAGTTGCATGGGCCGCCCATGACAGAACTGAGGGGCTTGGTGCTCTCTGTGTTTGATCAGGACCTCAGTGGCACCGTCGTTGCTCTTCCTTTAAAAGGAGTTATTGATCAGAATGGGTTTTACGTCATTGGAAACGTCACTGAAGCAGGTGAGAGGAGTGGGGGACCTTGACTTAGAAGGATGCCAGCTGTCAAAAATCAACATGTATACAAACTCCTTTCATTTGTGTCTTTCTGCATAGATCAGATGTTCCCTGACGGCAACACGGTGCCGGCACGAGGAGCAGTGGTCCTGTGCTATGACTTGTTTAGTGTCTGCAGAGCCGGTACTGCTCTGACCAACTCCAGCCTCAGAGATGTGCTGGTGTTCAGTGAAAACCAGCGGCTGCTTTCCTCTCTGTCCACCACCAGGGGGAGACAAGTGATGCCTGCCCCAAGGTGAAAACAGACATATTACAATTTAATGGGAAATATTCTTTAATTTTACCATTAAAGTCAAAGTTTAGTCTGATATATATATATATATATATATATATATATATATATATATATATAATATATATATACAGTACAGACCAAAAGATTGGACACACCGTCTCATTCAAAGAGTTTTCTTTATTTTCATGACTATGAATATTGTAGCTTCACACTGAAGGCATCAAAACTATGAATTAACACATGTGGAATTATATACTGAACAAAAAAGCGTGAAACAACTGAAAATATGTCTTATATTCTAGGTTCTTCCAAGTAGCCACCTTTTGCTTTGATTACTGCTCCGCACACTCTTGGTATTCTGTTGATGAGCTTCAAGAGGTAGTCACCTGAAATGGTTTTCACTTCACAGGTGTGTCCTGTCAGGTTTAATTAGTGGGATTTCAAGCCTTATAAATGGGGTTGGGACCATCAGTTGTGTCGTGCAGGAGGTGGATACAGTACACAGCTGATAGTCCTATTGAATAGACTGTTAGAATTTGTATTTTGGCAAGAAAAAAGCAGCTAAGTAAAGAAAAACCAGTGGCCATCATTACTTTAAGAAATGAAGGTCAGGCAGTCCGAACAATTGGGAAAACTTTGAAAGTGTCCCCAAGTGCAGTCGCAAAAACCATCAAGCGCTACAAAGAAACTGGCTCACATGAGGACCACCCCAGGAAAGGAAGACCAAGAGTCACCTCTGCTGCGGACGATAAGTTCATCCGAGTCACCAGCCTCAGAAATCGCAGGTTAACAGCAGCTCAGATTAGAGAACAGGTCAATGCCACACAGAGTTCTAGCAGCAGACACATCTCTAGAACAACTGTTAAGAGGAGACTGTGTGAATCAGGCCTTCATGGTAAAATAGCTGCTAGGAAACCACTGCTGAGGACAGGCAACAAGCAGAAGAGACTTGTTTGGGCTAAAGAACACAAGGAATGGACATTAGACCAGTGGAAATCTGTGCTTTGGTCTGATGAGTTCAAGTTTGAGATCTTTGGTTCCAACCACCGTGTCTTTGTGCGGCGCAGAAGAGGTGAACGGATGGACTCTACATGCCTGGTTCCCATCGTGAAGCATGGAGGAGGAGGTGTGATGGTGTGGGGGTGCTTTGTTGGTGACACTGTTGGGGATTTATTCAAAACTGAAGTCATACTGAACCAGCATGGCTACCACAGCATCTTACAGCAGCATGCTATTCCATCCGGTTTACGTTTAGTTGGACCATCATTTATTTTTCAACAGGACAATGACCCCAAACACACCTCCAGGCTGTGTAAGGGCTATTTGACCAAGAAGGAGAGTGATGGGGTGCTGCACCAGATGACCTGGCCTCCACAGTCACCGGACCTGAACCCAATTGAGATGGTTTGGGTTGAGCTGGACCGCAGAGTGAAGGCAAAAGTGCCAACAAGTGCTAAGCATCTCTGGGAACTCCTTCAAGACTGTTGGAAAACCATTTCAGGTGACTACCTCTTGAAGCTCATCAACAGAATACCAAGAGTGTGTGGAGCAGTAATCAAAGCAAAAGGTGGCTACTTTGAAGAACCTAGAATATAAAACATATTTTCAGTTGTTTCACACTTTTTTGTTCAGTATATAATTCCATGTGTTAATCCATAGTTTTAATGCCTTCAGTGTGAAGCAAAATGATTGACCACATAAGCAGCAAAGAGTATCCCTTGATCTTCGGGTAACTTGGTCTGAGCAAGAAGTGGTTTAACAACAAGTCTCACAGAACCTCCTGCAAAAGATACAACAGTGATGGGCGAGCTCACCGAAAGTTAGAAAATGGCGGTCTTAATGTGGCTGAGGGCTGGATGTATGTCAGTGTCTTGTAAAAATCTGACGATTCACATCAGGAAGCACTTGTTGTAATTAAAGTCTGCCAAACCCTGTAGAAATGTTCATTCAAAATGGTCACAATGTAAGAAATTAAATGAAAAGATCTTCTTTTCTATCTTAGCAATCTTACCCAGCCGTTGTAAATCTGCATGCATCTGTATCTGATGGTGTTCCTGCATGTTCTGTTTGTGCAGGTCCGTGGGGAACAGTCCCATCTCACTCAGCCGGTGTTCATGCTGTGAGGTCAGGAACCCGTCCTCGTGGACTAGCTCGTCCCCCTCGCCTCACAGCAACAACCTCTGTCCAAGCTCCGCCTACTCAAGTCAAATCGATCTCTGCCTTGGACCCCTGTCCACCGACTGGCCAGAGCAGTCGAGAGGTAAGGACCCGTCAACTTATTGTTTACAAAGAGACATTTACATAAATAATAGACTGAAAGGTTGACAGGAATGTGCATTAACTGCTTTGTTTTAGAAGGGAAAAAGCATTTAGACCTTCTGTACATGTAGTCTTCAGATTCTCACTTATCAGAATAGGAGAAACGTATTTTTGCACCAGAAAAGAAGAGATTTGCTTCCTTTTAGTTCTCGAACACGTTTCATGTTGATCATCTGAGCTTTCGTCCGAAGCATAATCCCTGAGCCTTTTTCAGCCGAGTGCTGAAATGTGCTTTAAAACCAGAAATAACCCAATTTTCCTTCCCTTCAATCACCTAGAAGCACTAAGCAGAGAATTAGTTTGCATGATGAAAATATCTTTGCTCTCATTTAATTTGTATGTATTTTTATATAAGAACAGGCAGCACTTTGTTTCATCTCTTTTTATTTCTTACAGCGAATAATTTCTAAGACCAGAATAATTAAAACTCTTTTTTTTAAAGCAGCAACATTGTGTGCAGTGTGCATTCACCGCATTCAGCGGAGTCAGGGCAGGAGGCAGTTAGGTGTGTTGAACTGCATTGTGACTGAGTCATCTAGGCTTGCATGGACATGAGATGAGGAACTTTAATTAATGATGGAATAACACGACCCACCCAGTTCTGTTATTTGTTCCGATTAAATTCAGAAGCACATTGCAGATGTGTTTTTGTTTAAATGTCAACTTTGTCTCAGGCTGAAGGAGAGCGAGAGCAGGGGGAGGCTGTCTGAGGTCACTTTTTAGATGCACATTTCCACCAATCAGGTACAAGAAAGAAGAGGGACATAAAACAGACAGAATTATTCTCCTCTTCCTCCTTCTCCTCTTCCATGCTGACTTGTAATTTAGTGACTCTGCGGAAGCTGAATATTAAAGCCAGGATGCGTCTGGAGTTCTGTTTCCATTTGGTCAACCAGAATCTGGTCCCGTTTTAAGGAGCAGTGGACAGAGGGCGACATCCTCTGTAGAGTTAGTGGTGGTGGAAAATTAAAGGATACTGATTTGTTACTGTGAGCATTTGTGTCCTTGCTTTAACTGTTTCCTAGTTTAAAAAATCTAAATCTCCTCCTTCCTCTTCTATTTTCTTCTTCAACTAAAACAAATAAAATCACAAATAGACATTTTAGTGTATTTTTGGCTTTCATGTTCATTTAGTCTGTTGTTTCCAATCCACGCTGGTTACATGGAGACATTGCTCTTATCCTTTAATTATAAAGTTTGCCTTTTAATCCATCACCCTGGTTCCATTGGTGAACAGATTGGTCTTTTTTTTATCTTCTGCCCTAAAATGTTAAAATGATTAAAGTTATTTGTGACTCGATAAGTTGACCCTCACAGACATTTCCTCTCGGTTTTCCCAGACTGCAGCGATCTGAATCATGGAAAGAAGATGGCCGACGTGGCCGACTACTTGGAGCAGAGGTGTCACTGTGGGATCTCTGCACTGTATCTACAAGGTGAGGCACTTTCACTTCTCTTCATGTAAAAGATGAGACTGTGGACTTCAACAGATGCAGATCATGTATTTTCAGCTGAATTCATCAAGTCTGGAAAATATTTTTTTTTTATAAAATCAGCTGTACCATCATGGGTCTCCCACTAGCGATTCCTTTATTTTTTATAGTATATTTAAAAATTTTTTTAGTTAAAGTGGTAAGATTTAAATTATCCATGACTTCTTATGGAGCAGCACGGATGCCCAATATGGCTTAGGGTTATTTTTCAAAATGGCAAAGACGAGAGAAGATGTGATTGAAAACTTCATTTTCAAGAAAAGGCTTCCAGAAAATGGCTATTTGCCTGAACTCGACCATATCTACAGTCAGAGCAGTTATTAAAGGCTGTAAGTGGCGTCTCTTAAGCAGATGATTAATGGACATAGATGTAGTCTGAGAACTTTGAAATCATCTCTTGGTGTCTGGTCACCACAGCAGCTCGAAGTAGTCTCTCTATCTCCATCTGATTTTCTGTTCTACTGGTTTACTCCGACATTCAGAACAACATGCTGGCAGTTCTGCCTTGTCTATGGCAAACCATTTTAACACTTAATAACCAGGGAGGATTATTATACCAAATTACCTAGAAATCTGTCTTCTTGTAAAAATAAACATTTGAGATATCCACTATGCCCTTCTTCTTAAATATTCCTAAAATAGACAAATGTTGTCACATTTTGCATTTATCTCTGAGGTTTACAACTGAACCTATCCACAATTCTTCCTATCTAAAATGAACATTTTGGACAGCTGAAATTAACTTTTTTTACTATAAGAACTTTAGATCTCTAAAATTCAAATGGGAATTAGAAATAAGTGAGTTTTTAAATGAAATGTTAAAACAGCTTGCCATACAGGCTTGCTGCTCATGTGTTTTGGTCCACTTTAAGAGAAGCAGTGTGAAAGTGAACCGAACCAACTAAAGGTGTGAACTTTTTCAGCACTTCTGGCCTGATCGAAAGAGTCCTGGTAAGAAAGAACCTATTAAGACTGCAGAGTAGCAACTTTGGGTCACCAGTCACCATAATGAACCATTAGATGCTGTCTACATCTCAACATTTCCTGTTCTACCATCACAAATATAAACATGAGGAGTTTACAGCTGCAGGCAGTTAGGTTGGATGTGAAACAAGGGATAAATAAGTTTTTCCACTGTTAAGTAAGGTAGAGGTTATGTGTTGCTGTGGGCCCATTTGTCTCCCATAAACCCTGAAAACTTTGTTCACTAAGCCCTCAGTGTTTATAAATGCGACTTGCTTGGACCGGGAACACGTCCGTATTCACACTTTTTTTAACTCAATTGATCCACTCAGAGGTGTACAGTTTTTATTCCAGCCTGAAATGGGGAAATTTATGGTCCGGGTTGGAAATCGGTGCAGTTTTTTTATTCTTGTTGCTCTTGCGAGATACACGATCTAAACATTATTGTTTTTCTTCTTATGATCCGATCTGTTGTTTTCTTTATATACAGGTCCTTCTCAAAATATTAGCATATTGTGATAAAGTTCATTATTTTCCATAATGTCATGATGAAAATGTAACATTCATATATTTTAGATTCATTGCACACTAACTGAAATATTTCAGGTCTTTTATTGTCTTAATACGGATGATTTTGGCATACAGCTCATGAAAACCCAAAATTCCTATCTCACAAAATTAGCATATTTCATCCAACCAATAAAAGAAAAGTGTTTTTAATACAAAAAACGTCAACCTTCAAATAATCATGTACAGTTATGCACTCAATACTTGGTCGGGAATCCTTTTGCAGAAATGACTGCTTCAATGCGGCGTGGCATGGAGGCAATCAGCCTGTGGCACTGCTGAGGTCTTATGGAGGCCCAGGATGCTTCGATAGCGGCCTTTAGCTCATCCAGAGTGTTGGGTCTTGAGTCTCTCAACGTTCTCTTCACAATATCCCACAGATTCTCTATGGGGTTCAGGTCAGGAGAGTTGGCAGGCCAATTGAGCACAGTGATACCATGGTCAGTAAACCATTTACCAGTGGTTTTGGCACTGTGAGCAGGTGCCAGGTCGTGCTGAAAAATGAAATCTTCATCTCCATAAAGCTTTTCAGCAGATGGAAGCATGAAGTGCTCCAAAATCTCCTGATAGCTAGCTGCATTGACCCTGCCCTTGATAAAACACAGTGGACCAACACCAGCAGCTGACACGGCACCCCAGACCATCACTGACTGTGGGTACTTGACACTGGACTTCTGGCATTTTGGCATTTCCTTCTCCCCAGTCTTCCTCCAGACTCTGGCACCTTGATTTCTGAATGACATGCAGAATTTGCTTTCATCTGAAAAAAGTACTTTGGACCACTGAGCAACAGTCCAGTGCTGCTTCTCTGTAGCCCAGGTCAGGCGCTTCTGCCGCTGTTTCTGGTTCAAAAGTGGCTTGACCTGGGGAATGCGGCACCTGTAGACCATTTCCTGCACACGCCTGTGCACGGTGGCTCTGGATGTTTCTACTCCAGACTCAGTCCACTGCTTCCGCAGGTCCCCCAAGGTCTGGAATCGGCCCTTCTCCACAATCTTCCTCAGGGTCCGGTCACCTCTTCTCGTTGTGCAGCGTTTTCTGCCACACTTTTTCCTTCCCACAGACTTCCCACTGAGGTGCCTTGATACAGCACTCTGGGAACAGCCTATTCGTTCAGAAATGTCTTTCTGTGTCTTACCCTCTTGCTTGAGGGTGTCAATAGTGGCCTTCTGGACAGCAGTCAGGTTGGCAGTCTTACCCATGATTGGGGTTTTGAGTGATGAACCAGGCTGGGAGTTTTAAAGGCCTCAGGAATCTTTTGCAGGTGTTTAGAGTTAACTCGTTGATTCAGATGATTAGGTTCATAGCTCGTTTAGAGACCCTTTTAATGATATGCTAATTTTGTGAGATAGGAATTTTGGGTTTTCATGAGCTGTATGCCAAAATCATCCGTATTAAGACAATAAAAGACCTAAAATATTTCAGTTAGTGTGCAATGAATCTAAAATATATGAATGTTAAATTTTCATCATGACATTATGGAAAATAATGAACTTTATCACAATATGCTAATATTTTGAGAAGGACCTGTATTACTATGCATATTATTCAATAGACATTTTAAAGCCCTGTGAGTTATTTTGAGCTTGTCTACCATCTAAAGTGTGTGTTGCTTTTGGTATTAGTGAAAAAGGTGCAACATTACAAAGGAACACAAAGGGAAATTGGTATTTTCCTACACTTATTGTTTTCTCAAACTTCTTTCTGAGGAAGGGCATTAAAATAAGGTCAAGTGCTAAAATGATTAAGAGATAGCTAGGATTTTTTTAAACACTGAAATAATATGACCAATTAACATTTTACCAGCAGAGGATAACTCCATTTATTCTAAATCCTGGAGGCTGAAGCTAACTGCTGGTTAGAGAAGGGCTAAGACCAAAACATACTTCCACCTTCTTAAATAACGTCAGTCTCTTAAACAGAAGTATACATTCAAGACTGTGTGAAAAAGTGGAAAAAAGTACTGGGTTTTCATGAGCTGTATGCCAAAATCATCCGTATTAAGACAATAAAAGACCTGAAATATTTCAGTTAGTGTGCAATGAATCTAAAATATATGAATGTTAAATTTTCATCATGACATTATGGAAAATAATGAACTTTATCACAATATGCTAATATTTTGAGAAGGACCTGTACTGTGTGATTTGCGCCATCTTTGGCTGGATGTTGTATTGCCAGGGTCGCCTGTTTTTTAATATACTGAATATTTAATAACATGGAATTTTTCCCTCACTTATAAATAAATGTGCTCAAATTCTGTTACTACAATAAAAGCCACAAAATCCCTGAAGAACCTAATTTACCTGCAGAAGCTTGTCTTCCAAGGAAGCGTTTAGGTTAATTGGACTACATTTATCTACTGAACAGTTCAAGTGCTTTTAGACTTCTCGCCTGGCAGCATCTTTTGTCCCTTATTAGAAATAAATCTCAGAAATGTATTTCCTCTGTTCACAGAATGCTGAAACTAAAAGCTCCTTTTGTTCTTCTGTCTCTGTTGAAGGAACCAATTTTTCCTGTGTGTCCGGATGGCTGCGAGTGTGGGGGGACATCCAGGCGCTGTCCGACCACCAGAAGGCGCTCATCATCCAGACCTCCAGCATGAACTCCTCTCCTGCTCAAGCTGAGGCCTGTTCTTCTCCTACCACAGACCGTTACACAGGAACAGGTCAGAACACATAATGAATATCTGTCACTCCCGGCGTCGACAAAGTCTTGATTAAAATGCAGCGTTGCGGTTTATTTATTTGTATTTGGAGCAAACCACAAATAATCAGCCAAATTAACGATTTAACAGTCTGTGCTCCGCTATGGAAATCCTCCTCAGCATCATCTGCTCTGAATCTAGGCTGTAAACACACAGGCAGCTGATTTCATAGCACTACATGTTAAACACAGAAAGGCAGTTGTTATTGTTGAAAAGACGAGGCTTTGTTTCATTTATAAAGGTGTATCATCAAATGCTTTGATGGCTTCAGCATTTATCTGCTAACAACATTTACATATCATCAAAAAGTTCTTAATTTCAGTTCCAAAACTAAAAGTTATATGTTATATAAAAACATTACAGACACATTGATATATTCCAATAATTAGCTCCTGAAAACCCAACACTCAGTTTCTCCTGAAGTTAGAAAATATTACACAGAAATCTTAGCCTCTGTACCTCACTTTTTCCTTCCACCTAACTTTCCATTAATATGCTTGGATACAGCACTCTGTGAGCCGGCAGTTTCTTTAGGGTGTGATTGACTTTCTGCTGGACAGCTTTCATGATTGTGTTGGACATAACGTTTCATTTCTGGGTGGAAGTGCTTGTTTCTAATGTAATATTTTATGGCTGCAACTAATGATTATTTATGCTAATTGATAAATCAGTTGACTATTTTTTTGATTAACCGGTTAATAATCGGATAGCAAAATGTGCTTAATAGGAGGTTTTTTATAGGATTTGGACCTGTACCTTTAAATGCTAAATGTATATATTGGATGTAGTTGTGGCTTAATTACTCTGAGTGGGTTGTTCTTTTAGAGTCTGTATCCTCCTGGTAACGATTATGCAATTACTAAATTAGCTGTAATTAACCAATTAAGCCCATTAATTGTTTCAGCCTTATAATATTTACATATTTGTTTTTTTTAACAGAAATATATTCTATAGGTTAATATTACTATGTGTGTTTATCAATCTATGATGTTTAACTTTTTGAATTTCATTCAGACTCATTTTTTCATGGTTTTCTCATATATTCATGTGCTCCTGACAAACCAATGAGATTATGAGAATAAAAGCAGATGGAAATAAATAAATATTCTTTACGATGTCTGTGTTGCTGTTATGCTGAATAATTTGGTTTATCGTCCACCCAGCATCATCGCTGGGCTTGCAGATCGGGCTGATCATAGCGGTGCTCCTGGTGCTCGGACTCGGAGGTGCTTTGTTCACATTTCTCTACAGGAGGAGGTGAGGACCTGGAATCGTTGTGCCTTTATCCTCATGCTGATCACCATTCAGCACCTCAAAACATTTAAATGTTACTAATCTCAGCTGGCAGACTGAAAACATGAAGGGCGTATTATAAATATATTTATTTATTCACTTTGAATAATAAAGGCTGCAGAGCTTGTTTCCTCGTGTTTTCAATGCTGTTGTTTGTTTTCTCAGGCGTCCTCTAGACTATTACACCATGGAGCTGAGCGAACACGCAGAGGGGCTGTCAGACCTATAATCCAAGCTCTGAATCAACGAGTTTGCGTCTGAAAGTTGAAGTCTGGACTTCAGGAAAGCGAATGATGGATGAGGATGATCAGAGGCTTGTTTCAGGTACATGTCACCAGTGCTGCTGCAGGCGACCCTCTGTGTGCCGGCAGGGGATCACTGAGGGAACTGACTTTGTAAATGTTCGTGAGCGGTGCATTCGGATGCGGTTTGCAGCATTTTCTGGCTCCAGCAATGCCGGATAATAACAGATTTTTCTAAGGACTCATATGTGACCTTTGCCTTGGAACACTGGTGGTTACTGTTTGTAAGGAAAATTAAGAAAGAAATTGCTCGTTTTCTTATTATTTGAGTCATAAATACTCATTTTGATGATTTATTTGTTCCACTTTGCGTAAACTTTTTAAACCACAGACTTTTGAAACAACTATATTTTGCATCATCATTTTTGAAGGAAACTCCTAAATGAAATTTGTTCTGCTGACATTTGTTCTTAAAGACAGTCCTGCTTTCTCTCCTGTCTTATTTTAAATTGCAGTTAATCCAAGGTTTTGACTGTCCCTTAAATGTGAATGGCTTTTAATGTCACATGTAGCCTTTAACCACTTTTTATATGCTTGCTTAAAGCAAATTGTTTACACGTTCCTAATTAAGAATTAGAAGAAAAATGTGCAAAGCTGATAAATACGTTTTTTAAATGATGAGTGTTTGCATTTGGGAATAAGGTTGCTTTGTATTCAGAACTGAATTCCTGATGGTTTACATGTAGGGATGCACCGATTGCTCAGCTGTTTATTGGAATCGGCCGATTTTCTAGCTTGAAAAATGTCCGGTCTTTTCCTCCCCATCAGTGAACACAGCATAATAATTACATTTACATAAATATCCAGAGGTGAACTTTAAAAAGTTCTCCAACCTGGTTTTATTGTAGAGAAGAAATTGGCAGCAGCAGTCAGATGTTTACATACACTCATGATGAAAATGACAACTGGAAATTTTTTATGCATTTGAACTTTTATCAGGGTAAAATTATTATGCACACACATCTTCAGTGGTTTTTGTTTATTTAAATACAAAAGTCAACTTTCTATATTTCCTTTTTTTCATCTGCAGAGGTCTGCAATAAACACAAGAGATATAAACGCTCCTCCACTAATATTTATTTTATTGTCCCTTAGTAAGTTGCATCTTGACCACACCATTCCCAGGTTCTGGATATTTGACCCCTTGGGGTGTATTCACAGCAGCCACATTTGGTTCACTTTAAATGGACAAGGGTTCATTTACCCGTTCGTCCGGACATTGTGTGCAGATGTGAATACAATCAAGCAAACTCAAGTGCGCACCAAACAACTGACTGAAACGCACTCGGACCGCTTGCAAATGAACTCTGGTGTGGTTCGCTTCTTGTGTAAATAGAAACCAGCCTCGATCTGACCCAACTACAGCTCTTGACCCTCACAATGATATAGCAGCATTAATGACGGCACAGATATGCAGAACAGAGGTGCTGCATGCAGCACATCTACAGTTGTTTTCCTGCATTTCCTGGTCTGTGGTCTGTCCCGCCTCCATCATTTCTGTCCAATGGGAGCAATGATCGTCACACCTGTGGCTTTATAGTTATAGTTCGCTTAAAAAAATTAAAATGTGGAAGCAGATCGCACCAAACGAGAAACATAAAGTCCTCTTTTGGTCCGGACCAATCAAGCGGACCAAAGGACTATCCTGGTGTAGATACACCCTTATTTTGTTAGGAAGTGTAGTTTAGTTATTTGGGTTGGTTTATCCACAGTATTGTTTAGATCAGGGTTTTCCAAAAGCTTAATGCTAACCTGGTTTATCTATTTCAGAACCAGATTTAATGTGTGTGTGAGCCACATATGGCTTCTTCTCAGGCTGCATGGTCACCATGTTCATTTTTCACTTTGTTAAATTCATCAGTACCTATATCAGCAAAATAGCCCCACAGCATGATGCTGCCACCACCAAGCTTGACATGTAGTGTAGTTGTCAGAACTTTAGAAGCTTTATCAAGGATTCCTCCGATATACTTCTTGTCATTTTAGCCGAATAGCACAACCGTTGTCTCAGCTGACCATAACTTTTCCCCCCATTGCATTTGGCTTCTTTATGTGGGCAACTGCAGCTTTCAGCCGTTAGCCGTGTAAAACTGGCTTCCAGCAGTTTCCTGGTTATGATCCGCCTGGACCTGGTTCTTGGGCGGTTCCTGATCCTTCTGATGGGTCAATCTGGGCCAAATGGTTGAAACTTGGTTCCAACAGGACAATGAAGTTGTTGTCGAGCAAATAAACTGTTTAAATGCCCCAAATTAAGGAGAATTATGAATTTATGCAGAGTACTGCAAATGTTACTTTACAATCAGAATCAGAATCAGAAAAGCTTTATTGCCAAGTACGTTTTTGGACATACAAGGAATTTGTTTTGGCGTAGTCGGTGCAATACAATACAAATTAAACAGTATAAACATATCTACAATATAATATAAATATATGTGCACAGTTTTAAGTGAGTGAGAGTAAATATAGAGCGGTATAAGATGCAAGAGCAATACAACAGTGCAGATGATCATTGTGCAAGTAAAGCAGGAGTCCAAGCTGAGCGTTAATGTAACTCATAGAGTTACAGGTTACAGGTGTCCTGTCAGCAAAAAAAGGGGGGGTGTGGGGGAAAGGGAGAGTGTCAGGGTGGTTTCTGGGCTTTGTTAACCAGGCTGGTGGCAGATGGGAAAAAACTGTTCTTGTGGCGTGAGGTTTTGGTCCGGATGGACCGCAGCCTCCTGCCAGAGGGGAGAGTCTCAAAGAGTCTGTGACCAGGGTGGGAGGGATCAGCCAGAATCTTCCCTGCCCGCTTCAGGGTCCTGGAGGTGTACAGTTCCTGGAGCAACAGTAGACTGCAGCCAATCACCTTCTCAGCAGACCGAATGACACGCTGCAGCCTGCCCTTATCCTTGGCTGTAGCAGCGGCGTACCAGATGGTGATGGAGGAGGTGAGGATGGACTCAATGATGGCTGTGTAGAAGTGCACCATCATAGTCTTTGGCAGGTTGAATTTCTTCAGCTGCCGTAGGAAGAACATCCTCTGCTGGGCTTTCTTGATGAGGGAGCTGATGTTTGGCTCCCACTTGAGATCCTGGGAGATGATGGTTCCCAGGAAGTGGAAAGATTCCACAGTGTCAATTGTGGAGTCACAGAGGGTGATGGGGGCAGGTGGGGTTGGGTTCTGCCAGAAGTCCACAACCATCTCCACTGTTTTTAGAGCGTTGAGCTCAAGGTTGTTCTGGCTGCACCAGTCCAACAGATGGTCCACCTCCCATCTGTACGCGGACTCGTCACCATCAGAGATGAGTCCGATCAGGGTGGTGTCGTCCGCAAACTTCAGAAGCTTGACAGACTGGTGACTGGAGGTGCAGCTGTTGGTGTACAGGGAGAAGAGCAGAGGAGAGAGAACACAGCCTTGGGGGGAACCGGTGCTGATGGTCAGGGAGTCAGAGACGTGCTTCCCCAGCCTCACGCGCTGCTTCCTGTCAGACAGGAAGTCAGTGATCCACCTGCAGGTGGAGTCGGGCACACTCAGCTGGGAGAGCTTCTCCTGTAGCAGAACTGGGACGATGGTGTTGAAGGCAGAGCTGAAATCCACAAACAGGATCCTGGCATAGGTTCCTGTGGAGTCCAGGTGCCGGAGGATGAAGTGAAGGGCTAGGTTGACTGCATCATCTACAGACCTGTTGGCTCTGTAGGCAAACTGCAGGGGGTCCAGGAGGGGGTCGGTGATGTCTTTTAGGTGTGAGAGCACAAGGCGCTCAAAGGACTTCATCACCACAGAGGTCAGGGCGACGGGTCTGAAGTCATTAAGCCCTGTGGTCCTTGGCTTCTTGGGAACAGGGACGATGGTGGAGGACTTGAAGCAGGCTGGCACATGACATGTCTCCAGTGAGGTGTTAAAAATATCTGTGAAGACTAGAGACAGCTGATCAGCGCAGTGCTTCAGGCTGGCTGGTGAGACAGAATCCGGACCAGCAGCTTTCTGGGGGTTCTGTCTCCTGAAGAGTTTGTTGACGTCCCTCTCCTGGATGGAAAGAGCCGTCCCCGGCGTGGGTAGGGGGCTGGTGGGGGGGAACTTCAGGGTGGGGGTTGGAGGTGCCAAGGCCCCTCTTGAGGTTGGAGAGATGGGGGTGGTGGATTGTGGCTGCAGGTGTTGGGGGGCGTCGTGGGGGATGGTTGCATGACTGTCCCTTTGTCTTTCAAAGCGGCAGTAGAACTCGTTCAGGTTGTTGGCGAGGCGTCGGTCGTTGATGGAGTGGGGGGCTTTCGGCTTGTAGTTGGTGATTTGCTTGAGCCCTTTCCAGACAGACGCAGAGTTACAATATAATTTTATTAAAAATAAAGTAAAATTTTGAATTAAATCAGAAAAACATATGTGTGCTGTCATAGCTCCAACAGAGAAAGCTGTATTATGTTACATCAGGCTCACCAGGCCTAAGCTTTACAGAAATCAAAAATTGGACCCGACCCAGCAGCTGCAATCGGTGCATCTCTACTGAGAAACCCCTCTTATGCCTTTGTGTGTTATTCCATCAGCTGATCACTTAGTCCCATAAGAACTACAGCTTGTGTCTTCTTGCCTGCCTGATTAATCTGAACCAGTTTGCTTCTATCTACATTTATTTTATTTCTGTCGAGATCTAATCTGAATGTCTGAAAGTAGCCTTGAACCAGTGAGTTCTGCTGCTTTCATGTATTTGGTCCTGTTACACCTGAGAAATTATTGCAAATTAGGCCACTCTTTCTATTTGCAGCAATCATTATGTTGACTTTTTTATGTTGTTTATGACAATTGAGTAATTTATGGAGAATTTCGTTGTTGGGTTTTCATGTAGTGGATGTAAATTATAAAACAGAAGACTTTAATTTCTTGTCAAAATGTCAAATTGTTCTGACTTCATGCACATTTATCAGACCTTCATTTAATTTTGATCTATTTTTTTTTTTTTTTTTGCTCACATTGCATTGTCAGGCCTAAAACAATACAAACTGTTGCTCTTCAGATATTAAAAGATTGATTCTCTGCAACTGAAAATGTCTCCACTGAACATGTCAGTAAAAACACTGGAAAAACATCTTTGCATCATCAACACGTCAAGAATGAAGGGTTTATTTTCTCTCCAGTGTTTCACACATTAAAGTCAAATACCTTCACTGCTGTCATTTGTTTTTATTTGCTTATTTATAGTTCTAGCTCTCTTCTGAATTACAGGTTTGTTTCACTAACACATATGTCATTACATATGATACAGATGATTGATTTCCGTATATCTTATTTTTAATGCATGAAGGTCATCCTACTGTACATTGTCTGCCCTCAGTACTTGTTTGGGGCTCCTTTTGAATTAATTACTGCATCAGTGCAGCGTGGCATGGAGGAGATCAGCCTGTGGTTTTGCTCAGACATTTAGAAAGCCCAGGTTGCTTTGCTTCTGGCCTTCAGCTTGTCAACATTGTTGGTTCTGGTGTCTTCCTATATATAACAGCCTATAGATTAACCATGGGGTTCAGGTCAAGCCAATTTGCTGGTGTTACCATGGTGATAAATTCAAATTTATAGAAAATGATCAAAGCGTGCAGTTTGTAGCTTATTGACAAAATAAATTACTTGATAAAAAAAGAAGATTCTTCACTTATTAGTCATGTTATGCATATATTGCATACAAATGCCTAGAAAAATTGCTAAAGCTAGGATCTTTAATCACCTGTACATTTTAAAAACATTGGTCAATTCTTATTTTTTTTTTAGCATTTTTGGCTAAAGTTATTAAGAGCCACAGTGGTGGGTCTGAAGAGTCACATGCAACTCTGGAGCCACGGGTTGCAGAACAGCTGTAGTCCAGGTTCTGGGTCCATCTGGGTGTGGTGGATCTTGAAGCTTTTACTCCACCCACAGTCCACTTCTGGGCATGGTTATCCATGTTGCTTTTCTACAACACTTTTCCTTCCACTTAACTTACAATGAATATGAACAAGAATAAACACTTGATACATATCACTCTGTAAGGAGTCTCTGAAATGTGTATTGATTGATGAGTTTTTCTTCCCTGCCAACTTCTTATCTCCAAGCAGCAGAAGGTGTTGAAAACCTCTGCACCTTTTCTCGTGTCTCCCCCCTGATGTACCTTAACAACGTGTCATTCTGACTGGCAGCTGTGGTATAACACCAGATGCAGAGGCAAGTACCTGATTAACACATACAAATAAAGCGTGGTTAAGCTCTCTGGTTAGGGTTCATGTCACAAGGCGTGCAGGACTACAAAGCATGCTTCTCTTCTCTCAGTTCAACCTTCTCTCACCGCAGCACAGGAAGCCAGACAGGAAAATGCTGCAGCATGAAACTCTCCAGCAGCAGAGCTGCTGACTTCATTCTGACTTTAGCTGCTATTTCTGCTGCAGCTACTGCTGCTGCTTCATCCTCTGGACTTTTTGATTATGCTCGACTAGATTCAGATGTTTCTCCACATTTTTCTTTCTTTGTGTGCTTTTACCAAGTTTCATGGAGTTTCTGTATAGGACATCTGTGGGGTCGGCATTCTTCTCAGACTTTTAGGCAATTTGAAGGAATCTATGGTGAGTTAAACAGTTATTTGCCTTTATACCTTCAGGGTTTTAAGCTTAAAGTTGCACGTTAAGCCCCGAGTGTCTCTGAGTATTTCTGCACCATAATATTTAACATGATGCAATGAGTATTACTGCTTCTTATTATACCTTCTGTCCTTCCAAAGTTTGTAAGCATACTTCCTCTATTTCTGCTACAGTAATATTATGCAGAAATATTAAGCTAGTAGTTTAGTCTTAGTATCTGAAGCTGGCATGCTGTTTCCTGCTCGTCTAAAGGCTCTGACTCTCTTTGGTTTCCTTTGCGTGACTTTTCGTGATGAACAATGAACCACAGAGGAAGGTTTTCTCAGTAAAGCCCCAAACATAGTGAAAAAAACGCAGTTTAATCAACTTTGACTTGTTTCACCGAATGCAGATTCATTTGAGCAAAAAGCTAAATTTCATGCATAAACCTGTTAAATGACAGATGTGCAGAGATGGACAATATGATGTATTAATGATGTTGGCATGAGTTTGATTGATGCTTCAGACTGTTGAACTGCTATCTTATACTCATCATCATTATCCATGGTGTCCCTACAGAAGACACGTCCCAGAGGAGATGTTCAACTAGTACATTTAACTAAAGCATCTGTTTGTGTTCATGATTTTCATGACAATGAGGAACTGAAGGACTTGTAGTGAATTAAAAGTTCTCCTTAGATTTTCACTTTATGCATTTATGGAGGTCATATCTGAACCTGTCTGAGGTGGAGAACAAATAGCTTGGGGATATTTTCAACCACTCAAAGGACCAATCCCATCACTAGTAAACAATTATCCCACTATGCTTGTGAGTTGGTAAGGCAGTCTCGGGTTTGAAAGACTGTCTGACATTAAAACAAATTAAACTTTTCCTGTTTTATTAAATTATTTCTATTTGCTAAACACCGGAATAAAGAGAGAGAATATTTTATAGAATTGTTAATTTATCATAATCCAAAGTCATCTCCTCAGTATTTGGTAGAATTTCCTTTCTAACTAAAATGGTTCTAACTTGGCTCAAACATTCCGGGTTTCCTCCTTTAAGCTTCTCATAATAGTTTGCAGGAACTTTGGCCCATTCTTCTTAACAGAACCGGTGTAACCGGGTCAGGTTTGTGTGCCACCTTTTCAGCTCTGCCAATAAATTTCCTCTTGGACTGGCATTAGGGCTTTGTGATGGCTACTCTAGAACATGGACTCTGTTGTCCTTAACCCACTTCATAACTTATCATTGTTCATTTGGAAGACCCTTTTATGTCCAAGCTTCAACTACCTAATCATATTTTTTTCATCATGATTTGCATTTATTCTGTGATAAAACCACAGAACATGATGCTGCCGCCTCCATACTTCACAGTTGGGATGCTAATCTTAGGCTTGCAAGATTTCCCCGTTTACGTTCCAAATGTAACAACTGCCAAATACTTCAAATGTAGTTTCATTACTACTTATTAAAATACTTAGGGGAATATATGAGCTTATATGTGTAACTTTGGCCTTGTGTGGGTCAGAGAAATGCCACAATAAATTCAAACGTGCGGCTTGTTCTTGCTTTTAAAATTCATTGCAGTTTAATATTTTCTCCCTGGAAACAGAACGCATTAAAAGAAAAAATAACCTTAAAAGCCCCAAACTGACGTTTATGTTCCTGATGATTTTTGTCCCCTTTTTTATGGTAGAACATTCCTATTAGACTTTAGAAAAATGTCACTAGAAATGTTTTGTGCAGAACTGAAGCTTTGAGTGGCTGCAATAGACGACTGTAAATAAAAGTCAATGTGAAAAGGCTGGAGGAAGATAAAGAAAGCTTGAGAGAGCTGCTGGTGAATAAAAGCAGCATTGAGAACGTTTAATAGTGATGTAACATTTGGTGGCTGGTGATAAAAGATGAAGCTTAATAAATATTAGCCTGTAAGAAAATAGTTTATAGCCTTAATATTTGCATTTATTTAATGTTTGTTAATGCATCCTCTAAGTATTAAACTAGAGTGTTAATATACTTTCCTTTTAAATCCTAGGATTTAAATATTAGATAAAATACAAAAATCCTCAATAAACACATCTTAAATAAAGAAATACATGATTTTTAGGACACTTAATGACAACAACAACCAGCATGTCTAAACATGTAAAAAAGACCATATTTTTCATGCAAGTAAAAACTGAAGCAGGAGTCAAGTTCTCCTAATGAAATATATTTAACTGATTGTCAACAACTCTGTAAGGAAAACAAGAAGCTTGTTCCCTCAGAGAAAAACGTTTAATTAAAAAGTCAAGATTAACCTTTATGCAAACACTTGAAAATGGGGTTTAAAAGTGAAAGATGAGAAGATCACCTAAACTGGATCACCTAAATTTGTCCAGACTGACGGTCTGGACAAGGAGAGCCTTAATCAGAGAAGCAGAACTAACACCGTACACCATCATCACACTGAAATATGGTGAGTTCTGTTCAATCCATCATCTGAACATGCAGAGAGGATGACAAAAGAGAGGCCCAAGAGACTCACAGTAACTCTGGATGAGCTGCAGAGATCCACAGCTCAGGTGGAAGAATATCTTAACAGGACAGGTACTAGACACACACCTTTTGACAAGAGGAAAGCCATGAGAAGTCTTGTTTACAGTTTGCCATGTAGGAGATGTGGCAACATGTGGAATAAGGTGATCATATGAGAAAAATAACTCTGAACACACAATTCTCATGGCTACATGTGCTGGCAGCATCATTCCTGTAGAAGGGACAGGGAAGCAGGTCAGGGTTGATGGGAAGATGGATGATGCTTAATCCAGGACAATCCTGAAAGAAAACCTGTTAGAGGCTGGGGTGAAGGTTCACCTTCCAGCAGGACAACCTCCCTAAACAGATAGCCAGAGCTACAATGGCTTAGATCAAAGCCTATCCATGTGTTTAAATGGCCTAGTCAAAGCTCAGACCTAAATGCAATAAAACATTTGTGGCAAAGCTTGAAGATTTCTGTTCAGATATTTTCCATCCAACCTAAATGAGCTATTTTGTAAAAAGAAAAGCGCAAAATGTCAGTCTCTTGATGTGCAAAGCTGGTAGAGACATTCCCCTTAAAACATGAAAGGTGGTTCTGCAGAGTATTTAATATTAGCGAGCTGAATGCTAATAATGTCTAAGACATTAAAACCATGTATCATTTTCCCTTCACTCATCAATTATTGATTTTTCAGAAAATCTGTCAAGGTTTTCAGGTGTGATGGGGCAAAATGTGAAAATGTTCATGGGGTATAAATACTTTTGCAAGGCGACGTAAATACGGGCTCCATTATTCATTCATTTGTGCATTGGTAACTCAGAAGGTTTGCAACATACAGAGCAATAAAAGAGAAGTCCATTATGTTTTCTACTGAAACCAGGGTGGAAACAGACCTAATCTGTTGACGTATGAATGATCATGTACATTAGAGAGAAGAACTGCAGAGAAAAGCTGCCTCTGACTAAAAGAAACCAAGCAAGCTTGTAAACTTGGATCAGACCAAACCACAAGACACAATGCTCTTTAGACAGACTAGACCCAAGAGAAGATGTTTGAACATGAAGCTTACAGCTATTACTGGCCCTTGAAAGTAGACAATACAACAAAACCTGCTCCTGGTAGCCATGGTGATGTGCTAGCAGCTTTGGCCTGTTTAAAGCCACAGAGTTAAACCTGACAGTTGCTGATCGACCATTACCTCAACCAACACTCAGGCAGCTGAAATCGGGTCATACAACAGTAAAAAGTTCCAAGCGATATTTATAAGAGAATGACATGATGCAACTTCCTGACGTTCAGCCCTAAACTGAGCTGAAATGTTGCAGCTGGAGCTGCCATAAGAAGCTCAAATGCTCTGCAAGGTCACTGAATATGGTACCAACATAACGAGGAGCCATCCAAAACACCTAAGCTGTGGGTCTCTGCAGCTCCTCCAGAGTTGCCCTGGCCCCTTTTGGCTGCTTATCTGATTAATGCTCATCTTGCAGCTGATTTTATTCAGGGATGTCAGAGTGAAAGGGGCTGTTTTATTGTCCCGCAGCTAAACAGTCTTGCATTACTTTGTGTTGATCTATCACCTAGAATCCCAATAATACAATACGTGAAGTTTGTGGTTATGATGTGACGAAATGTGAACATCTAGGGGTGCGAATATTTTTGCAAGGTACTGTACAATATCACTGTAAAGTTTATATTCATGAACATTTTATTAAGTCTCCATGTCCATATTGTTGCATTTTTGACAGGCTGAATGATTATTACGTTTATTTATTGTTTCTGTTTTATTTAATTGAATTCATCTCACACAAGGAGAGGAGCACTGAGGGCAGAAAACATCAAGATTCCTCGTGTTGTCATGAACAGGAAGGAACATTATGATTCAATCATGGACCGTAGCAAGCGCATCATGTGGCAGGACGACTGCTACATGGACCTGCAGTCTACGTCCTGCTCTGCATCATCACAGACAGAAACGCAAAGTAAGAAAATCAGTGCTCCGTTCTTCCGTTTTGTATCTGTTTATCTGGGCAAAATTCAAAGCGACAAAGGCTTATGATTTAAATTAGAAACAAATACTTTCTAGGCTGCACGGTGGCGCAGTTGGTAGCACTGTTGCCTTGCAGTAAGAAGGTCCTGGGTTCGGTTCCCGGCCGGGGGTCTTTCTGCATGGAGTTTGCATGTTCTCCCCGTGCATGCGTGGGTTCTCACCGGGTACTCCGGCTTCCTCCCACAGTCCAAAGACATGCCTGTTAGGTTAATTGGTAACTCTAAATTGCCATTAGGTGTATGAATGAGTGTGTGCATGGTTGTTTGTGTGTTGCCCTGTGATGGACTGGCGACCTGTCCAGGGTGTACCCTGCCTCTCGCCCATAGACTGCTGGAGATAGGTACCAGCTCCCCCGCGACCCACTACGGAATAAGCGGTAGAAAATGACTGACTGACTGACAAATACTTTCTCTGTTTATTGAAATCAGAGAATGTTTTCGAAATGTTCTAATTAAACTAACTGATAATAGCTTTTATTCTTACTTCCTTCTTACTAAGGGTTATTTCAAGCTTTGCCACATTTATAATCAAAGTCAAGTAACCTTGGGGTTGTACTCATCCTTCTTCTTCCTCCAGACACTGCAAGTGGACTTTAAACTAAGTCAGTTTTTTGTTTCATTTTAGATCTACATTGGATCCAAAAGCATAAAGACCAGCTCCAGAGCTTTGCTTCACATTCCTTCCTGGAGGAAATAGTAGGACACCTCAGAAATCTGGATATCCTGACTTCAGCTGAAGAGAACAGCATCAAGGAAGCAGGCCAGTTACAAGACCGGATTAAAATGCTCACCACTATCATCACGGGCAAGGAAAGCCAAAGCTCAGATGCCCTGCAGGCATTCATAGAGAGCTCAGATTCAGAGGTTGCCCAGCTTATCTTAAACTACGGTAAGACTCGAAGAGTGAAAACAAAGAAACCTGCTCCCAAATCAAAAATGTGAGATGTTGGACTGACTCAAGTTCATTTTTTCCATAGATTCCATGGTGAAAAAGCACAAAGAGGTGCTTCTACAGCAATATGAGAAGCACAGAGACAGAGATTCAGTCAGCTGCCCCAAACTGAACATCTCCTCAAGAACTTTACTGCTGGTCGACGGACTTTCTGACTTCCAACAAAAGGAACACGACTTGATGCAGGTGGGAGTGACTCGAGGAGGGAGAAGAAACCATCTGAGGCAGCTGGGGCTCGCTAAGCTCTTTGAGCCCCTCACGCGGGTCAGTTTGCCTCCCAGAGTAACACTCACAGTTGGGGTGGCTGGTATTGGCAAGACAACCTGGGTGCGACACTTCATCAGACAATGGTGCCAAGGGACCATCTGTCCAGATATACACTTTGTCTTGCCGTTGACGTTGTGCGAGCTGAACTCACTAGAGAAAGTTTCTGCAGAGAGACTGTTGAAAATGACTTTCCCTCATTTGCAAGTTCCCAGTTTGGTTCTGAGCAACGCCTGCAGGACACTGCTCATCCTGGATGGTTTGGATGAGTTTCGCAGCACTTTAAATTTCTCTGATGCGGCTCCTTGCAACGAGCCAAAGAAGGAGGTTTCCATTGACGACCTAGTTACAAATGTCATCCGAGGAAATCTGCTCCCAGATGTAGCAGTGTGGGTGACGTCGAGACCAGGAGTGGCCTCCCTGATCCCAGGGGGACTAGTTGACCGGGTTACAGAGATCCCAGGATTCAGCCCAGAGGACATCCAGATCTTTCTGAACCACCACTTCTCTGAGAAGGATTTTGCAAGCAGAGTATGGGCTCACTTGGAGTCCCAAAAGATACTGATGGTGATGTGCTACATACCATGCATTTGCTGGATGCTAGCAGAGACTTTGCTGTACATTATGCAGAGCGGGAGACAGGAAAGCCTCCCTAAGACCTGTACTGAGCTGTATGCCCATTGCTGCTCGATGAAAGCAGAAGTAGGTGAACCAAGAGGCAGGGAGCCTGTAAAATCTGAGCAGGTTCATGCAACTAATCGTAAACTGCTGGGCAACCTTGGACGTCTGGCGTTCTACAGCCTCCTGAAACACAAATACACATTCAGCGAGCAGGACCTTCGGGCCTATGGGATAGATATACTTCTAACTCAAAGCAGTCTTGGTGCTGGAGTTCTCATTCGAAGGGAGTCCAACATACACACCACTTACAGATTCACACATCTGACTCTGCAGGAGTTTCTTGCAGCTACATTTTATCATGTTTCCTCCAAGCGGGCCATCTTTGACCTGTTCTCTGAGAGCACAATGTCCTGGCCCAAGATTGGCTTCCAAAACCACTTCAGAAGTGCCTTTCAACACTCACAGCAAGCTGAAGATGGTCATCTGGATCTGTTTGTGCGCTTCTTGACAGGCTTGCTGTGCCCAACAACGATAAAACCTCTGGCTGGACTCTTGGCTCTCGGGAAAGACGATGGAAGTCAGAAGGATTGGGCTGCAGGGTTTTTACAAGGCCTCCTGTCCAGCGTGGGTTCGGTGGTGTCCCTCCGAGCAGTCAACCTGGCCTATTGTTTACAGGAGCTGCAACATACAGAGCTGCTCCGGAGTGTCGAGGAGGACCTACGGCAGGGTAGCCTGGCTGGAAAACTGACGCGGCCACATTGTGTGGTGCTGGGCTACCTCTTGCATGCTTCTCCAGAGTGCAGTGAACAAACCAACCTGACAGGGTGTCTGAACTATTCGACGGTGAAAAGCTTACTCCCACAGCTGCTGTACTGTACCCATCTGAGGTCAGTTCTTGGGGTCAGTTTCTTTCAGATAGCTAAAGCTCAGAGCCAGGATTGCTGAAGCTGCTTGCTTTCTGTTAAACAGGCTGGAGAATAATAACTTCAAAGACGACGTCATGGAACTGCTGGGAAGCCTTCTGAGTGCCAAAGACTGCCACATCCGGAAAATTAGGTTGGATCAAATTCAGAGAATAATGGATTGTTGATCATTACAGTGCTGTAGGAGGTGATTGTGGGATTGATGCCACTTTTCTTCCCTTCAGTTTGGCAGACAACATCATCAGCAACAAAGGAGCCAAAGCCCTGAGTCGAGCCCTCTTGGTGAATCGAACACTAACGTCCATCAAGTGAGAAACCTTTTTAGCTTTAACTGAAATTAAAGTTACTGAAGGATGAGATTCTTGTTGATTGTTCAGCAAAACTGTTATTTAAGAGATGGAAGTACAAATGTGTTATTTTTTTAATGTGTCTTAATGGATAAAACTCCAATATATTTACTTTGTAATGTCTGGGTCAATTATTCATACTGCCTTAAGGGTTGTTTTATTGCAAATGCAAACATAATTTATTTTATTAGGATTTTACAGTTAACCCCAAAATGATTCATACCCCTGGCATATTTAGCTCAAAAACAAAATTAATATTAATGTCTTGAAGCGACTGAGGGATAAAACACTGATAATTCTTCACATTGTTTGTCCTATTTCCAGTCAGAAATAAACTTCTTTGCTGAATGAAAATAATTTTAAATCTTAATTTGCCATGGGTATGAATCATTTTGGGCTTAACCATATGTAGCGCATTACTGTGAAGTGATAGGAGAAGGATAAATGGCTTCCAATTTGTTTTACAAATAAAAAAAGTGAAGTGTACGTTTGTATTCAACCCCCTTCACTCTGATATCAGTAAATAAAATCCAGTGCAACAAATTGCCTTTAAAAGGGGAAAGACAGGAGAACATGTCATCAAAGTAAATAAGATGTAAACTGATCTTTAAAGATCAGGAAATGGCAACAACAAAATAATGATTGAAGTCAGAAAACTGACAAACAATCTGGATGAGGATCCAGTTTTATCTTCTATCACACAAGCCAAGGAAGATGATCTGGGAGGTAAAAACATCTCCAAAGCCCATCAAAATTACAATTTATTCAAAGGCTTTTGTAGCATATTTACCAGGGGTGCCGGTAGATGTATAACGTTTAACCTCTCATTTTAAATTCAGCTTAAAGAACAACAACATTGGATCAAAGGGAGCCAAATTCCTGGCGGAGGCTCTGAAAATGAACCAAGCCTTGATATCAATCAAGTGAGTATAATGGCAATTAGCTTTTTGTACATTTATACATTAAAAACACAACAAAACACACATTTGCCATTTTATGTCCCATCCTTAGCTTCCAGAACAACTCCATAGCGGAAGAAGGAGCTCAGGCCATTGCAGAGGTCCTTCAGTGCAACCGCAAACTGGTGTCTCTAAAGTACGATTTCTCCTGCTTATTGTCTGTGTTCATCAGATGTTATTCCATGTTTCTATATGTGAAATATGCAACATATTTCCATGCATGTGTTCTTTCAGCATGCGGAAGAATACAGTTGGAGCGGGTGGAGCCAAGAAGTTTGCAGAAGCGCTGAAGACAAACCGAACTCTTACAAAGTTGATGTAATCACTTAAAATATTTTCTTTCCCTCCTTTTATTTGTAAAATCATGTATTTCTTAACCCTGAGCAAGAAGGTTTACATACAGACATGGTCAAAGGTTTACATACTCTCATCATCTGCATGAATGTCATTAATTTTGAGTTTTTGATAATGATGCATAAAGAGAACGATAAAGATTCAGTGGGCCATTAAATCTAGCAATCGATACGGTGTCTTAAATACATTCTGGTGTTAAAAATTATATCAGTCGCATTAAAGAAATAATTTTACTATCAGTATTAAATCTATTAAAACTTGAACTGAAACTCTTGCTTAATCAGTGAGCCCTAGTGGCACATTTTACTGAAAGAAACAACAGGACTAAATTATGAAAATGTATTTATTCTCAGGCTAAAAATATTTATGTTTAAAAGAGAAAGCGACTGAAGGAGAGCAGCAAACCAATCACCTGCTGGAGGCACTATGTGTCTTCTGAGACACATAGTGTATTAAAAACGTTGCATTCAGTTTAACACTTTAAAAGTTAGAACTGATCATGAATTTACGACTCTTACGATTGTCATGTTGGAACAACCTATTTTGTCCAAGTTTCACCCATGAAAGCCAGTTTAGGAAAGGTTAAAGCAGGAGAACATTTAGCTTCTGAAATGGAAATTAACGATTTTCTGATTGTACCTAAATGCCAGGTGTGTGACAGAAGACTGAACAATTTAAATGAGCTCCACCATTTCTGTTACGCAGAGCGGTCAGACATCCAGCCAGAATTATCCCAAGACCTCACGACTGCTTCTCACATAGTTGTGGAGGTGTATGTATGATTTTGTTCATGTTTGAATTAGTGAAAATCCACATGAACTCAAACTTGAGTATCTAGTTCAAAAATAATTCAAGGTATTTGCTTTATCATTTTTCCCCCCTGAGAAAAGAACAGTTTAGATGCATTATTAAAACCACAATGAGTGTATGTAAACTTCTGACCACACCGTATTTTAAATTAAAGACAACCCTGCATAATAATATTTGGTTATACAAAAATGCTGTGGAGGTAAAATCTGATGTTTAAAAAGGAAATACATTATATTTACATTCATATTTACATGACAGTATGTTTTACTGAACAGCCAATTAAATGCTGACCTGAGGTTTTGTGGAGCTTTCGAAAAATGCATATTTCCATTTATGATCTTCATGAAGCATGTCGCTAATAAAAAGGTCAACTGGAAACGGGTCACCAGTATTATTACGCTAAAAAAACTGTCTTTCTTTACGGTATCTGAAAAGAAATGAAACAAAGTGGAGATTTTGCCTTCAGTTTCTCATTTCTTACAGATTTCAGAAAACTTTATTCTGCCTCTGAGGTAGAAAGAAAAAGGACCATTCATCTTTCAGTACACGGTTCAGAAAACCAGCCTCTGTAACATTTTCACTAGTATAATATATAGTATATAACTGAGTGTGCAGGCACCATTAAGGATGAAATGAACATGTTTTGAAACAATATATGCTGCCTTTCAGTTATGGTCTTATTCCACCCTGGCTAACATTACGTGAATATTTTCTTTTTGAAAACTACAGAAAAATATTATTTTTTGTTATTCCTCGGAGGTTCATTTGTTACCTCTGTTGTGCAGACTCTGCAGCAACCAGCTTGGGGATAAAGGAACAGTTGCTCTGGCTGAAGCTTTGACGTTCAACCACACTTTGCTGTCACTCCAGTCAGTATCACATTCTCCATAACCTCGTAACCAAAGAGACCTTCTGATAATGTATTGTGATGTATGAAAACTGCATTCATTATAGTTTTATTTAATTGTTTTTCCTTCACAGACTTCAGAGTAACTCGATCAGCAACAAGGGCATGACAGCCCTGACCAAAGCTCTTAGACTGAACCGGGGTCTTGTCTCTTTGAAGTAATAGTTGGATTTAATTCTGATTATCTGGATGCTAACATGACGCCAACCTCACCAAAATGTCCATAAATCTTTTTTATACATGCAGTTTAAGGGAGAACTCGATTGGAGTGGAAGGAGCTAAGAACATGGCCCACGCCCTGCAGGAGAACAACTCTTTGCAGAACCTCGAGTGAGTGACACTCTGCAGCCTTTACATTTATCCACCAGTCAGCTCATAATAATTATCACTTTTATCTAATTAAGGTTGAGTTCACACTGCAGAACAACACGAAAAAGCACTAAGAAGACAGATAGCGTTAAACAATGATGACTCTGGTGCTCTCTGCACAGTTACGCCTGAACTATGGGGGTGTCTCTTTCTTGTCTTGTGTCATTGTTGTATCAGTAACGAGTGTGTGTGTGTGTGTCTGCATCCCAGTCTCACAGCAAACCTGCTACATGATGACGGGGTTCAAGCAATTGCTGGAGCAATCAAGTTTAATCAAGGGCTTACATCTCTCCAGTAAGTTGAGTTTACAAAACAAGCAACACATAAATCTCTGACTCATTCAAATTTTATATGACCACTAACACTTCAGAATCAGAATCAGAAAAGCTTTATTGCCAAGTACGTTTTTGGACATACAAGGAATTTGTTTTGGCGTAGTCGGTGCAATACAATACAAATTAAACAGTATAAACATATCTACAATATAATATAAATATATGTGCACAGGTTTAAGTGAGTAGAGCAGTATAAGATGCCAGAGCAATACAACAGTGCAGGTGATCATTGTGTAAGTAAAGCAGGAGTTCAAGCTGAGCGTTAATGTAACGCATAAAGTTACAGGTTACAGGTGTCCTGTCAGCAAAAAAGGGGGGGTGTGGGGGAAAGGGAGAGTGTCGGGGTGGTTTCTGGGCTTTGTTAACCAGGCTGGTGGCAGATGGGAAAAAACTGTTCTTGTGGCGTGAGGTTTTGGTCCGGATGGACCGCAGCCTCCTGCCAGAGGGGAGAGTTTCAAAGAGTCTGTGACCGGGGTGGGAGGGATCAGCCAGAATCTTCCCGGCCCGCTTCAGGGTCCTGGAGGTGTACAGTTCCTGGAGCCACAGTAGACTGCAGCCAATCACCTTCTCAGCAGACCGAATGACACGCTGCAGCCTGCCCTTATCCTTGGCTGTAGCAGCGGCGTACCAGATGGTGATGGAGGAGGTGAGGATGGACTCAATGATGGCTGTGTAGAAGTGCACCATCATAGTCTTTGGCAGGTTGAATTTCTTCAGCTGCCGCAGGAAGAACATCCTCTGCTGGGCTTTCTTGATGAGGGAGCTGATGTTTGGCTCCCACTTGAGATCCTGGGAGATGATGGTTTCCAGGAAGCGGAAAGATTCCACAGTGTCAATTGTGGAGTCACAGAGGGTGATGGGGGCAGGTGGGGCTGGGTTCTGCCTGAAGTCCACAACCATCTCCACTGTCTTTAGAGCGTTGAGCTCAAGGTTGTTCTGGCTGCACCAGTCCAACAGATGGTCCACCTCCCATCTGTACGCGGACTCGTCACCATCAGAGATGAGTCCGATCAGGGTGGTGTCGTCCGCAAACTTCAGAAGCTTGACAGACTGGTGACTGGAGGTGCAGCTGTTGGTGTACAGGGAGAAGAGCAGAGGAGAGAGAACACAGCCTTGGGGGGAACCGGTGCTTCTGTGAAGCTGCTCTTCAAAATGATGCATTTACAGCATCAGAGCTTTTTAAATATTATTTAGCTGAATGAATATGTCTCTAAAAACTGGTAAAAGTATTCACCCACATTAAAACTGCTTTATATTTAAATTTTATGTCAGAGACCAACACAAACAATAATATAAACTCATTCATCTCCTTGGGTTGAACCCTGCAGAACCAGCTTTTGCTGCAATTACATCTGCCTGTACTTTATGGGTAGGTCTCCTCCAGCTTTGCACATCTACAGGCTGAATTTCATGTCCATTCTTCTTCACAAATCACCTCAACTCTGTTAGATTGACTGGAGAACGTCTCTAAACAGCAATCATCATTTCTTATCACAAATTTTCAGTTGGATTTAGATTTGGACTTTGACTAGGCCATTCTAGCACATGAATATGCTTTGATCTAAACCATCTCATTGTATCTCTGGCAAACTCCAAAAGTCTATCTTTATGACGTTCTTTAAACAGTGACTTTTCTGCGTGGCTGTTTGATTAATATTTATCCAGTTAACAGATTATCCCACCTGAGCTGTGGATCTTTGCAGCTCCTCCACAGTTAACAGGGTCCTCTTGGCTGCTTCTGTAATTAATCCTCTCCTTGCCCAACCTGTTATTTTAGTTGGATCTCCATGTCTTCGTAGGTTTTCAGTTGGTCCATCCTGTTTCCATGTTCAGATAATGGATTGAACAGATCTCTGGGATTATAACTTGGTATTAAATGACACACAGGTGGATTTACTAGCTAGATGACTTCTGAAGGTAGTTCATTACACTGGATTTTTACTTAGGGGTATCAGAGGAAAGAAGGCAAACACCTTTCAGGTTAAGATTTTTGAAAATAAGCGTATCATGTTCCTTCTGCTTTATAATTATGAGCGAATTTGTTCCAGGACCTAAAATAATTAGATCTTTGTGGTTGTTGAAAAAGGAAATGTTTAAAGTGTGTGTATACTTTTGCAATGCAGTGTAAGCAGATACACCTTAAGACTGGAAGCCAGTCCTGAACAGCTGGACACCTCAGGTCTTGTAGTAGATTTTCAGGTCTCTATGCTTCAGTACAAGACAAATATCTATGTTCATTACATGGGGAATACTATTTTGGTCTGGAGTTTGAACTTGTTAAACTGTAGAAGAATTAATTGATAAGATGTGCCCTATAAGGTTATTTTTTTTATAGAAAACTCCTAAAGAAACTAAAATCCTGAATTGTTGCAAAATAGAGGACCAACACTGCAAAATGCTGCCATAGTTGACCCAAAGTGTCTATTTTTCTCTTTCTTCTACAGCCTCCAGTGGAACTTTATAAAGTCAACCGCCACTAAAGCTCTGGCCCAGGCCCTGCTCTCCAACACCACCATTCAACTTCTGGAGTAAGAGCAGTTTTATAGAAAAATCCTCCATCAGCACTCACCTCTGACCCTCACAGAATTGCTCTCTGGCTTTACACTGATTAGCTATGAACTTCCAAACAGTATCTCCAAGAAGAAGAACGTACCAACATCAGTGTGAGCAGAAGCCCTTCTGTCGGTCGATCAGTGGTTCTGTAAAGTTTCTAGCTACAGAACATATCTTGTGTTTTCTTCTTTGGCTGCAGTCTACAAGAAAACACCATTGGGAACGAGGGTGTGACTTACCTCGCCGAAGCCCTGAAAGTCAACACGTCTCTGCGTACCTTATGGTTGGTGAAACTTAATTATGCCCATATATGGGCATAATTAGTATTAGAACGGTTCAGCATGTTTGATGAAGAGCTACATGTATTCAGTGTCTTTTACGCCATCTGCTTTAGTCTCCAGGGAGTCTCAGCAGGGACGAGCGGCGCTGTTGCAATGGCAGAAGCTCTGACGTCCAACCAGACTCTACAAACATTAGAGTGAGTCCGAGGTTTCCCTCGCGTCTGCTTCTTTTATCCTTTTGTTCCTTCATGTCCGTTGCTGCCATTAGCAGGTAAATATTTCTTAATTAGGCTTTAATGACACTTGGATGAGCAAGACGAGGTTAATGTCCTTATTTTTGGGACCATTTTCTTCTTCAGATTACGTGTTTTTTCATGCAGTGAAACTTATCTGACTGTATTAAAGCTTCACGAATTGTTTGTTTTGATAATGGAAACTTTCTTCACTCAGTAAGGCTTCACAACAAAGAATGTTCCTATCACCATAACCTGGTACTGCTTAGCTATGGTGTGTTCACTGATCTGGAAAAAACTTCAGATGTTTGAGTTTCCTACTGGCTGTTCATGGGTCAGAACCGATCAAGCTGAAAATCTTCCAGTTCTGGTCACCTGCTGGTCTTTCAGTGCATTTCTGATTTTACTCACTTTGTGCTGCAAATATTTCACTGTCAAATTGAGATGTCATTCCCATATAAAACAAAAAACAATAAAACAAAGACAGTCAGATATATACTCCTCAAAAAAATAAAGGGAACACTCAAATAACACATCCTAGATCTGAATGAATGAAATATTCTCATTGAATACTTTGTTCTGTACAAAGTTGAATGTGCTGACAACAAAGTCACACAAAAATCATCAATGGGAATCACCTGCAGAACTACTCCTTTATTGAGTGTCTTGATAATCACCAAAGATTTCCTCCTGTTGTCTTTTCCATTTGAACAACAGGATGTGAAATTGATTGTCAATCAGTGTTGCTTCCTAAGTGGACAGTTTGATTTCACAGAAGTTTGATTTACTTGGAGTTATATTGTGTTTTAAGTGTTCCCTTTATTTTTTGAGCAGTTTATATATTAAGCTTGATCAGTTTTCTATGAGTTTTTACAGCTCTAAAGAAATGTATTTACAAGAAGCAAAGCGAGAGCAAAAATGTCGCTTTGTGTTGAAGCGCCTGCTGACCTGAGGTGTAGACTAACACTGGAACTTAACGAGCTCGTTTATCTATCGGCTGATTAACAGACATACAGCTTGTAGTTCCTAACTGTAGTTTCACCTTAATAAGAGGGGTTCCACACCATGACTTTCTAGTAAAGGAAAAGTCTAGGAGACCTATTTCAGCAAGCTAAAGAAACTCCTTTTCTAAAATTAAAAATTAAAATCAGAAAACAAACCCCCTTGTGGGAGAATGTGATGAAAATATATTTGTTGAAAGATAAGCTGTTAAAAATATAAGGTGGTGTGAAATAGAGCGTATTAGGAAGCTGCTGCTTGTTAAGATGCAGTTAAAATGTCTTAACATCTGCTGTAACAACATGAAGGTCACTGATATACCTCAAGGCTAAAACAGCTTATCCACTGTTTCCAGTGATATGTTCTGTTCCTTCAGCATATTTTCTGCTCTTTGTTTTCAGTCTGCGTGGGAATGCTGTGGGAATGAAGGGGGCAAAAGCCTTAGCCAATTCTCTGAAATGCAACAGAAGCCTTAAATCATTAAAGTAAGTCTGAACTATTTGTCATCGTGTTGAAAATGGACCCTTAACTTACAACATTCTGACATTTCCTCTGTTTTATTCCATCCTTTTTCCTGGTGTTGAATCAGGTATTTCTTATTATTATTTGCATTTTTATAAGAATTTCATTATAAAGTCCTGGTTTTTAAAATAGATATAGAACAAACTTCACAAATTTTCTTACACAGAACCAATTGAGATTTTAAAATGCTGTTTCTATAGAGGTTCTGGTTCTATTAGTTTAAATTGGTACATTTAAAGTTAACATTTAGTCTCTGAGTTAATGCAAACACGTCCAAGGAAGTAAATAACTTAAAGTGACCAACCCTGCTTCTGCAAAGCTGTCTGCCGAGGGTGGCTCCTCTTCTTCTGCGGCTGAAAACTTGTCATGTTTCTTTATTTGTAAGGAAAGCACTACAGAAGCTTGGAGCAGAAATCAGAGTTCAATTCAATTCAGTTCAGTTTATTTCAATAGCGCCAATTCAAAACACAGATTGTCTCAGGGCACTTTACAAAGTCAGTTCAATTGAATCATTCAAATTTTCAGTTGGGTACAATTAATTCTAACTATCAAACAGTTCAGTCAGATTCAGTTTATTATTCAAATAAGTTCAAAAGGTTTTCTATCTAAGGAGAACCAGCAGATTGCATTAAGTCAACGACTTGCAGCATTCACTCCTCCTGGATGAGCATGTAGAGGTGTGTGTCAGCGAGGAGGCCTACAACCTCGACCCAGTTACACCGGTTCTGTCAGGAGGAATGGGCCAAAACTCCAGCAAGTTATTGTGAAAAGCTTTTGGAAGGAAACCGAAAATGCTTGACCCAAGTCAGACGGTTTTAAATGTAATTCTACTAAATAATGAGGAAATTTATGTCAACTTCTGAAAATGAAGAAAGTAACAAAACAATTATCTACCTCATTATTCTGACATTTAGCAACTAAAAGTCAATTTGAATAAACAAGCAGGTTTTTATTTCTCTTACTGTAATCAGTCTAAAGAAATACTTTAACTAGATCTTCCAGTAGACAGGTTTTCAGAGAAAGTATCATGTTTGTTAAAGAGCTAGATGTCTCAAAAATATGTGTATCATAAATGATGTGTTTGGGTTTATCGTGAAACCCAGAAGCTGTAATTTCTTTTAGTCTGGCTTGTAAAAAAGATTTAAAATGTGTGAAAATCTCGCATTCCTGAAAAGCAGCAGGAAGCTTGTACTTAGCTCTGAAAAGAAATGATTTGAACTCTTAATTAAATGGAAGAAAGTGACTTATTCTGTGTCCTCCCAGTCTGCAGGAGAACTCGTTGGGAATGGATGGAGCCATTTTCATTGCTACAGCTTTAAAGGGAAACCACCAACTAGCATATATCAAGTAAGTTTATATATTCTGGGTAATAGCCAACGTGATTGCTCGTTAATCAGAAAACATAAAAGTCTTTTCCCTCTAGTTTGCAGGGAAATGGAATCGGAGAATCAGGAGCAAAGGTCATATCAGATGCAATAAAAGCCAGTGCTCCCAGCTGCGTAGTGGACATCTAAGCAAGAATAGAAGACTGAAGAAAGTCAATAGAAGAAGGCTTTTAGTCATGACTCCCACTGTGCAGCATTGTTGGAGATAACCCTCTGGTCATGGTTTTATCATGGATGATAGTTGGTTTATATGGCTGATGGCTTCTGGGAATCAGAAGACTGGTGTTTCAGCTGTGAGCCATGTTGGCTGGACTTTTTGGAAAGATCCAAGTATTTCCTCCCCTGGATATAAGCATTGTTGCCTGAGTCCATAGGAAATGCTACACATGGAGCTCAACATATAAAAGATGAACAAATGTGTTCGTTGCACTTCGTAAACTTGGACAAATAAAACATTTTTGTGTTCACTGCATTTTTCTATATACTGTATATTTTTATGCATTATAGATGTAAATTGCCACATTAAGTAAGCTAATGATAGAAAAGAGGAAAGGATACAGAGTTATTTATGTTCAGCAGCTTGAGTAATGTTGCTTCTTCTCGTCTGGTATAAAGAAATAAAATGTATCAAACAGACAAAACCAGCATTTTTTTATCCATTTCTGCAAACACAAGTTAAAACATAAAACTATAATGATGTTAAGATTCAAATTGTATTGAAAATAGTATTTATGAATTTTCAAAACTTTTTCCAATGTGAGCTTTTTTGTCTGTTAAATAGGTAAAGACCAGTTAAAGATTGAGTAATTTGCTTTGTAGCAACTTTTTCCTTCTATGTCTCCCAACATGCCAATCTCTTATTTTTACAGCTCTGCATGAGTGCTTTATAATACACGTTTTGATTTAGTCTTACAAACAAATGCACTGAAAGGAGTGCACTGTAATGGGGGAACTGTGCATAAAGGTAGGCCTGATCACCCTGCATGAAAGCAAAATAATCTGGCATCTGCCTCAGGGACTCTGCTCCCCTTTATGCTTCTCCTGATTAGACTTGGTGAGTTGCAGCTGCTGGAGCACACCTGCCAGTCACATCCTGCAATGAGAGGAGGTGAGGAGAGACAAACATACACACACCAACCTGCACAGCCCTGTGGATATGACACATAAAATACATCCTGCTGTTAACTGATCCAAACGGTTACTTTATGACACCTTAGACGCCTCTGCCACACACCGAACGTGTTCGCTCCAGGTGTCACAGTGGATAAATACATCATCCAGGTGGGCTGCAGTGTTAGTGCAGAGACAGGACCCTATCTAGAAGCTGCCTGTGGAAAGGTATGACAAAATGTCCAAGCCGGCATTTTTGTCCTGAGATTTATAAACCATGGGAATCTGTTCGAAGCTTTTAGTCATCACTATGACTTGTTAGTCATAAATATGCTTGTTGACTGATAACATCAGATGTGGATCACACTGTAACACTGGTCCAATGGGTCTACGACAAGTCCTGTCACTGCTGTCACCAGTACTGAGTTCTTGAGTTCAAAAATGTTTTCTGTTGTGTGTTCAGTTAAGCTGTAAAGCAGTGATGATATTTTCCCTCTTGGCAAGGAGGCAGAACCTGTAGAATCCATGAGCATCTTCTCTTAATATGCGTTCTCCAAAGGTGAGCAATGGTGATCAAAATTCTGATTAATAGCTTTGTAAATCTCAGCGTTGCTACATTTACTGCTTGTTGTCAGGCTCATGGTCTAAAATGTATGAGCAGAGATTGATGAAAAGAGAAAACATGAATAATATCTAGTATATCAGTAAAGTGTTTAGTTTTGGTTTTGCCTTCAAATATGATACATTAATTATGAAATATTATCATGGCCTTCTGGGTTCATAATTGTATTAAAAAAATGTCTTTATTGTTTCCATTATTTGTGATTTGATTGAGTTTGACGCTTATTAAAAGTGTCTTTGTCTTCACAGCTTTGGCTCAAACAGCTGATGGTGGGCTTCAGGACTTCGTACACTGACGGCTATTCTTTGTCTCTGTCCACACTCATAATGGCTCTAATCATTGTCCTGACCTTTAGGTGAGCTGTCTGGCACACTGTATGCAGTCCTTCATATTTTAGTCGATCTGGAAGTTCTTAAACACACTACAAACGTTTTCCCCTTCCTTTAGGCAGAGGCTGTCCCTTAAGTTACTTTGATGGTACAACTTAGCCAGCTATGCTCAGCTAATTATCAGAACTTTGGGTACCATGAACCATGTACCATCTTTGAGCACATCGGGACAACACAGTTTTTGTTTACATCCACTATAACAAATTGTCTTGGAGGTCAGAGTTCAGATCTGGGAATGCTATTGCAACCATGAATTTTGAGTGGATTTTAGTTGCAAGTTGTAAAACCGGTGGGATTTTGTCATTCTTGTCATGCTAACTACTAGTACTGCTACTAGCCAAAAAAATGTTCTCTCTATTTTATGGCTACAGTTGCGGAAGAATTCGGAAAAACACTCCAACTATTCGGTTCTATCTTATATTCTTTCTGTATTTCTGGAAAATAAAGCAATTTAACTGCAACAGAACCGAACTTTGTTTTACTCATTAAACAAAAGATATCAACAAAAAAGCATTTCAATCCTGTAGAGACTCACAATAAGAAATACAAAATTTTATTAGAGAAGTTATACAATGGATGTCTATTTGTTTGGCGCTCAGACCCCAAAGGAAGACATGAATGCTGATAATGCATGAACTGATGAACGTCTTAGGATTTGAATTAGAATTGTCTTCCCCCAGATCTGGTACTGGTGATGGAGAGGAGGCCTGATGGTAATGGAACTGAGAATCCGATGGAGACGATGGGGTGGAGGAGGGTCGAAGCTTGACTGACAGCTGGGAGATCCATGATTGGGAGACTTTATATGCGGAGCCTTGAAGGATCATTCGCTGAGAATTATTGCAGACTTGAAGCCGATTGGTTGGCGCGGAGACGCACGGAGAAGCCATTGGGTGAAGCGGAAGAAGGGGTGAGTCTCCCAGATTGAATTTTCGTCTTTACTCCATTTTCTAGCTCAGGACAAACATAAGAAACCTGAATACCTCTAATTGCCAAAAGCTAATCTTACCCCTCTGGTTTAATACTTTCAGTGAGCATCCCAAACCATGACACTTCCACCTCCATGCTTCCCAGCTATTAGGAGGTTCTTTTCCAGGAATGCTGTACTTGGTTTAACACATCTGGGCATGTAGGCGACTGTGGCTCAGTAGGAAGAGTAGTCGTCTTGCAATCAGAAGGTTGTGGGTTCGATTCCAGCTTTCTCCTGCCATATGTCGATGTGCCCCTGGGCAAGGCACTTAACCTCAAGTTGCATACCGATCTGTGTATGAAGCGTTAGTGAGTGCAATTGGGTGAATGTGGCGCTAGTGTAAAGCGCTTTGAGCGGTATGTATGACTGGAAAAGCGCTATATAAGTTCAGTCCATTTACCATTTCAGATTTAGTGTATGCCAACAGGAAACTCCACTGCAGCAGAAACTACATCCATGCCAACCTGTTTCTGTCCTTCATCCTGCGCGCCGTGGCTGTCGTTGTTAAGGACACAATGCTGGATTGCCACTTGGGGAGAGAAATTGTCAAACATGCTGACGTAACTGAGATACTCAGTCATCAGGTGGGTCTCCAGAGCTTTGCTGCCATTATTCAGCACACACTCTTTTTTATATATGGTATTCCCCTCAGCAGATCACTCTGAGGAATGTGTTTTAGTCAGCCTCGATTCTCAGGATGTTAGCCTCATCTCAGCAGACCATTTGTCTGCTCTTTGACGATGGGCTTCAACATTTACTGTGTTACAGCAAAGAGTTCTGCCTCCTAGATGCAGTTACACATCTGTTTCTTTATTCTAACACATTCTTCCTTTCTCCTAGCTGGGTCAAACTCCTGATGAACTTATACAAGGGATAGAAACATGTTCATACATCATTTATGTTAACTCCAGATACCACACACTCTCAGATCATTTTTTATTTTGTCCTGTCCTCCAGGCTGCCATCGTCTGCCGGATTGCCCAGGTTATGATGCAGTACTGTGTCCTGGCCAACCACTACTGGTTTTTTGGAGAGGCGATATATTTGTACTCTGTTCTCATTTCTTGTGTGTTCATCAACAACAATAAATACCTGCCTTACCTCTGTCTTGGCTGGGGTATGTAACTTTGTCTTTGTCCAAAATCGTCCTTAGATATTTCATGGAGCTAAAATGTTCCCCGTCACCATTTGCTGCAATCTTCTTCCCATGTTTCCCTCACATCTAAAGTACATTAAGGTTCATTAGAACTAACACTATCACTTACAGGTCCTTCTCAAAATATTAGCATATTGTGATAAAGTTCATTATTTTCCATAATGTAATGATGAAAATTTAACATTCATATATTTTAGATTCATTGCACAGTAACTGAAATATTTCAGGTCTTTTATTGTCTTAATACGGATGATTTTGGCATACAGCTCATGAAAACCCAAAATTCCTATCTCACAAAATTAGCATATTTCATCCGACCGATAAAAGAAAAGTGTTTTTAATACAAAAAACGTCAACCTTCAAATAATCATGTACAGTTATGCACTCAATACTTGGTCGGGAATCCTTTTGCAGAAATGACTGCTTCAATGCGGCGTGGCATGGAGGCAATCAGCCTGTGGCACTGCTGAGGTCTTATGGAGGCCCAGGATGCTTCGATAGCGGCCTTTAGCTCATCCAGAGTGTTGGGTCTTGAGTCTCTCAACGTTCTCTTCACAATATCCCACAGATTCTCTATGGGGTTCAGGTCAGGAGAGTTGGCAGGCCAATTGAGCACAGTGATACCATGGTCAGTAAACCATTTACCAGTGGTTTTGGCACTGTGAGCAGGTGCCAGGTCGTGCTGAAAAATGAAATCTTCATCTCCATAAAGCTTTTCAGCAGATGGAAGCATGAAGTGCTCCAAAATCTCCTGATAGCTAGCTGCATTGACCCTGCCCTTGATAAAACACAGTGGACCAACACCAGCAGCTGACACGGCACCCCAGACCATCACTGACTGCGGGTACTTGACACTGGACTTCTGGCATTTTGGCATTTCCTTCTCCCCAGTCTTCCTCCAGACTCTGGCACTTTGATTTCTGAATGACATGCAGAATTTGCTTTCATCTGAAAAAAGTACTTTGGACCACTGAGCAACAGTCCAGTGCTGCTTCTCTGTAGCCCAGGTCTGGGGAATGCGGCACCTGTAGCCCATTTCCTGCACACGCCTGTGCACGGTGGCTCTGGATGTTTCTACTCTAGACTCAGTCCACTGCTTCCGCAGGTCCCCCAAGGTCTGGAATCGGCCCTTCTCCACAATCTTCCTCAGGGTCCGGTCACCTCTTCTCGTTGTGCAGCGTTTTCTGCCACACTTTTTCCTTCCCACAGACTTCCCACTGAGGTGCCTTGATACAGCACTCTGGGAACAGCCTATTCGTTCAGAAATTTCTTTCTGTGTCTTACCCTCTTGCTTGAGGGTGTCAATAGTGGCCTTCTGGACAGCAGTCAGGTCGGCAGTCTTACCCATGATTGGGGTTTTGAGTGATGAACCAGGCTGGGAGTTTTAAAGGCCTCAGGAATCTTTTGCAGGTGTTTAGAGTTAACTCGTTGATTCAGATGATTAGGTTCATAGCTCGTTTAGAGACCCTTTTAATGATATGCTAATTTTGTGAGATAGGAATTTTGGGTTTTCATGAGCTGTATGCCACAATCATCCGTATTAAGACAATAAAAGACCTGAAATATTTCAGTTAGTGTGCAATGAATCTAAAATATATGAATGTTAAATTTTCATCATGACATTATGGAAAATAATGAACTTTATCACAATATGCTAATATTTTGAGAAGGACCAGTAGTAGCACCAGAGTGACACATTTGCATGGCAGCAGAGGAGTTAATGGAAATTATAGAAACATTTACTCGGCATCCTAGTTGTTTTCTTCCTTGTTTTGCTGTTTTCTTGGTGATTTGGGGTGTTTTCTGTCATGGTCAGGTATCCCTCTTCTTTTTGTGGTTCACTGGGTGGTGATGAAGGAACTGAAGGAAAACAAAGAGTGAGTAACAATCTTCCTCTGTGTAACAGCTCTGTGTGCCACAGATAAGGAGCTGGAACTCTAACTCTAACATGTGTCTTTTCTTTCCAGATGTTGGGCCGTTAATGAGAACATGAACTACTGGTGGATCATTCGCTTCCCAGTTCTTTTAGCCTCACTTGTTATGATGACTTATGCAAATCATCTCCCTTGTGTTCGGTGATGTGCACTAAACGTGTCATTATCTAACACTGTTTACTCCAACAGTGACTTGTAAATGTATTAGTAACCTTCCTGTGTTGATACATTACAACCACACACTTTAATGTATTTATTTAGGATTTAATGTGACTAAAACAGTGTAGTGTGTAGTTGACTGATGGTAGTTGACTGATGGTTTTCAAGATTTTTTACATATAAAAATCTGAAAAGTGTGGTGTGCGCTCATAATTAGGCAACCTGAGTCTACACTCTGTAAAAGCACCTTTCTTCTTGATTTAGATCCCGCAGCATGATGCTACCACCACCATATTTCAATATGGGACTGGTGTTTTTAGGGTGTTATTTTTTGCCTGAAGACCAAAAAGAGAGTCTTGCTCACATTATTTGATGTCTCCTCAATGGTTTGGCACAATGCAAATGGGACTTCTAGTAGCTCTCATGCAACAACTGCTTTTTGATGTTTTTAACTTAAAATGCATATTTTTGGTTTGGCCGTTACTTGATCAGAATAAGACAATTTATTGCTAATCTCAAGAATTACACTTGACTTTGTATTGATAATAAATAATTGTATTTAGCTTATTTAATTAGTTATATTGTCATGGTAATCAACATTGTATTAATTGTTGTGTGAATTACTTTACTCCTGTCTAGTTTAAAACTTTTATTTTATTTTATTTTATTATTTATTTAACAAGTAATTTTTTATCTAGTTTTTTGATTACTATTGTTTTTTATTTATTTTATTAGTTGTGATCTTAGTTTAAAACACATCAGGATTTTAGAATTTATGCTTCTTAGAGTTTGTTTTGTCCACCTCAAGAGTCTGTGGATCTCTGCAGCTCCTCCAGAGTAACTATGGTCCTCTTGGCTGCTTCTCTGATTAATTCTCTCCTTGCCCAGCCTGTCAGTTTAGGTGGACCTCCATGTCTCGGTAGGTCTGCAGTTGGTCCATCCTTTCTCCATGTTCAGATGATGGATTGAACAGAACTCAGAGATGTTCAAAGCCTTGGTGTATTGTTGTGGAACCTCACCCTGCTTAAAACGTCTCCACAACCTCCCTGACCTGTGCTGTGTTCCTTGGTTTTTATGATGCTGTTTGTTCTCTAATGTTCTCTAAAGAACCTTTGAGGCCGATATCAACAATCCTGTTATGGCCAATGGCCGATACTTACTGATATTACACTGCTCTAAAAAATAAAGGGAACAGTCAAATAACACATCCTAGATCTGAATGAATGAAATATTCTCATTGAATACTTTGTACTGTACAAAATTGAATGTGCTGACAACAAAATCACACAAAAATGATCAATGGAATCCAATTTATGAACCAATGAAGGCCTGAATTTGGAGTCACACACAAAATTAAAGTGGAAAAACACACTAGAGGCTATTCCAACTTTGATGTAATGTCCTTAAAACAAGTCAAAATGAGGCTCAGTATTGTGTGTGACCTCCACGTGTCTGTATGACCTCCCTACAACACCTGGGCATGCTCCTGATGAGACGGCGGATGGTCTCCTGAGGGATCTCCACCCAGACCTGGACTAAAGCATCCGCCAACTCCTGGACAGTCTGTGGTGCAACGTGACGTTGGTGGATGGAGCGAGACATGATGTCCCAGATGTGCTCAATCAGATTCAGGTCTGGGAAACGGGCAGGCCAGTCCATAGCTTCAATGTCTTCATCTTGCAGGAACTGCTGACACACTCCAGCCACATGAGGTCTAGCATTGTCCTGCATTAGGAGGAACCCAGGGCCAACCGGACCAGCATATGGTCTCACAAGGGGTCTGAGGATCTCATCTCGGTACCTAATGGCAGTCAGGCTACCTCTGGTGAGCACATGGAGGACCATGCGGCCCTCCAAAGAAATGCCACCCCATACCATTACTGACCCACTGCCAAACCGGTCATGCTGAAGGATGTTGCAGGCAGCAGATCGCTCTCCACGGTGTCTCCAGACTCTGTCACGTCTGTCACATGTGCTCAGTGTGAACCTGCTTTCATCTGTGAAGAGCACAGGGCGCCAGTGGCGAATTTACCAATCCTGGTGTTCTCTGGCAAATGCCAAGCGTCCTGCACGGTGTTGGGCTGTGAGCACAACCCCCATTTGTGGACGTTGGGCCCTCATACCATCCTCATGGAGTCGGTTTCTAACCGTTTGTGCAGACAGATGCATATTTGTGGCCTGCTGGAGGTCATTTTGCAGGGCTCTGGCAGCGCTCCTTCTGTTCCTCCTTGCACAAAGGTGGAGGTAGCGGTCCTGCTGCTGGGTTGTTGCCCTCCTACGGCCTCCTCCACGTCTCCTGGTGTACTGGCCTGTCTCCTGGTAGCATCTCCAGGTTCTGGACACTACGCTGACAAACACAGCAAACCTTCTTGCCACAGCTCGCATTGATGTGCCATCCTGGATGAGCTGCACTACCTGAGCCACTTGTGTGGGTCGTAGAGTCCGTCTCATGCTACCACGAGTGTGAAAGCAGCACCAACATTCAAAAGTGATCAAAACATCAGCCAGAAAGCATCGGTACTGAGAAGTGGTCTGTGGTCCCCACCTACAGAACTACTCCTTTATTGAGTGTCTTGCTAAACACCACAGATTTCCTCTTGTTGTCTATTTCATTTGCACAACAGCTGTGAACTTGATTGTCAATCAGTGTTGCTTCCTAAGTGGACAGTTTGATTTCACAGAAGTTTGATTTACTTGGAGTTATATTGTGTTGTTTAAGTGGTCCCTTTATTTTTTTGAGCAGTGTATATAGATTTATATATAAACATCAGACATTAATGTCAGCCCAGTTTTACTTATGGGACTGATACCAATATGTTAAAGACTAACATGGGCCAGTTAATGGAGATATTTTGTGCATTCTTAATTTAGTTAACAAATGAAAACCATGTATCATTTTCCATCTCCATTATACTCTACTTTGTGTTGGTCTTTCTTTTAAAATCTTAAATACAATGATGCTTGTGGTTGAAATGTTCCAAAATGGAGGTTTTACGGGTTTGAATACTTTTCTGTACTGGGTATCAGAATGAATATGCTGGTCTGGAATGTGCAGATCTCCATGTTGTAATTGTCTGACCAACAGATCAACCTTTTGATTTTCTGGGGGTAATATTCTCCAAACTACGAGCCAACATCCACAGTAGATATCCAGATTACAAACCACGGCAAGTTGTCTCAGCAATACTTAATGTCCTGCAGAAACAACTGGTTGAATTTCTTCTTAAAGAGGTCAAAGTCTGTTCAGAATAAAGTGTGAGATAAAGCTCAATGTTTGTTTGACAAAATGTTCTGTCCGGTTTGATTTGTGCCTTCAAACTTGCCAAGGCTACCCTCACCCTCATTCCTTTGTTCAGGATTCATGAGGTAATTTTTATCTTCGCCACACATGTACAGACAACAGGGGTTCTACGCTACATAAGGGTTCTTTACTCTCTTTATCAGTTCATTTCAGGTAGGTGCAGCTAAACATGAAAGATTATGGATTCAACAACAGAATCTGACCATCTGTGTTTTTTCATCTGGAAAAAAGCAGGATTTTTGATGAGTTTATTTCTCTACAGGGCTTACTAGTGGCTGTGCTCTACTGCTATGCAAATAAAGAGGTTTGTGACTACAGCTTTTGATTTAATTTCAGAAGTTACTGATTATGAGTTTAAAGAAAACAGATGTTGCCATATAAAGTTCCAATGCATATTTTTCTAAGCAAAAAACAACATATGACAAACCAGTGGTGGTTTTTCATTTGGGGAATATGGGCAATTGCCCAGGGCGGCATTAGAAGAGGGACCCACCAGCAGCAGATTTGTATTTTTCATTTCTCATTTGCATGTGCAGTCAGACGGGAGTTGGCGCCCCACCCAGACTGTGTTGAGAAGGCATACCCTGTCTGCTGCCAACATTAGAGGAAGCAGGTATCCCTGCTGAGGCTGCGAAGAATTTTAGAGCTACGTTTAGCTATATGGAGGAGGTGGATACCCAGGGGGGTATTTATTCAACACCCACCACTGTGAAAGACTCATGAGTTGGCAGGTTTTCAGGTGTGAATTCAGGTGTACTCAATTATTTTCGATTGGAGGATTTTACACAACAGATCATGATAGAAATGTTTTTTAAATCTAACATTAAAAAGTAGATAAACCACACAAATTATTTCCCTAGTTCATTATTTTGTCAGTTGGCAGATCTGGAGGATACAGATTTGTGATCTCTACATGCCAAGAAGGACACACTTTGCCAATGTGTCAAGGTCCTTCTGTGTTTGTGTTTTGGTTTTCATTCGTGTTTACTCTCTGATCATTCCAGGGTCAATAATTATTGTAGTTTAGGACTTCCCATACTTCACTCTTTTGTAGTTTAGTTTCTACTTATAACTTACGTTCTGTTCCATTTATATTTTGATTTATACTCTGTTCGTGTTAGGGATTTCCCCTTTTGACTTCCTTAGTTCCTTGGCCTTTAGTTTGATGTTCATTCCCAAAAACAGCATTTCAGCAAAAATACTTTATACCAACTATCATGCATGGTGGTGGAGTGGTGATGACAGTTTCTTTAGAAGCACAAAAGCAGCATGATTTATTTGTTGCCCTTACATTTAAAACATTGCTCATTTCTTTATCGTTTTTGACCAAACGTATTTGAAACCACAGTGGAGGGTCCAAGGAGCCACTTGTGGCTCAGACACCTGAGCTAGACATCTTGAGGTCCTTGAGTCCATCATGAACTCATCTGTATACCAAAGTATTCTGGAGCACTTGAATCTTATTCAAAACTGGGTCATGTATTTGATGATAGTATATTGTATATAGAAGATTCCTCAATAACTACAAGAGAGACTGTTAAAGTCATCAAGAAAATGACTTGATCAAGTTATTGCTGCTAAATATTGTTTTACTACTGTTTTTAATCTTGAGTTTTAGATCATTTTGTCCTATGTCAGCCTTTTAATGGCTTCCTTCTTCTCTGTTTGCAGGTGCAGACAGAACTGAGGAGGAAGTTTCGCAGCTGGAGAACAAAGACAGAGATTGTAGTGCAGTGACTAGCTGTGCGTAACTCTCAAGTTGATACTTTCTCCATTGCCACACTCCCAGATTGTAATACGACTGTTGGAATAATTTAATGTCAGGTTTAACCAACCTAACAACGACCCCTGGCAAAAATCATGGAATCACCAGTCTCTGAGGATGTTCCTTCAGGTGTTGAATTTGGTAGGAAAAAACAGATCACAGACATGACAAAAAACTAAAGGCATTTCAAATGGCAAGCTTTAAGAAATACTAAAAGAAATCATGAAAAATAATTGTGGTAGCCAGTAACATTTACATTTTTAGAACAAGCACAGGGAATAAATTATGGAATCACTCAATTTTGAGGAAAAAAATATGGAATCACCCTGCAAATTGTCATTACAAACAACACCTGCATCAGATTAAATCTGCTCGTTAGTGTCCAGGTAAAAAGGAGTGATTACACCTTGGAGAGCTGCTGCAACAAGAGGACTGACATGAATCATGGCTCCAACACCAGAGATGTCACTTGAAAAAAAGGAGAAGATTATCAATCTCCTTAAAGAGGGTAAATCATCACGCAGTGTTGCACAAGATGTTGGTTGTAGCTGTGTGTAAAACCTGGACCAAGTACAAACAACATGGGAAGGTGGTTAAAGGCAAGCATACTGGTAGACCAAGCAAGACATCAAAGCATCAAGACAGAAAACTTAAAGCAATATGCCTTGAAAACAGAAAATGTACAACAAAACAAATGGGAGGAAACTGGAGTCAACGTCTGTGACCAAACTATAAGGACCCGCCAAAAGGAAATGGGATTTACATACAGAAAAGCTAAAAGGAAGCCATCACTAACACCTAAACAGAAAAAAACAAGGTTACAATGGGCTAAGGAAAGGCAATCGTGGACTGTGGATGACTGGATGAAAGTCATATTCAGTGATGAATCTCGAATCTGCATTGGGCAAGGTGATGATGCTGGAACTTTTGTTTGGTGCCGTTCCAAAGAGATTAATGCAGACTACTGTCTGAAGAAAACATGCAAATTTCCACAGTCATTGATGATATGGGGCTGCATGTCAGGTAAAAGCACTGGGGAGATGGCTGTCATTACATCTTCAATAAGTGCACAGGTTTACATTGACATTTTTACACTTATCCCATCTATCGAAAGGATGTTTGGGGATGATGACATCATTTTTCAAGATGATAATGCATCTTGCCATAGAGCAAAAACTGTGAAAACATTCCTTGAAGAAAGACACAAGGTCAATGTCATGGCCTGCAAACAGTCCGGATCTCAATCCCATTGAAAATCTGTGGTGGAAGTTAAAGAAAATGGTCCATGACAAGGCTCCAACCTGCAAAACTGATCTGGCAACAGCAGTCAGAGAAAGTTGGAGTCAGATTGGTGAAGAGTACTGTTTGTCACTCATTAAGTCAATGCCTCAGAGACTGCAAGCAGTTATAAAGGCCAGAGGTGGTGCAACAAAGTACTAGTGATGTGTTGGAGTGTTATTTTGTTTGACTGTTTTTCATGATTCCATATTTTTTTCCTCAAAATTGAGTGATTCCATAATTTATTCCCTGTGCTTGTTCTAAAAATGTAACTGTCACTGGCTACCACAATTATTTTTCGTGATTTCTTTTAGTATTTCTTAAAGCCAGAAAGTTGCCATTTGAAATGCCTTTAGTTTTTTGTCATGTCTGTGATCTGTTTTTTTTCTACAAAATTCAACAACTGAAGGAACATCTTCAGACTGGTGATTCCATGATTTTTTCCAGGGGTTGTAGATCCCCTATGTCAGCAGCCAGGGTAATGCCGGATGATTTCCCAATCCTTGACAACTCACAGATTTTTGGACGTGTTGTTAGGACAACTTCTCCACCAGCTGATGCTTTGTTGGAGGAACCTCCGCTAACAGAAGGTGAAGGAAACACTCTGCAGCTCAGTGATCTGAGGGAGAATGGACAGCGGTCTGCAGGAATTCAGGTGTCCTTACTCATTCATCTGAAAGACCCTTTGGAGTTGCACCCTCATGTTGTTAAGACAGACTCAGAGTGAAAACAGCATTTTAATCGTTGTAGGTCTATGTCTCATGTTATTTTTAATTTGTGGTGAATGTTTTAAAATATTTACATTGTCAAGCTGTGTTTAATTACAATGAGAGCTGCTTTGCGACTCATTCGAAGTTTAAGAGTGGTTCTAAAACATTTAACAATCACAACCTCAGAACATCCCAACAGGAGTCTAGCAAAACTTTTTACAAGACTTTTTACAGTCTGTGGTGTTACATCATAAAAAAACATTATTTTAGCATTGCACGATTCAAAGAAAATAAAAATTTCCAAGTCTGACGTCAGAAGATTTTAAGAAAGTTCCCAGAAATGTGATGATTCCCACCAATCTTTAAAATTAGCAAATAAAACTGTGTAAAAAATTTCTTTGCACATCTGATAGTTTGTATCTCTTCCCATCTTTTTAGAATGCTATACAATATAGTTCCAAATTCAGAGAAAGCATTATTAGCTTATATTGCTAATACCAGTTAGCCTGGACACTGAGTGCAACGGTTAGCAAATCCCACTGATTATCCAACTTGAAAATAATGCCATTCCTAAATTGAAGTTCTGACATAAAAGGCTAAATAAAGCACACATATAGCCACCAGCCCTGGTTTCAGGTTTGGTGTTGGGTTCTTCAGTTTGTACAGAAGGTTCTCACATTTTTTCCACTGTGCTCATCTTTTGAAAGGTTTCTGATAAAGCAAGGATAATTAAGGGTAGTCGTCATGCAATTTGAAAGTTGTGGGTTTGATTCTAGCTTCTTTCTTCCACATGTTATCATTTCAAGTTACGATCTTCATTATCAGTGTATCAATGTGTATTGTTTGTTAGTGTCACATCCGAGTAAAGAACATCTAGTAACAAGTCAAAAAACGGTTGGATTTGCTATTTGTTTTGGTGCCACTTACTATTTGCAGTAGAAGCCAGTACCAATATATTTCCATTAATTAATACATTCAAACACAAAAGGAAACTGTTCACAAGTAGATATTTTACAGCACTATGTGTGCCAGTGGTGTTATGAGATAAAACCCGTCAGAAGTAAATAGTTTATGTGGTGATTTGGTCACAACAGGCTTCCGTAGCACAGGGTGCTTCTGGTCATGTGCTGTACATTAGATGTTCAGTGTAAAATAAATGGAGATTTCTCCTAAATTGCAACCATATAGTCCTCCTCATTTTTTCCAAGTAGAATACCTCCATTCATGACAGTTTATATCAGCAACTTTCTCTACATTGTACATGCACGGCAGCCATATTGCATTCATAGACTTTCCCAGTCTGAATCCTAATTTCAGGGGGTGTTTTTGTTCTTTTTCCAGTAGGAACTCCCAGATCGAAATACGAAGAGATCTCACAATAAGCTAATTATAGGCTTATTTTAAGCGTATTTAACCCCCAATTCATGGGGGTTAAATAAAAACTGAGACTCTTAAACAATCAGTTTAACGTTAAGTTAAATCTCTGGGTTTTGAATTTTCATTATGGTGCTTTTATATTTGAAATGTAATTGGTGTCTATGCCAAGCTTTGTTGTTCGGAAATCTGCTTTTTGAACTTCATTGCCCAGAATCACCTCGGTCCTGCGTCATGACGTCACGGTGATCTTGTCGTTGGAAGCGGCGGAGGCTGAAGCGGGAAGAGAAACATTCGCTGAAACAAGGAAAGTTACGTGCAGCGCTCACACAGCGTCAGAAGAACCGGAAAGATGTAAAGTTTTATAAAGTCGTGAATCCGGAACATTCTTATGTAAAAGAAGAGGAGCAGCTTTGTTCTCCCCGTTCTTCCGTTAACTGGCTGTTTGTTTGCTAGCTAAAATAAACGGAGTGAAGCGTCAACAGGTTGCTCGTTTGCAGCATCTTTCAATGGCCTCAGCAGGTAAGAGTTAACATGTCATCTCTCAGGTAAAGCCTCATTTCTGATCCTGTTGACGGCAGATACATCAGCGGCTTTGAAATGGTCTCCTGTAAAAGATGTGACAGCTAGTTATTTATGTTCATAATGTGAAGTCTGTTTTGATTCGTGCAGGTTGGCAGCATCCTTACGTGAATATATTCAAACATGTTAAAGTTGAGGAATGGAGAAAGTCGGCCAAAGCTGGAGATGTGTCCTCTTATATGGTAACTCCTGTGCTGCTAAATTGTTACAGTTTACATCCACTTATCATGTATATGAGGGTCGTGTTTATTATTAACTTTTAATGATTTACTCTAACCGTTTTTTTTTTTATCCATCTTGAAATTATTATGTAATATTATCAATACCTTTTAGAAACATTTGATCACTAGAATTGTTCTTTGAGGAGACAAATGTGACATTCAGACCTAAGAATACAGAATCAACAGTCTAGCAAGGTGGTGGTACCATCATGCTGTGGGATTGTTTCACTGCCACTGGCTCAAAGCAGATGGCATAACACAGACGGAAAGCCTCCAAGTTCCTGAAATTTACCTCGGAACAACCGCTACATGATTGAAACTTGGTCACCACTGGGGGTTCCAGCTGGGAAATGATCACAAGCACACTGCAAAACTGTCTCTGGAACGGATAAAGCATCAAGCTTCTTGAAGAACATTCTTTCCAAGAGCTCCAACCTCAACCTCGTTGAAAACATGAGCACCATGTTTAAAACCCAGGTCAGGAAATTAACCGCTGCAAATAAACTGCCAGTTCTACCAGGAAAAGTGGTTAAATATCCACCCAGAATTACATCAGTTTGTAAGTTTGTTGCTCATGTTTGAGGTGCAACCTGTAAAATCTGTGAAGTTAAGATGTCCACCCATCCATCATGGAAAAAATGGTTTGAAATAATCAATAAAAAAGCTGAAAATAGATTGGTTATCTCTGCAGAGGAGGAGTGTATGTACACCTCTGTTGAGATTATGATTATTGACAAATTAATATTCATCAAGAATTATAATTAAAAATCATAATTTAAAAAAAATAAGTTTCTTAACCAAAAATCCTCATTTATGAATCAAAGCCAGAGATGTCTTCTGGTGTTGTAATTGTGGCTCAACGCCTTTGATAATTACAACCGTTAAATACTCAGTAATAATTAATAACTATTACTCGATGTCACTGTTTAATCGATCATTTCTGCCGAAACGTGGGGAACTTTAACCGTATTTTGACTGACGAATCACTCTTGTAGAAAATAAACACAAACGACTTCTCTTTACGTGAATATTTATTAAATCACAGCCTGATCCCCCTCGCTATGCTGATCCAATAATCTTCACCTAATCAAACATGCAAAGTTCTACACAGAAGGGTAAAAAAATATCTAAACAAAATAAAACAAAACAGCAGTGAGTGTGTATGAGATCAACCAGCAGTTATGGCAAAAGAGATAATCTGACAGGAATATGGGTTTGGGAGCGCAGCCCGCCAGAAAGTGTAGCTCAGTGAGATACAGGCAGTCATAAACCTTCCCCCCAGCAAGGTTGTAAACCCAGAGGACAAAGGATAATAAAACGTTTGGCGGCAAGCCAGTAAGCAGTAAAGTTGGAGACAAAGAAAAGGGTGAATTTCACCATAAGGTTATTATAGCGGTCCAGTTTCACAGCGCACTTACGTTCAGGCGTTCGCACGGTAAAAACACAACTTGAGAAGCGCGGCGGCTTCAGAGTCCAACAGCAAGTTTCAAAACAATGGCCTGCACATACAATTTAGAACACATCAGACTATAAGTGGCAAATCTAATCGCACTAAACCCTACTCTACCCTGCCCACGCTATTCCTAATAAATAAATAAAAATAAAATAAAGGATGGGTTTTACTTGCTGAAGTTTTCCGTCTGGGGCGGTGAGTGAGAGAGGGGGAGTTGCTGCGCGTCCGCAGTTAAACTCCAAGAAAGCGGTCAATCTCCGTCCTTTGACCTCCTTGGCAAAAGGGAAAAATATGATCTGACCGTCAGCAGTCGACTGGAACAAAACAAGGTGGCGATCCGTCTCCTTGAAACCTCTAAGGTTTTTCTTCTGTTACGTGTTAAACTCACGTCTTCAATCGGCAAAGTGAAAGTTCTGGCCTTCTTATTCCAGAAACCTCTTTCATGAATTTTTCTTTTCCGTTGGCCATACGAGGAGAATAAATGAAATCCACGTGGGACCTCTCCTCCAGAATGATGCGCTTCAGTTGCTGGTCCGGTTTCCAGCGTGAAAAGCAATGGTGGGCCGTCTCATACTCTGTTATATAGTGGACTGTGGCCTCAGAGCTGCGACGCCCCCGTCCTATCAGCCGCAGTGGCCGCTGGGATTTGTAGTAACGGACTGTCCTGGGATACAAAATGGCCGAAAACGACGCAAGGCCTGGTAGCGTCCAGCAACGTGCAAATGGTCCAACACCTCAGACTGCAGCTGTATGTTGACTCCAACATTGGCCTCAGCACTTTTAGGCTTTAACTGTAATTTAAAAGCATTTCTAGCTTGACATGCAAATCTGCATAAGTCACCTGTCTACTTTCTTGTATATATTTATTGTAATAACTCTTTTTGTTTCTTAGAAAGCAGCTTTTATCTTAAAAAGATGTATTATGATGACCACTCAGATCACACTCCGGTGACTTTCCATTAACAACTTTGCAGGACAAGACATTGAAGTGTCCGGTGTTTCGGATCAAGGGTCCCGTTCCCACCAACAGCTACATCCTAGTACCCAAAAACACCGAGCACTCTCTGGGGCTGACCGGGCACTACTTCTATCTTCTCTTCAGGCCCACTCCTGGGAAATACTTCATGGTCCACCTTGATGTCGCTGTGGAGGTACCAGACCTAACTCTACTGGATTAGTCTGATAAATGCACAAGTGTCTTTAGGTTTTAGTATCTAAATGACATATCCTGTGCTTCATTGTGTGCTGTAGGAGGGCCAGGTGGTCCGGATCTCCTTCTCCAACATGTTCAAAGAGTTCAGGTCCACGGCTACATGGCTTCAGTTTCCATTCCTTTGTGGAGCGGCGAAGGATTCAGTTTATGAAAACACCTCGAGATCTGCACGGCATGGTAAAATACGCGTTCACACGGGGTTCTACACTCAAGCTATGGTCCAAAGGTGCAGTGTACTGGAAAAGTATTCATACGACTTGATTTAGTTTTTTCACATATTGTCACAATTTAACCACACGTTTGAATATCTGATAAACCAATGTGAAATGCAACAACCTTTAATCTTCTGCAAAATTTAAAATTCCTTTAGGTCTGGACTAGGCCATTCTAACACATAGATTTACTTTGATCTACCATTTTAAGGAAGCTCAGGCTTTATATTCAGGGTGGTTGTCCTGCTGGAAGGTGAACCAGTCTCTATTCTTCTGCAGCCTCCGACAGGTTTTCCTCCAGGATTGTCCTGGATTTAGCTCCACCCCTCCTTCCAACTTTTACTAGCAACCCTGTCCCTGTGGAAGAACAGCATCACCACAACATGATGCTGCTGCCACCATGATTTAAAGTGGGGATGGTGTGTTCAGTGTGATGTGCAGTGTTAGTTTTTCACCTCACATCAGACAATTTGTTACACTGGATTTAATTTAAGGTTGATAGAGTAAAGGAAGCACATCACAAATGCACATACAATCCAAATGTGACAAAATGTCAAAAAGTGAACGGGGTACGAATATTTTTGCCAGACACTGTGGTGCCTTTATGTTTATTTATGTAGGAACATGTGCAGAAAGCATTAAATTCAGAGAGCAGAGATGGTCTCCACCAGTTCCTACAGTCCCAGTGGCAGGAACAGGTCGTGTTGCAGTGCAGACAGTATCTGTGTTTATCTAATCCAGGTTTAGTGGGTCCTGCTCCCACCTCAGTGCGTTGGACCTGCCTGATGATGGATCTGCGCTTCACTCTTTCTGTCTACCTCAATCGTCGCTACAGTCACCTGAAGAGCATCAGGCTTTGTGCAAACATGGTGGTGAAAAACATGTTCACCAGCGACCTGCTGCTGGATCCGGGTGAGAATCAAATCCAGTATACAGATTTTATAGAAAAAGTGAAGGAGCCACTTCTTTCTGTGAGCATGGAGGAACTCAGAGTGGCATGATATGAAATTCACTAGGAACAAAGGAAAAAAGACATTTCTGAACTGTTTACTGACTAAGAATTTACCCTTCAACTACATCTTTATTTTTCCTCAACAGGAGTTTCCTTCAGAGAAGCAAAGCAAAGAGGTCTGTCTTCCTCTCAGGGAACAGGTCCGATTCCCAGAGAAATGTCATTCCCAGTTCCTAAAGGAAGCTCCTGGGAGGACCTGTATGATCACATAAAGTACGGCTACCACACCAGGACACAATAAGCGTAACACAACGTTCAGGGGAAATAGACTGTCAAAATACTTGTGCAACTTATCCAGAGGCACATCATGAATGTGTGGGTGTTTGTGAGTGCAGCTGGGTGAATGCTTGAAGCGCTGTGAGTGGTTGGTAGCTCTAGGAAAGTGCTGCATAAAATCAGTCCATATACCGTGTGTAATAATTTTAATGTGAAGCATTCTGATTTGGCCTTTTATCTGATCTATGATTAGAAAGGAGTAAATTAATCTCTCAGACTTAAAGTAATGGTACACTCTAGAGATGCATGTGATTGTATAACTGCAGAGTAGATTTAATCATCTCAGAACCCTGAGAAATAAAAACTACAGATCAGGCTCTTTTGTTTAACAGGTTTCCCTCAGAAGGCACAAAGCTACCATTTGACTCCATTCAAAAAGACGATCTAAAGCCAAAAGCTAGTAAGTAATGTCAAGCGACTCTGACTTCTTCTCCCTTCAAACAGGACTCATTGTTTCAAAAAATGAGCTTCATTTCTTCCACTTCAGTCTCACAGAAAGCAGGGGTTTGCCTAGACCAACATCTGTGGTGGGAACTAGTTGCCAGAGCCTTTACTTGTAGTTGTGTCACTCAGTAATTGCCTGACTGCAGTTTAAATTGGTTCAGAATACTTTGTCATTGAAAAGGTCTGTACTGTTTTTCTGGGAATAAACAAAGCTTGTGAGGTCCTGCTAAATAATTTAATCATAGCAGTTCATTCTTGGCTGGGAAGTTTGGATTTTGAGGGATTGCTTTTTCCTGAATTAAACCCTTTAAAAAAGGCTTTTTTATGTCAAAAACGCCCATTTGAATCAGAATTCATAAGAGGCCTGTCAAAGTTAATGAGGCAGTGAACTCACCTACATTGTTCAGTCCAACGAAAGCTATTAACTTGTTTTTTGTTGAAATTGTGAAAACTCTCCTAAAAATGCTTTTTAAACCACTGATTTCCAGTTTCTTGTTTTTCCAGGAAGTTCTTCAAACGAAAGAAGCCCAGTAACAGACGAGTGTCACTTTGCCAAAATCAGCAGATCGGTTCAAGACCGAGTTTCCCTCAGTCAGCAGATCACCATCCCAAAACTAGTAAAAGCTTTTATGCTTTCAGTCTGCGCACGTTTGTGGTTAAAAAAGATCTAAAGATGTTTAATTGCTTCGTCTTCTCAGCCACCAAGAAATCAAACAGCTGTGGTGTCCAGCATGCTCAAGTTGAGTATGTTGTCTTCTCAGCCGAAGGACTGGCCTTGCCTTGATGATGGCCTGCGACCGGATTCAACCCACTTCAGTTCACAGCGTGTCTCATCCCGGCCACGCCGTGGGACAGATGATGGTGGAATTCATCTGTATGTGCATCCTGAAGATGCTCTCAGCGTACACGGAGAAGAAAGTGAAGATGAGGTGAAGCTTCATGCAGTTATTGACCTGATTTTGATCTAAAAGCTCAAGGAAATCTACAGGGATGTGAAAAAGCTTTTTGACACTTTACAGATTTTTTGTCAGGCAAATTTTAATATCAGACAAAGATGAGCTGGGTCAATATGAAATTCAGCTCTCAATGAAGGAAATAAAAGCTGTCACCGTCCCTGACTGACAACATGAAGTAGGCTAAAAGATCTCAAAAAAGCAACATGTCCCGTCCCAATCTGCAGAAGTTAAAAAAACAAATAAGAAACAAAGTCAATGAGTTCTATCAGTCTGGAAAGGGTTACCGAGCTACTATTTAGCTTTTGGTACCCCAGAGTACCTCAGTGAGAACCATCACCACACATGGAACAGAACCTTCCCAGGAGGGACCGGCCTACCAAAATTACTCCCAAGAGCTTATCGCCAACTCATCCAGGAGGTCACAGAGGAATCAAACATGGTGGTAGTTTGTTGGTCTGATGACTTGTTGTAATTGATAGAACCATGAATTTGGCTCTGCCAGAAAATCCTGAAGGAGAAGCTGCTCACTTGGATTACGCAGCAGGACAATGATCCGGTGAAACAACCAGTTAGTAGATTTTTGCTGCAATGACTTTTTCAGATAGGATCCGGTTGCTTTGGATAGCTGTTTTCTCCTGATGAATAAAACCGTAAAAATTATTTACTTAGATTATCTTTCTTAGATATTAAAACTTGGGACAAAGAAGCAAACATAAAAGAAGTTTGTAAGGCAGGAAATACTTTTTAACAGAATTTTTATAACGTTTTACCTACATTGTGTGTTTATTTCCTTGCATAACATCCTGTTCAGTAATAAAACAGATAAACTTCTTGTGTTCCAGGTGGTGTGTACTACCGAGTCACATCCTGTGTCTTTGCCCTCTTTCAAAGAAAGCAAACAGCAGGTACACTGTTAAGTACCAAGAAATACTTTGATAGTAATTAAATAGTGAACGCTTAATGTAAAATCACTTTATCTGCTGCTGTCTGCATTAGAAGCTGCTGCCCGACCCAATCCTCAGGCTCAGTCGAATCATTGGCTTTGGAGGAGCCACTACTAGACATGTATGTTAAACCCACTTTACTCTTTTTAATGAATAAAATACGAGGTTTAACTTGTACCTTACTGTCCTGCAGGTTCTTTGGACCAAAGCGGGGGATGCAGCGGTGTATCCATGTCATGCAATTATTGTATCTATGAAGATTCTGTCTAACGAGCAGAGATTCTTCATCGGCCACACTGATAAGGTACTTCACTTGTATCGGGTCGCATTGTTTTAAATGGGAACTCATTCTTGTCTGATTTTTTAGGAAATTGGATAGTTTCTGGTTGTAGTACCAGCTAGATGTAGTTGGACTCACCTTCACACAGCTTGGGCTCTGGAACCCATGTCATAAAGAAGGACCGGGTTCTCCGGTGGTGGTCCATGGTTGCCCTGCGTTGAGGGGAGACTTACAGGCACCCATCTGGGTACCTTGGTGTTGGGGTTCTCTCCAGTGACTCAGTGGGTCGCCTCTTTTGGTTTTAAGTTGTAAAAGGGAAGGTTCTGACTGTGCTTAGGTACCAAACACCAGTTCAGATGGCCCGGGTGGATAGTGCTCTGGAAAGCGTGCCCTCTGGGAAGACACAGAACTCACTGGAGGGATTATATTTCCCTTGTGACGCCTTGGGACCCTTTAGTATGTGCTGGACAGTGTTGCTGGGAAGAGAAATGTCCGGATTTCCCTCCTGGACCCGATCATAGATGGATGGATTAATTTCCCCATGTGTTCTCTCTGTAGATTTCTGCACTGACCTTTAATGGAAACACAACACTACTGGCCTCAGCACAAAGTGGCAACAATAGCATGGTCCGAGTGTGGAACTATAATCAGGGAACCTGTCTGACGATGTTCAGGGGTCATGCTCATTCTTTATGCTGTCTGAGGTAAGCTCAAACCTAAACTCACTTAATTACTTGGACAGTGAAGTCTGACCCTGCTTTCTTTTCTTAATCTGCTCCTGTTATGAAGTTTCTCGTATGGAGGTGGCATTCTCTGTGGAGTGGGTAAAGACGGACACAATAAAACGGTACGTTCCTCTAATGTAAAACATCCCAAGTGAAAACTCAGCACATTTAGTAGCAGCTGCAAGCCAAACTCGGCTAACAACACCTGGATCACGATATTAAATAACATGCTCAGGTACGCTAACAGGGTGTTTTCTGGTGAATCTAAACGTCACATTTTCATCCAAAGATAGCAGTTCTGGTTTAGTTCGTTTTTCTCAATAAACCCACATTTAGTGCATACCAAGGAATAAAATTTAGACAAGGTTTGCAATTTAAAGTGTGAAATATATGTAAAAATTGCTATGTATGGCATGATAAAAAACACATGATTAGGCAATAAATGCTCGTTTTTCCTGAATTGAAACTGGATAATGAATAAAAACCAAGTGTTAACTGAAAGTATTGATGCTGATGGACTGTTGTAGCTGACGTCACTGATAATGTCGACAAACCTTTAGCTGCTCTGTCCATTATGCACCTGTTTATTACATCGCTACCAGCGTTTTGTTCTTAGATGGTGGTGGTGTGGAACACTATGAACGTTTCTAAAGGTGGAGATGTGACCATCATAACCAAAGCGCACACAGATGTGGACATTACTACCATGAAGGTTGCCTTCTTTGATGATACCAGGTATGCTGCTTATTCCTTCTGGGGCATCTTTGCTCTTTGGAGAACGTTCTAAATAACACGTTGACTCATTTGATTGGAAGCGATGCATTATAAGAACATACAGAACCATCCACACTTACTGCCCAGTTCTACACCAAATTATTGTATGTTTCTGGTAGGAAAGACAAGGGTTGCCTCTCACACAGCTGGTTGACATGTAGAAATTGCCTGATGTTTTTCTGTGGCAACTTGCTGACCCTAAGATGCTGATCTTTGCTGCAGGTCTCTAACAGTGAGTCCAGGAGGTTTAGCATCATGTTTAAATCAGGAGCTCGAGCAAATTAAAACGTTCTCAGGCATTCTGATCAACTTCAAAAAGCAAAGAATACATTTTAAGAAGTTACGCAAGTTTTTTAGAAAGTGTTACCTGGTGCCAGTAGGTGTGGTGCACATGTCTAGACGTTGAATTTATTGGTGTCATGTTAAGCTGCTGCAAAAATTATGTTTATTTTCAGGCTCTTTACCAGCAGAGAGAGAGTCCTGTGTTCGCTATCTGCTTTTTATCCAAAAATCTAATTACAGCTGATATTTTGAGCTGCCTGTACATCTCACTGTTGGATGTGGAAAGTGTAACCTGAATTTTTATTTCTACACCCTAGTTGTCCTTTCCATTGAGATAAAGAGAAAATCCTTATTGCATCATTAATGACGACTTCTGAATATTCTGTTTGCTGAAAGACCGCCATGTTGAAGTGCAACACCAAGGTCATTTGTGGCTCTGCTGTCATCAGGATGGTGTCATGTGGTCGTGAAAATATCCGTCTGTGGAGAGTTCGGAACGGAACCTTGCGGTCCTGCCCGGTCAACCTTGGCGAGTACCACTCACTGGACTTCACCGATGTGACCTTTGAGGAGGGGATCTCCTCTGATCAGCATATTGATGACCGAACGCTGTGAGTGAACGCACCGATCCTTTATAAATATACTCAACATGAACCCGTGTTTAATCAGAATCCATTGAATTATTCTTCTTAAAGTTACTTTGTTCTTCCATCCTTTGCCTCGCTCAGATTCGCCTGCACTCGAAGTGGCCATATTTTTGAGATAGACTACAGCAGAGTAGCCGTTAAAAATGTAAGGAGGTTGTTGCCTGGACCCCAGCAGCATGCAGACCGCAGGGAGAAACCCACTTTTAACACTGGTAGGTTTAAATGTATCAGTATTTTCTTTAATTGTAGCCTGTGAGGAATGTTGGATGTCCTTAGAGCGGTGTGTAACTAATATTTCTGCCTGAAGGTATCTGAGCTTCCATAACGTGATTGATTTAACAGATTTCTAGCATTCCTTACAGGATGTGTAACTCAGGCATGTATTTTTGTATCCTAGGTCCTGGAGTCGCCATCAACAGCATCAGTGTGTCTCCATCATTCTGTGCTACCGGCTCTGAAGATGGCTTCCTGCGGCTCTGGACCCTTGATTTCTCTGCTGTCATTTTAGAGGCTGGTAGGTCAGTTTTTTTTACCTGTAGTAAACTAACCGTCCCAACAGTTTCAGCTCTGCAGGCGGCGATAAATGCTCAGATTGAGATTTTCTTGTTTGTTGAAAAGGTCGACCCTGTTAACCTCTGGAAGTAGTTTGTGGGATCAAAGATGATCAAGGTGCATCGGCTTAAAAGCTTCAACCAGCGGTGACAGGCTGGTCACTTATCTGGTTTCTTACAGATCATCCTTTTAGTTTCACAGAAACAGACTCGACACCACAGAGCATAGAGGATTTCATGCTTTGCTCCAATCGTTTTCTGTATTTTACTGGTGACTTGCATAGTTCCTGCTCAGTCTTGAAAAGTCTTGAATTTGCTTTTATCGTTTCCAGGTTTGGATAAGTGCAGTGGGTTTCACATTGATGTCTAATATCTTATCTTTCATTCACCAAATTACACCTTGATTTTAACATTTTACCCATCAGTATTTCATTTTTTGACTTGGTGAATAATTAAAAAAATGCAAAAAGGACTATTTTACTACCTGTTTTAGTCTCTAGTCAAGTTTAATTTATGTTGAGCTCAAATCTGTGGTTCTTACAGTTGCACTAAAGTGCTAAACTAAGCACTAAAACTGCATTTTTTTAAAAATCTTTTCAAACAAAGTAAAGATACAAAAGTTCCTAAACTATGCTTTCCAGAGTCTGCTTTTATTTTAGGATCATAATTCCTTATTTATCTAAGAGTTGTAGATTTTGAAATGAAGCTGATCTACATTAGTTCAAGTACCACAAAAGCAATAAAATTTCCCTCCTCCTTAACAATCAGAAACCAAGTTGTTGATGCCTTCATTATTTGTGGAACCTGCAGATAATAGGACCTGACTACTGCTCAGACAGATCCACAGTTAAAACATGCAGCAACAAATCTAGAAATTTGAGTCGGAAATAGATTTTTGTCATGAAAAGGAAACCTGGACTTGAATGTTCCAGGAGGGTTTGACATGATACACGGTTTGGACTCTTCAGCTGATTTTTCGTTTTTTTTGTTTTTTACAAAAACCCAAAAACATTTAATCTAGCGTCTTGGCCAAGAAGTTCAGCAGCTGCAGATGAAGAAAGAAATAATCTGAATCATTGATGGCGAGGATGAAACAGGAGGAGGAAGAGTCATTAAAACTTCTGCTGGTAGAAAATAACACACACCATAAAACTCTGATTATATAGAGCTGGTTTTACCCTGGCAACCTTTCCATGCGAGTTATACTGCACCTGTTGACCTTTTCTAACCTCACTGTTAACAGATGGAGCCGTGTGGCGCGCAGCTCCTCGCAGCTGCACATCCACACAGCCTCAATGTGAACCTCGTTGCATTTAAATACCTGGATAATTATGTTGGATAATATTTCTGAAGGATGTTTCTCACTGAAGAAAGATTCGAATTAAATTTTCCCCTCAGTCATATTAAAGCTGTGAACCTGGTAATAATCCCAGTGCCGGTGGTTTGCTTCAACGCATATGAATCTACTTGTAATGAGCCCAGTTCTGGGAGCAGCCACATCTAGGGACGTACATTTATTTTCCTGTTGATATTTTAGTGAAAACAAAGTTGGATAAATCTTCCAACTAAATCCAAACCGATGGCTTCATTGTGTTCCAGAGCACGAAGGAGCAGTGAGCAAGGTGATGGTGTCATTTGACGGCCTGCAGGTGTTGGCAGCCACATCCACGGGAAACCTGGGCTTCCTGGATGTGAGCAGCCGCGGCTACAACACTCTAATGAGGTCCCACGCAGACACCGTGTTGGGCTTCAGCGTGGACGGCATTCGGCGCCATCTAACCACAGCCTCCGCCGATGGAACGATTCGCGTGTGGAACATGGATTCCTTGCATCAGGTTCATTGACGCTTTATAAAAGGGTTGTTTTTCAGTGCCTGCTGTTGGCTTCTTCAATAACAAGATACAGGCAAGAAAATATCAGGACACCCCATTAAATACATTCATGTTTACATAATTCTTTTCCTTCCCATAGAAAGTATTCCTGGATCAGTGCTTCTTTGTTCTCTTTGTGTCTCTGCTCTGTTCTCTCAAACCTCCAGTCGGTCGTGGCAGATGGCCGCTCACACTGAGCCTGGTTCTGGTTCTGCTGGAGGTTTCTTCCTGTTAAAAGGGAGTTTTTCCTCTCCACTGTCGCTACATGCATGCTCAGTATGAGGGATTGCTGAAAAGTCAACACCAGTGACTGTCCACTGTCTCTACATGCTCATCCAGGAGGAGTGAATGCTGCAAGTCACTGACTGGATGCAATCTGCTGGGTTTCCTTAGATAGAAAAACTTTTTATCCAATTTGAATAAATAACTGAATCTGACTGAACTGTTCAATGGTTACGATTAATCAGAATGTATGAACCTGACTGTTGTGAAGAACCTTGAGACGATGTGTTGTAAATTGGAGCTATATAAATAAACTGAATTGAATTGAAAAATAATGATGTCCGGTTTTAAAAACCCTGGTAAGGAAATGTATTTAATTCCAGGTGAACACCAAAAATAAACAATTTTCCATCCCACTTTCAGCTGTGAGATGTTTGAGGGCTTTCTTGCATGTTCAGCTAACAGTATCTAAATGAGATCAATGTCTGGACTTTGACTAGGCCCAGGACTTCCCTTTTCTTAATTCTCAGCCACTCCTTGGTGGATTTACTGGTATTTTGTGGACCATTGTCATGTTGCAGGGTCCAGTTCTGCTTCTGCTTTATGGTCTCATATTTTCCTCAAACATCCTCTGAAACATGGTAGAGTTCACGGTGGTATCTATCAATGGGAGCTGGCCTGGCCCTGCTGCAGCAAAGCATCTTCAAACCATGACACTTCCATCTCCATGCTTCAAAGTTGGTATGAGGTTCTTTTCCTGGAATGCTGTGTTTGGTTTAGCCCAAACATCTCCACTGTTCTGGTGTCCATATACGTCAGTTTTAGACTCATCTGTACACAGAACATTATTCCAGAGGTTCTGCTCTTTACATTCTCTCTAGCAATCTTCAGTCTGACCTTCATGAATGTCCTCCACCGGTAGACTGTTGGAATGGCTGATTTCAGATGCTTCTGAGACTTCTTTAAATTCCTGACCAGACTCAGAAGCTGCTCCAGTCTTTTCTCTGTGGGTCTGAGACTGACCTTTGGATCTTTGATGTTCACTTCAGCAGTCAGGAGCACCAAACCTGATGTCTGAGGTTTAAACTGACCAAACCTCCTTCTAAATGACCTCATTGTGTGCTCCGGGTTAAATACACCAATCACAGTCTGGGTGATTTTAGCCACTTTAAATGGAAATAAATGTGGGGTGTCCTAATTTATTCCTGACCAGAAATTGCATTTTTACAAATTATTTGAAAAGATCTTCAGTCTTTGTTATTTTTATATGTTTCCTGAATTTCTCATTATTGTTATACCGTTACCGTATTTCTAAATATTTTTGAGAAATACACAGGCTGTCGTAGGGTGTGCTAATATTTTCACATGACTGTAGGCTTGTTTACATTTTCTTTGGTTCAGTTAATGCCCGTTCTCCTTTTATTGTTCGTATAAATCCACTTAAGGTTGTCACCATGTATTACCACTAATAACTACCAGATGATCCACTGTTTGCAGTGGGACCTGCTGTTCTGCATGTATTCAAACATAAAAAACTCACTCTGACAAAGCTGCTTTCCACCTGAGTTACATCTGGGTTTTTATTCTTTTTAGCTGTATGATTTTGTATCGGAAGACAACCCTTGCTCCGTGGCGTTTCATCCACATGAGCAGACCTTCTCTTGTGGCTTCAGCTCCGGAACCGTCAGAGTTTTTGACATTTCCAGTGCCAAGCTGTTGGCCGAGCACAAGTATGCACCATCACTGGGAGTAGTTTGACCTCACTGAGGTAAATGGCTTCATAACTGGTGATTTTGTTTTCCTCTCAGGCAGCACCGAGGGGAAGTGATTGGTCTGACCTTTTCTTCAGATGGGGAGTTCATGTTCAGCGCTGATTCAGAGGGATCTTTGGCGCTTTATACCGCCTCTGAGGAGGATCACAGTGTAACCAGAGTGGCATGTATGTATTCTCATGCAACTAAATTGTATCACTTTTTATAGACGCATAAATGCAAATGTAATGTAAATTCAAAATACTTAAAGAATGCAGTAAAACCTTTAAATATCACTTAAAGACAAGAGGAGCAAGCTTTTATTTCTTTCTTTTAATCTGCCATCACCATTCAAACCTCATATGAACCATGCATCCCTTTTTAGACATACAAATATATTGATGATTGATCATATGTCCATAAGAGATGTAGATCTGTCAAGGATTTAAAAAAAAAAAGGAAGCTTTGCCTCTCTCAAATGTTTGTTGTTTTTATTTGTAATCTTTTCAGAGTCTGAAAAGTATTTTCCCTTACATAATTTTCTGCCTTGCCTTTGAGTGCCTTATAAACAATCAGATCTTTTAGGAAAGAATGTAACCAAGATAAAAAGAAATATTCTGAATAACAAAAAGAATGTGATTTCCAGCTAAGCCAGGCTGCCACAGATTTTTGGGACAAGTTGAAATACTACATGACAAACTTAATAAAGCCATATGTACCAGATTTAAGGACCAATTGCTGCAAAATGTCCATAAATCCAATGCAAACATAGCTTCAATGACCCACTAATACTGCTCTGCTATGTAGATGTGTCTGCACTAACGAAGATTCGCTTTCCTTGATGTACCTTGCTTGAAGCGGCTCCCACGGCAAGGCAGTCCAACCTATAGAGTTGTGGACCCCTTGGGAAGTCATCAAAGACTGTTCATAGGGCATTGACCCAAGATGGTCATTTGTAGGGCTGCGCGATATCAAAAAATCTTGCAATGGTTAATAATTATTATGTTGACGATATCTGGTGTGAGTCAAGGCTATTTTCTTCTTTCCTCTCCTCCTCAGCTGTTCTTCCATCACTCTTTGACCTTTAGCATTCTGGGTAATGTCATTAGTGTCCGGTATGAGCATCTGCAGCTGTGAGACTCTCTCCAACATAATATTACATTAGCTAGAAATATATATGAATATTGTGCCTACTGATATTGCTACGATGATATATTCGCGATATATTGTGCAACCCTAGTCATGTAATCATTAACTGTGGAGAAATACATTTTTTTTACTCCTTCCTGTATGTTTTACACCCTTGATTCCAATATACGCTGAACTCACAGAACCCGGCAGCATGATAAACACACGCATACTTCATACCGTGATACAACTTGATGTTTCACAACATTTACTTAATTCCTACACATTTAAACCCTCATTAAATATGTGTCTAGACTTGCTGACATACAGGTCCTTCTCAAAAAATTAGCATATTGTGATAAAGTTCATTATTTTCTATAATGTAATGATGAAAATTTAACATTCATATATTTTAGATTCATTGCACACTAACTGAAATATTTCAGGTCTTTTATTGTCTTAATACGGATGATTTTGGCATACAGCTCATGAAAACCCAACATTCCTATCTCACAAAATTAGCATATTTCATCCGACCAATAAAAGAAAAGTGTTTTTAATACAAAAAACGTCAACCTTCAAATAATCATGTACAGTTATGCACTCAATACTTGGTCGGGAATCCTTTGGCAGAAATGACTGCTTCAATGCGGCGTGGCATGGAGGCAATCAGCCTGTGGCACTGCTGAGGTCTTATGGAGGCCCAGGATGCTTCGATAGCGGCCTTTAGCTCATCCAGAGTGTTGGGTCTTGAGTCTCTCAACGTTCTCTTCACAATATCCCACAGATTCTCTATGGGGTTCAGGTCAGGAGAGTTGGCAGGCCAATTGAGCACAGTGATACCATGGTCAGTAAACCATTTACCAGTGGTTTTGGCACTGTGAGCAGGCGCCAGGTCGTGCTGAAAAATGAAATCTTCATCTCCATAAAGCTTTTCAGCAGATGGAAGCATGAAGTGCTCCAAAATCTCCTGATAGCTAGCTGCATTGACCCTGCCCTTGATAAAACACAGTGGACCAACACCAGCAGCTGACACGGCACCCCAGACCATCACTGACTGTGGGTACTTGACACTGGACTTCTGGCATTTTGGCATTTCCTTCTCCCCAGTCTTCCTCCAGACTCTGGCACCTTGATTTCCGAATGACATGCAGAATTTGCTTTCATCCGAAAAAAGTACTTTGGACCACTGAGCAACAGTCCAGTGCTGCTTCTCTGTAGCCCAGGACTGGGGAATGCGGCACCTGTAGCCCATTTCCTGCACACGCCTGTGCACGGTGGCTCTGGATGCTTCTACTCCAGACTCAGTCCACTGCTTCCGCAGGTCCCCCAAGGTCTGGAATCGGCCCTTCTCCACAATCTTCCTCAGGGTCCGGTCACCTCTTCTCGTTGTGCAGCGTTTTCTGCCACACTTTTTCCTTCCCACAGACTTCCCACTGAGGTGCCTTGATACAGCACTCTGGGAACAGCCTATTCGTTCAGAAATTTCTTTCTGTGTCTTACCCTCTTGCTTGAGGGTGTCAATAGTGGCCTTCTGGACAGCAGTCAGGTCGGCAGTCTTACCCATGATTGGGGTTTTGAGTGATGAACCAGGCTGGGAGTTTTAAAGGCCTCAGGAATCTTTTGCAGGTGTTTAGAGTTAACTCGTTGATTCAGATGATTAGGTTCATAGCTCGTTTAGAGACCCTTTTAATGATATGCTAATTTTGTGAGATAGGAATTTTGGGTTTTCATGAGCTGTATGCCAAAATCATCCGTATTAAGACAATAAAAGACCTGAAATATTTCAGTTAGTGTGCAATGAATCTAAAATATATGAATGTTAAATTTTCATCATGACATTATGGAAAATAATGAACTTTATCACAATATGCTAATATTTTGAGAAGGACCTGTACTCTGCAAGACAAGAAACGGTGTGACAGCAGGTTTGAGTTCATAGGGCAGGGTTCATAACCAAAGACTCTTGAACTGGGTTTCAGTTTGGGTGCCCATCAAAACATTGATATTTTTAATGTTTGGGAATTTGGGGTAAATTATGGTACTCCAGATTACAGACTGTGATTTTTAAGGATCTGAAGGCCCATCATGATTTTGCAAGCATTATAGCTCAGTTCAGCTCAGTGTATTTATGCCGATTCACAACAAAAGTCGTCTCAAGACACTTTATACAAATAAGCATCCAGTTTTTATTCAGTTTAATCCAGTCACTCAGACTCATCCCAAGTCAAAATATTCCAGTTAGATCCTAGTTATCAAACAATGCAGATATGTTCGGTAAACACGTTTTCTATGCAAGGTAACTGTCAGGTTTAACCAACCTAACAATATTTATAACAACACAAAAAGAAAAGAGAGACAAAGTATTAGTTCCTTTTACTCGCTTTGCGAGGAGAAACGGTCAAGATTTGCTCAGTTACAGATCCCGCACCGCTCTGAACAGCATCTGTCCGCCTCCTCTTTTTATTGTCTTTCGGGGGTCCCTAGTTTACAAAAACATTGTTCTCTAAAGGATGGGGGAAAACAACAACTGCATCGTAAACAGGTCATAAACAGCTTTATACATTAACAACACATTTCCCACAGTCCCCTCCAACTTTGTAGGGTCAGCTGTGACTTTTGTTGTTGAGTGTAATCAGCCTTCATCTTTATGACCTCCTCAACTGGACTGCTTCCTTCTCTGCTAGTTCAGCTCCATTTATGATCTTTGCCTGCAGACAAACTCATCACATCCTTTCTCACACATACATCATGAAAGGTTATATAATCAAATAGTCAAGTTAAAGAATAGGAGAAAATATAAGATAAATCTATATTCAATTATTCCAACAGTAACCCAGTTGATTTTATTGAGTCATTAACTTTGCTGCAGACACTTATACTGAGCAAGCATGTGGTTGACAAATCCAAGCTGATCTAAGCTTGTCCATATGTCAAAAAGAGTGAAATAGCCCTTTACCTCTGCAGGTTTGTAAAAGTAAGGAGTGTTTTGAAAGAACCAGTAACAGTTCTAATTGACCCTATGCCTGATTCTGTAGGTAACGTAGTGGCTCGAGGCACTGAGCGTGCTCCAGACGCCCTCGCAGTCAGCAGTGACAGCAGCCGGCTGGCGTTTGTTGGTCCCTCGTCGTACATCGTCACCATCGCTGATGCTCGGTCTCTAGATGAGGTATTCTGCCTTTCAGTCTCATTCCAGTTGCTTTATTAAAATTAAAGTGCAAATAATTCTTTTTGCATTTCAATTGCATGCTAGTGTCCCTCTAGAGCAGGGGTCTGCATCCCCTGTCCTGCAACATTTGAAAGCATCCCTGCTCCAACACACCTAAATCAATAGGCTGAATTACCTCCTTGGCAAGTTCTCCTCTGCCCTGGTCATTAATTAGTCTTTTGATTCAGGTGTGTTTTAGCAGGGATGCAGCCAAATGTTACAACACAGGAGCTCTCGAGGAATGGAGTTGCAAACATCTGCACCATATTGTTTCATGTAATTTTCTCAGTCGGACCATCTTTTACAGTCATTTCATCTCCTCAGCTCTGAACGTCTTGGACTAGGTTCTCATGTCTGTCTGGACTGATGCATGTCTCCTCTATCAAGCTGCTCCATGTAGATGTGAGTATTTTGGATGTGGAAAGCCCCCAGTTGGATTCAGCGCTGAAGGTCTGCTTCTCTCCGGCCTCCGCTGAACTTTTGCTCATCACCACATCTGCACACAAGATCCTTTGGCTCAGCACCAAGACAGGCCGTCTGCTCAGACAGGTAACCGCTTGTATTAGCAGGTTGTGTCAAATACGATCAATATGTGCCTCGGGATCTAAGAATGACATTAAGTAGCTCAGTTTTATCATGAAACCACACATAATGGACTACATTTAAATAAACATTTAAAGATATTAATATTTTTAAAGATGGATCATCATGTATCCAACAGAGGATTAAATGGTAAAAATCCCAACAATACTTTTTCGTTCATTTTGCGAACATCATACCGTTGACTTAATCACTCTATACATAAATCTCGTGGCGATAAAAAACATTTTCACAATAATGATACTTTTTCCATCCTTATTGAGTGTATATGTGTGAAGGATTTTTACTACATCTGGTTCTGAGTCCCTGGCTGCTTAAATGCATTCAGGGTTTAATATATAAGCACGCCTGTGGACTCCTGCTGCTTCACACTTGTTCCACCGTGTTACGTCTGGTTCTGAGAAGCAGTTCTCATTAATCGATTATAAAATGTTGATTGTTTATGCTGTTTCTTGGTATGTCCTTTGTTTATTTTGGCTTCTAAGCAGTGATGCACCACTCAGGGGGTTAGTAATAGAAATTAGCCAGTTCACTGACTCTGACCATTGATCAGCAGGTCCGATATGAACAATCTGAGTATTTTCTTGTTTATTAATTAGATCAAAACAGAAAACTAGCATTTTTATCATTATGCAAACACATAAACAAACAGCATGTTCCTTGGTGCACCTCATTTTGAATTTAATAAGGCAGAAAATCAGATAAAGGTTGGAGACAGATGCTTTGATTGCTTCATGTTCTGTTGGATTCAAAGCTGCTGCCCATCATTGGCACATTTTCCACCTTAGCAGCTTTAACATGAGCGTTGCCTCTGTGTGTCTGTGACTACCTCCTGAGTGGGATAACAGCTCCAGGTGGGATTCACCCCGTCTCATGAATGCTTGATCTAAAAAAGGCTGCTTACAACTATTCCTGTTGTGAAGCTTCCTGCATTTCCACCACATCTTGGATTATTTGGTTCTCACCAGTATTTCTCCACAGGTGTCCAAGGTGCACCAGCATCCATGCTCTTCTCTGGCTGTGAGTGAAGACAGTCGCTTCCTCCTGACGTCTGGACACAATGCTGTGAAAGTTTGGGATTATAACATGACTCATCACGTTAACTCACAGGTAGCTGGGAACTGAATATGTTCTGATCTCTGCATGTTTACTGGCACCAGAACAAATAACCATCAGTTCATTTTTATCAAATAGGTTATTTTCTACATAAGGTCAGCTCATACTGTAATTGCCATTATGATTCTGAGTGTAATTACTGAGGAAACCATCTGTAGATGATTAGTATTGATGTTGAATATTGTACCAGATGTTTATAGGCCACAGTGAGCCTATTCGCCAGGTCCGCTTCACCCCTGACCAGCTCGGGGTCGTCTCAGTGGGAGATGCCATATTTCTTTGGGACTTCCTGGCAGATCCTGTTGAATGTTTAACTGACAGTAGGTAAGACGTTCCTCTGTCAGCTCCTCTGTCACAGATTCAGCTTTATGAATGAATTACCAATCCCTTCTGTTCCCACAGCTCCCAGTTTAAAGCAAGCCCCAGCTCACCTCTGGCAGCAGGTAGTGTTTGCAGTTATGATCAGTTCATTAATGAAGTGAAGTGAACTTAAATTAGCAGCTATGGTGCAAACATCCATTGTTGGGTGGATTTCTTACCCCTGTAAACCCAGACACTGAAGTGAATAGAGCACAGCTGTCCAATGGGATGCCCCGGCAGACGGCTCCCCTCCCCTCCTCACAGCACCAACTGGATGCCAGCGCTATGGACCCAGTTATTCAGGGAGGTATGGTTGCTCCGCTTTAATGATCCACATCTCCCCTGCTTTACGCTGTTATTAGTGTCGAGGCGGTTCTGAACGAGTGGGTGGATGAGAACTTGAGGTGTGTTTATATAAATCTGCTCATTCATTATGTTTGATTTTCGTTCTTTTTTCTAAAAGCTGTGATAAAGTTGGTTAAAGTCACCGCCTTTAATCAGAATGCAGCTTTCATGTTCAAAGACCTGCGTGGGAGCTACTAGCCTAGATTACGACGTGTAAAAACCAGGTGGATGCAGTAGATAAATTAAAGTCAACTTCAGTATCTAGTTAGCTATATAAACAGGCCTAGAGCTGCATTATTTCACACTCACTTTAATTGAAAAATGAAAAACTACAAGCAATTAAAGTAACTAATAAATACATCATAGAAATCTGTTCTTATTTCCCACCAAATTTATATTTAAATGAACTAAAGTCAGATTTCTTGTTTGTGGGCACAAACAGCCTGTGAGGTAGTCTATTGGGACAGGTGGTGCTCCACTACTAGCAGCTCCAGCCTCTCCAGGAGGCTGTAGCTGCTGACCTCTTCCACAGCTGTGGGACGCCCCCCAGCTGAATGGGTGTCCCATGATGCCACACAGTTGGTCTGTGCAGCACCTGAGAAGCCTGGAGCTGATGCCACAGATTGGTCATTGCAATAAATAAAGTTTCTCCAGTTATATTAGCATTAAATGTCCTTTGTTTTCATTCAACATATACAGAAATAAATTGACTATTCATTTGACCATTTTAATATAATATCAATGATGGTGTTTGATGCAATATTAACTGAATTATTCACTTGGCCGAGATGTTTTCGTTTGTATTTAGTTTGTGTCTCTCTGGTGTGTCTATTAAGAACCTATAATTATCAGCTGTGGGTAAAACTGAAACATCTCGTCTCAGGTCTGGGTTTCCTTTCTGTTTGTGAAGATGACCCAGCAAAGCCAGTTCAAACTACTGGTCCAAGTCAGAGCTCTGATTCCAGACCTGCCGTTTCCTTTCTCAAAGTCACCAACCTGGACAGCTTTTCCCCCCTGAATGCACATCACATGGACACCAGTAAGTCCCCCAGTCCTTATCATTACCAGGGAACCGAATTTCTCTGTTTGTTTGTCTTACGTTTAAAGCTTTTATTTCTAAATATCTGTTCTCAGTGGAGCTGAGTCAGAACAAACCAGTGCGTCCAGATTGCTATAAACACTATATTCCTCATTTAAAGACCTCCTCTCTGGATCAGGTGAAGAGTTATTTATTCCTAGTTGGATCAGTAAGATACCTCTAATCTATTTAACTCTATTTTCTGCTAATTTAGTCCATTGCAGCTCCTCAGCCTCAGGATGAAGGCATAAAGCTTAAAGCAGTGATTGGCTACAATGGCAATGGTAGAGGCAACATGGTCTGGAGCCCTGATCAAGGTTGGTTTTTTATTTATTAGAAGGTTTTCTCATCAATGTTTACTTTACTTCTCACTAACTTTATCTTTATGGTACACTGAACTCTGACCATGGCTACGTTATTCTATTAAATGAAGATAAACATGTCTGTAACCAACAATTATTAATGTTGCAGGGTTGTTTGCATACTCTTGTGGCTGTGTGGTGGTGGTGGAGCATCTTCATACAGGAACCCAGAGACACCTGCAGGGCCACAGCAAGGAGATCTCCTGTCTTGCTATTTCAAATGATGCCCAGGTACTTTTCTCAGTTCTGTACTGTTTCATAGCGGTGAGTTTTACCCATAGGATGCTTTGCAACCCTAGTCCCAATGTGCATGAGAATAAAATAACTATTAAAACAGGACACACAAAAAACAGTATACAATATTGTGAAATAATATAAAAAGACAAAAATAATAGATTAAAAACAGTTTAATGTTAAAATCAGCTAAAAAATGTAGCACACAATAACATGTTGAGTAATCTGATATTGTTATAAACTACAGAACGTTGCAGAATCGGGCTTGAAACTTGACACTGTCAATGAAATTTGCTCCATTTTCTGTATTCCAGACCATGGCATCCGCAGCTGGAGGTCCTAACAGCAGAAGCCTAATCTACATCTGGGATGTTCAGGCTGGAACTTGTCGTAGCACCGTCTCCTACCATAAGGGGGCAGTGCAAAGCCTGGCCTTCTCTAGGGATGACCTCTTCTTCCTCTCTGTTGGTTCGTATAACTCTTGTCTGATTTTGTGCCTAAATGCAAAGTTTAACTGCAACATTTAAGTCCTGTTGCTGTGTTACCACATAGGAGACTTCTCAGATTCAGGGTTGGCGCTGTGGAGGACGGAGAACTTCCAGTTGTTATCTACAGTGAATATGTCTGGACCAATCCACGAAGCAGCTTTTAGCCCCTCAGCAGCCAGTCAGATGGCATGTGTGGGGAGTCATGGGGTCTACTTCTGCCTCATCCACACACACGCTTCAAACGCAGACATCAAGGTAAATGGCTACACATTTCTTACAGTTTTTAAGAAAGCAGTGTTGTAAGTCTACCGACTTTCTGTACCTCCACAGGTCCAAAGGGTGTCGGCTCCGTCAGAGGTGGGTGATGTGGAGCTGACAGCACTGTGCTACCACATGGACTCCTTTCTGTTAACAAGCTCAAACCAAGGACATGTTTGCGCATGGGACATTAGCAAGCAGAGCTGCTTTATGATCTGGAAAGCAGATGATGGAGAAATTGGTACACATTTGTTCTCTGTATTTTTAAATATGTGACATAGCCTGCAGTATGTATCTCTTTTCTTAAAAATGGATTCTTGTTTTGCAGGAGTGCTGCTTTGTCGAGGGAATCGCTTGCTGACGGGCAGTAACACCCACTGGCTGCGGTTATGGGAAGTAGAAGCTGTACAGGGCCTGAGGTCTGCAGAAAACATCTGCAGGATAAATGGGTATAAAGCTAGTTTGGGGCCATTTGGTGTCAGTGTACATTTCCTATTTCATTCTATCTGCATGGGTTTCATCTCATGCATTTTCATGCTACCGTTTTCTGCATCATATCTAGAGATGGCGACTCTAGTTTGACACTCTGTAGAAAAACTCAACAGAAGCAGCTCAGGAAACACGATAATGAGGGTTGAGTAAAGTATCTGCTCAGGGCTTGATGAAGGTCTTAATTGTACAATTCGTCCTTCCTGCACTGTAGGTCTGGTGATGATCACAAGCATGAAATGTTCGAGCTAATTCAAACTGATTTCCTGTCAAAGACCCAGATTTAAACCTTGTCCACACATTTCCAACCAGGGCCGTTTCAGAAGGTCAATGTTAGCCTGCTTCATCTGTCCCAGGGGTCTGCAACCTGAGGCTCTTTAGGTCCTCCACGCTGGTTCTTCATGACTTTGGCCAACAATGTTAGGCCTGAGAACGTTTCTCTCCAAAAAATGTGTTTTCTTTTTTTTTTTTGTTTCTTGTGAAAGTTTGAGATGTTTCTTTGATCTAAAACCTGAAATTAGATTTAAACGTTTTTAGTTCTTTAGTTTAACTAAAAAACAAAAGGAATTCATACAGAAGGAGTTCATAAAATGACAATAAAAACAGATTTTATCCAGTAATAATAAGTGTAAAAATAAATTGTAAAGGTTGCCGACTGCTGATCTAATCCAAAGCCAGTCTGGATTTATAAACTCATATAAAACTCAGTCATGTCTCAGTTCCAACCATCCAGCTGTTGATTTGAGTTGATGTTGGAGAATGTAGATTTATTCCTCTATACACTTTGAGCAGTGCACTAGTACGTGTTCCCCAGCATGATGCTGCCCCCACCATGCTTTACAATTAGTGCCATGTTCTATGGTTTGAAAGCCTTACTAAGGCTCCTCCAATCATTCATCTTGTCGCTGTGACCAAACGGCTCAATCTTTGTTCCGCCCATAAAACAAAACACATTTGACCCAAAATCCCAATTTCAACAACATTGAAAAGTTGAATACTGTGATTAAAAACCGGGAAACTAAACTTGTCGTGTAAACTCTACAAATTCTGCCTAGAAAGGTCAAGCATAGTGTTGAAGGACAACTCCGTAGGGAATATTGAACCAACTATTTTTACGAGGGTGTTACTTTGTTTTAAAACTTCCTACCGAAGCTCTATATTACCTGTATGATGGTTATGATGGGCAGAAATAACCTGTAACACCTCTTACTGCTACTTCCAAGCATAAGTTGTTGGCTGTTTGTTTCAATGAAGCTCTTTAATGAGATTCAACAGGCACTGGAGTCTCCCGAATGTCTGTCATGTTCCTGTGACACATATTGGATTCCCAGACGTCCCTAATTTCCTTCTGTGTTCTCGTCTGCACTCGAAGCTCATCAGTGATGATGAAATGGTATCAGCTGGATTCTCCCTGTTCTCCATTTCACTCTTACCCTAGATTAGTAATGTCATCTCCCCAGATTGTCTAGGATTTGAGGTCTCGGTCTGTTCTTCTGCTGTGGGTTTGGGAAGTTCATTGGGCCGGTCCTTTATGTTGATCATGAAACCACTTGTTCAGAGTGTCAGAGGAACCAGCGTTAATCACCGTAGGGAAAAACCTATGACCTTAGCTGCTGCAGTGAGCCTATTTATTTATCCTTGTTCATTAAAATAAGGGGTTCACAATTACACAGCATGCATATAGTTCTGAAGACCTGAATGCAGGTTTAATCTGTGGCTTCCTTTATATGCATAGGTGTAATTATCCCTACAGGAGATGACTTGGACAGCTTATTATTGTTATTTGAAGCTCTAAAAACTGTCTCATCATGTCAGTTTGTCTGACTTTTGTTCACTTGTGAACCTCAGTGAGACAAAGGTGGTCGTGGAGCAAGAGATAATGCTGGACGGGACGATGGTCAGTGCAGCCTTCGATACCTCTATGGACATGGGCATTGTGGGCACCACAGCAGGAACCCTCTGGTACATCAACTGGTCCGACAACAGCAGCATCCGTCTGGTCAGCGGGCACAGGTCAAAGGTAACCAGCGGGAGCTGCTTAGACGTGTTAATGTGACTGATATTAAATCAAATGTTTGCATTACAACCGCAGACCTCAGTGTATTATATTGTGGTAACTCCATGGGAACTCTGGAGGAGCTGCAGAGCTGCTCTGGTTGGAGATTCTGTTGACAGGACAACTATTCATCAACATAAACAAAGCTATAAGGAGTCCCTTTTGCAGACTGCCATGTCGAAAGCACAGCAGCATGTGGTAGAAGGTGCTCTGCTAAGATGGTGGTGGCAGCATCATGCTGTGGGGATGCTTCGCTTCATCGAGGACAGTGAAGCAGGTCCGAGCTGATGGGAAGATGGATGGGGCTAAATCCAGGACAATCCTGGAAGGAAACCTGGTAGAGGTTGAAGAAGATTAGAGAATGGGGTGGAGGTTCACCTTCCAGCAGGAGAACCACCCTGAACATACAGCGATAGCAAAAAGGAAAACTCCCCTCTAGCAGGAAGAAACCTCCAGCAAAACCACAGCCTGACTCAGTGTGAGCAGCTATCTGCCATGAACAACTCTGGGTTTGAGAAGACAGAAGAAACACAGAAGCTCTGATCCAGGAATACTTTCTATGATAAAAAAGTAGACAGTTAAAGGCAGCAGTAGCTCCTCTAGTGGCTTCATCTAGGAGAAAACACAGCTGAGCACATAATATCTGAGCTACATTTCAGGTCTAGAGGATGAAGAGACAACATACAGTCAGTCACAGTCTCTAGATGTCTCTAGATGTTTTGGTCTGGTACAGTTGGACCTCATTCTTAAGATCTTTCTTTTTGGATCACATAAGATCCCAATAAAGGCCTCTCTGGACCACGTTTCTTCTCGGCCATGAAGGGTTCAAGCTGATTGTTGGTCTGTGGACTGTTGCTGTTTTTCTTGCTCATGCACAGTCCAGTTGGTCTGGAACAGTTAATTAAATGATAAAACTGCCGTCTTAGGATCATTTTATTCTTTATTGTAATAATCATAGTTAACCTGTATGTTTGATTCTGGTTTAACATAAAAATATTACCAACCCAACAGGAACACATTCAGCCAGGACTAAATAGTTTCTTCTGTGGAGCATCTCCATGTTTATGCTCTCCTCTGCCGTGCAGGTCAACGATGTTGTTTTCAGCTCTGATGAACACCACTTTGCCACCTGCAGCGAAGACGGCAGTGTGAGGGTGTGGTCAACCTCCAGCTATGAACTGGTGGTGCAGTTCCAGGTGATCAACCAGGTGAGAGATCATCAGCTACTCTTTCTACTGGTTTATTTGGTGGGACCAGGTCATCACTCTAAGGAATACTGGATATAAATCAAACATGACGATCACTTGTCGGACTTCCTTTAGAAGAATTAAAAGGAAATGATGTAAAACACGTACATGAATCCCTCTTCTTTAAATCTCAGGCCTGTGGCTGTTTGTGTTGGAGTCCCTCTTCTAGCGGAGACAGCTCAAGTATCGCGGCAGGATACGGCGACGGGACTCTGAGGATTTTCCGGCTCGCTTCGACAGACATGGAAATGAAGCTGCATCCTCATTATGTGGCTGTTACTGCTGTCACTTACTCTGCCAGTGGTGAGAAAACAGCTGTTTTATCTACACTGTTCATTCCCCTGAACTATTTTAAAACATTTTCTCATTTTAACACCACAAACTACTGTTTTATTGAGATTTTATTGAACGTGTCAAAACCAAGTAAAGTCTGGCATGTATTTATATTCGCCTTCCTGAGTGAATACTTTATAGAACCACTTTTGTCTGCAGCTCTGGCCAGTTCCTCTGTCCCTACTGACTTAAAAGCATCCCCCACGGCATGATGCTGCCAAGACTGTGTTTCATAATGATGTGCACTGTTAGATTTTCTCATGTACGGCTTTTGCAAGCAGAGCAACGATGGCATTCTGTCATTAATGACTTTCTGCCATAAAGGCAAGATGTGTGGAGTGCACAACTAATACTACTCATGTCAACTGATTATCCCACCTTAACTGGGAATCCCTGCAGCTCCTCCAGAGTTACCATGGGCTTCCTGGCTGCTTCTCTGATTAACTCTCTCCCTGCGTGGTCTGTTAGTTTAGGTGGGCGGTCTTTGGGGCTGCACAATATATCGTCATCACAATGTCGAGGTGCGATATTCATGTCACAAAGGACTGCTTGGAGTGGTTGCTGTAGTTGATGATTTCATAAAGGAGCTGTGTAACAGGTTACCGTTGGAATAAAATAAAAAGAGACCAAGTTGGTTGTAATTAAAGGCCTCTTGCTTGTAGGAACAAACTGATCGAGTGAACCTGACTTTCCTCCATCTCTGGGTCGTAACTGTTCTTTTCCTCCTCCAGGTCACGTGATCCTTTCAGCAGGAAAGAACGGCCTGGTAGCTGTGAGCAGCTCAATAAGTGGAGCAACAATTCGTGTCATCAGGGACCATAAAGGAGCAACAATAAACTCAGTCCAGTGTGTGAATGAACAGGTCAGCTCACTGCATTCAAACCAAACAGAGTCCATATGGAGGGATAAAAGTACCATTAGGATTCCCAGTGAGTCTGAAAATAAACTGTCTTAAGGCAGGAAGCACAGAATTGATGCTTGAAAGCCGGAGCTCTGACAGTGAGGTCCAGGTATAGTTGGACACTGACACAGCTTTAGTTGTTACCTGTTTACTCAAATATATTCCAGTTATAGTTGTATAATGGACATAATATGCAGACTCTCAGCTTTCATTCACATTCAAATAGGACAAAGGGTTTGCAGGTTTCAGCTCCTCTGCCACCCTCTTTTAAAGGGACCAAAAGTAATTAGACAGTTTACTCAACTGCTGTTTCATTGGCAGGTGTGTCATTATCAATGAGGCAGATAAAAGGCCTGGAGTTGATCTGAGGTGTTCTTGCATTTGGAAGATGTCTGTAGACAGACATGTGTTATAAAGGAGCTCTCCGTACAGGTGAAACAGGCCAGAAAAACCCATCAGAGATATTCCTACAATACTAGGAGCAACAGAACCAACAGTTTGGGACACCCGGAGAAAGAAAGACAGAAAGCACTGGTGAACTCGGCACCAAAAAGGACCTGAACGTCCACAGAAGACAGCAGTGGTGGATGTTCACACAATCATTCCCATGGTGAAGAGAAACCCCTTCAGAACAGCCAGGAGGTAGGCGTATCAATGTCCAAGTCTACCATTAAGTGAGAAGACTGCATGAAAGTAAACACAGAGGGTTCGCTGCAAGGTTTAAGCCTCAAAAACAGGCTTCCAGCAGAGTTCTGGAAGAGCATTTTTTGGACACATGAAACCAAGATCAAGGTGTGGAACAGCTCATGATCCAAAGCATACCACATCATCTGTAAGACACGGTGGAGGCAGTGTTATGGCTTGGCCATGCATGGCTGCCAGTGGCTCTGGGCTACTGGTGTTTACTGGTGACGTGACCCAGGGGAGAAGCATCCGAATGAATCCAGAGGTGTTTAAATCCAGCTAAATGCAGCCACACTGATTGGGCTGCGTTTCATTATACAGACGGACAGTGACCCAAGACACTCAGCCGAAGCAGCTCAGGAGTTTATTAAAGCAAAGAAGTGAAATATTGTTGGATGGCCCAGTCTGAGCAGCATTTCACCTGTTGAAGACTAAGCTTCAGACAGAAAGGCTCAAACAAACAGCAACTGAGAACTGCTGCAGTAAAGCCCTGGCATAAACCAGCGTCTGGAGATGCCCACCAGTTCAAGACTGCAGGTCATTGCCAGCAAAGGCTTAAAATCCAAGTATTAGAAATGAACATTTTATTTCCATTTCTTTAATTTGTCTAACTACTCTTGAGCCCCTGAAATGAAGGGATTGTGTTCCTCGTATTTTTATGTAACCCACTGAATCAAAGCTGAGTTGTTTCAATCAAAATGAGAAAAAGATCTCTGTCTCTGTCCAAATATTAATGGACCTGACGGCATTTCTCCCTTAAAAAGAACCAGTTTATAAGGCAGTATTTTACAACAACGTGTGTGGATTAACAGGGCTGACTGAGTTCATTGTTTTATACTGACAATGTTCACCATGTTCTGCATGCACGCAGCCACATTAGATACTAAACTACTTGAACTCTGAGTTTCCCCCTAATTCTGACTTCTGGTGCCGTTCTTGTCGTTTCAGTTTAACGCTCAGTCCATGTTCTGTTGATGTTTCTGCTGAACTACCGCGACTCAAACCCAGTCTGGGTTTTTAATCTGCTGTAAACAAAACCGCCTGATGATGCGGGTTAAAAAGATTACAGGCGACACCAGCAGTGGAATATAAAATGCACAATAAACTGGTCAGATCTGGTTTTCAAGCAGTGTTTAAATATTATGCATCTTTTTAACAGAAGACACTTTGACCAGTGTAGCATTCTGTTTCCATTCAGAGTTAGTTTGGGTTTAAAAACTGAGTTAAACACTAAAAAACATGAATGGAAACAAAACCAGTTTACTTTAGAGGAAATAATGATCTAATTGTCATGTTTTTAGTTGTTTCAGTTACTGCATGGGATGATGTTTCTGGATCTCCAGACATCATCTAGTTTGATTTACTCTTCATCCTCAGTGCAAGAAGTTTGGACTGGAAGGAAATGAGATGTTTCTGGCTGCCGGTGCCGACAGACGGGTCAGTGTGTGGGCCACCGACTGGTCGAAGGAGAAGTGTGATCTGCTGGACTGGCTGTCGTTTCCTGCTCCGTCCAACTCTGCGGTACTGCTTCTAGTTTGAGTTTGTTCAGTTTTAAAGTTGTTCTCAGATGATTCTGGAGACATCTTCGGTGACGTCACTGAGTAGAAGGTTCTAAACCTGTTGTACTTTCTACAGAACAGAACCATAAAACCTGCAGCCTTAGAGACAGTAGTTTATCCACAGAAGGTGACAGCCTGCAGTGTCTTGCACAGGTGTTCACATCCCTTCAGCTTTGTGATGTTACAACCACAGATTTTATTGTATTTGATTTGAATTTTATTTAATGCACCAACAAATAAAGGTTCTGCATGACTGAAGAAAGGAAGCAGATGCGTGGTTTTCAAATCCGCCCCCTTTGCTCTGATACCCTGTAATAAAATCGGTTACCCTTAGAAAAAACCCAATTAATAAATAGTTCATCTGTGACAGCAGGCCACTCTTTAATGATCAATCAGTCCATCCTTTTTCTTTTTCTACCCTAAAAATCCCCAAACGTGCTGTAATTTGTAAGGATTTGATGTTACAATGTGAAACTTGTATAGAAACAACAATCAGTCTTTGGTTTTTATCTAAAGAAATCCTGTTCAGTGTGACCACCTGATCACCTCAAAGCCTTTAGATACAGGTCCTTCTCAAAATATTAGCATATTGTGATAAAGTTCATTATTTTCCATAATGTCATGATGAAAATGTAACATTCATATATTTTAGATTCATTGCACACTAACTGAAATATTTCAGGTCTTTTATTGTCTTAATACGGATGATTTTGGCATACAGCTCATGAAAACCCAAAATTTATATCTCACGAAATTAGCATATCATTAAAAGGGTCTCTAAACGAGCTATGAACCTAATCATCTGAATCAACGAGTTAACTCTAAACACCTGCAAAAGATTCCTGAGGCCTTTAAAACTCCCAGCCTGGTTCATCACTCAAAACCCCAATCATGGGTAAGACTGCCGACCTGACTGCTGTCCAGAAGGCCACTATTGACACCCTCAAGCAAGAGGGTAAGACACAGAAAGACATTTCTGAACGAATAGGCTGTTCCCAGAGTGCTGTATCAAGGCACCTCAGTGGGAAGTCTGTGGGAAGGAAAAAGTGTGGCAGAAAACGCTGCACAACGAGAAGAGGTGACCGGACCCTGAGGAAGATTGTGGAGAAGGGCCGATTCCAGACCTTGGGGGACCTGCGGAAGCAGTGGACTGAGTCTGGAGTAGAAACATCCAGAGCCACCGTGCACAGGCGTGTGCAGGAAATGGGCTACAGGTGCCGCATTCCCCAGGTCAAGCCACTTTTGAACCAGAAACAGCGGCAGAAGCGCCTGACCTGGGCTACAGAGAAGTAGCACTGGACTGTTGCTCAGTGGTCCAAAGTACTTTTTTCGGATGAAAGCAAATTCTGCATGTCATTCGGAAATCAAGGTGCCAGAGTCTGGAGGAAGACTGGGGAGAAGGAAATGCCAAAATGCCAGAAGTCCAGTGTCAAGTACCCGCAGTCAGTGATGGTCTGGGGTGCCGTGTCAGCTGCTGGTGTTGGTCCACTGTGTTTTATCAAGGGCAGGGTCAATGCAGCTAGCTATCAGGAGATTTTGGAGCACTTCATGCTTCCATCTGCTGAAAAGCTTTATGGAGATGAAGATTTCATTTTTCAGCACGACCTGGCACCTGCTCACAGTGCCAAAACCACTGGTAAATGGTTTACTGACCATGGTATCACTGTGCTCAATTGGCCTGCCAACTCTCCTGACCTGAACCCCATAGAGAATCTGTGGGATATTGTGAAGAGAACGTTGAGAGACTCAAGACCCAACACTCTGGATGAGCTAAAGGCCGCTATCGAAGCATCCTGGGCCTCCATAAGACCTCAGCAGTGCCACAGGCTGATTGCCTCCATGCCACGCCGCATTGAAGCAGTCATTTCTGCAAAAGGATTCTCGACCAAGTATTGAGTGCATAACTGTACATGATTATTTGAAGGTTGACGTTTTTTGTATTAAAAACACTTTTCTTTTATTGGTCGGATGAAATATGCTAATTTTGTGAGATAGGAATTTAGGGTTTTCATGAGCTGTATGCCAAAATCATCCGTATTAAGACAATAAAAAACCTGAAATATTTCAGTTAGTGTGCAATGAATCTAAAATATATGAATGTTAAATTTTCATCATTACATTATGGAAAATAATGAACTTTATCACAATATGCTAATATTTTGAGAAGGACCTGTAATTGGTCATATCCATCAATAAGATCCAGTGGAGGTACAGATGGTGTCTTCATCACTGAAGGTGTGACCACCATCTGTCCACAGCTTAGTTTGTTGTTTTTTTTACGCCATTTAGTTAAAATTAACATGATAAAACAATCTGTCTATTAAAGGTTTATTGGAAAAATAAAGTTCAAGATGAGTCAGAATATTTTCACTGTAGAAGAAGAAACAAACCAACCGAGGTCATATTGTTTCCTTACTTTCATTTCATTTCAGTTGGTTTAAAATACTTTTATTGAACCTTCATTTATCGAACGGGTCTCCTGATGATGTTCCCTCAGCTGAGGTTCTTCATCATCAGAGCAGCTGTTTGTGACATGAAGCTGGCAGCAGCAGCAGCTGTGTAACTGAGGCTCGATGCTGGAATTCAAACGTTTGTAATCTCATTGGTCATTTATACACTCATTTTAATGGGTTAAACCAAAAACCTCGGAATATTTTACAGCACTTATGTTCCGAGATACTAATTAAGAACCAAAACTGCGCAAATATGTGGTTTGACACCAAGCTGCTGTTTGCATGTGTGGTTAAGGCTTCTTCGTCACACGGCTTAATCGCTAAAAATCAATGAATGATAAAAACTTTCTCTGACTAAGAAGTGATTTTAATTGAGTGTAATCGTTGTGAAATTAGCACCAACCAAGGCTGCAGAACGTTGACTGAAGCTTTCTCTCATCTGAGCACAGAGATGTAGTTACACCTTTCCATTGCATTTGTAGTGACTTTATACATGTTATAGAGTGTAATCAGTCATGGAGTTTTATTGCTGAAAATTACAGCTCTTTATATTCACAACTCGACCTCTTTCCCTCTGTTTTCTGCACGCGACTGAACAACCCATCAGAATCAGTTTGCCGGGCTTTACTTGTAAACCCTAACTGCTCTTCAGTCCAGTTCTGGACCTTGCTGTTGCATCAGTAGTGACATGTTTCTCCACCCCACAGAACCTTCATGTTTGAAATGTTATATTTTTAGACACGTTCCTTTTAATGGCTGGGATTACACCAAATAACAGGCAATATTGTCAGCAGGAGGAGGAGGAGTAACCTTCTCAAAGTCAGTCCAGTTTTAACCCATCAGTGAAAACGCACATAAAAAACCATCCAGGGTAAAATAAAAGCTTCTGGGAAACGAGGTTTTATGGAGAAAAATGTTCCAGGTTGCATAGTAGTCGTCAGTTTCTGGGGCCCTTCCTGCCCAGACTTGGTGATGACACATGTTTAGCTGGCTCAGACGTCAGGTTTCCTCCTTTCTGCAGTAGGTTGTCCTACATGCAGGTTGTTGATGCAGGTGATAAAGTTCACTCAGAGCGACCACAAACATTAGCCAGTGTGGAAAAACAGGATAGACTGAAGAATGGTTAGAGGAAAGCAGTTTTACATGTTCAGGTACAGGTTTATTTTTCTTTCTGGTTTGTATTTTTTATTCCCTGGATGTTGCAGGATGACAGTTTGCCGCCCAGCCTGGCTGCTTTCTACCCAGCAGATCATAGCCTGCTGGTCTATACCGGCTATGGAGTGGAGAAGGAGCTCTCGTTTTACAGCCTGGCTAAAAAACAAGTAACCCAGTTCAATTTCTCTTATATGTTGTTTTCCTCACATTTATGTGTCTGAACCGTTTATGTTTTCTTCCCCTCAGATAATTAAAAAGATCTCCCTGACCCACTGGGCCACATGCATTAGCCTGTCTTCTAAGAGTCGTCTCCTAGCTGTAGGATCCAGAGGTGAGGGTTGATGCTGTATCGTAGATATCTCTGTATCTGCGTAGTGTGAGAAATGTGCAACAAATTCTCACTTCGTGTCTAAACTCCCATCAGAGCGAGTGTTGAAGCTGATCAAGTCAACCAGTGGAAAGTTTCAGGACTTCCTGCAGCACAGCGACTCGCTGCAGACGTGTCGTTTCTCTCCCTCTGGGATGCTTCTTTTCTCTGCAGCATATAATGAGGTTCTGCTCTGGGAGGTGCCGGGCCTCTGACCACATCTTCTATTTCTGAACATGTAGCATTGTAGAGATTATTGTTTTGATTTTATCGTTTTGTGGAGTTTTTATGAATCTATTTGTGATTTTTACATGTACGGTTTTAAAAATAAAGCCTTTTTATAGGAGAGATTCTGCTGTGTGGTTCGACAGTTTCCATGTTTGGGTCTCGCTTTGGTGTTTGATGCATGTTTTGTCCTTCAGGACTGAGAAGAGATTTCCTGCTCCTGATTGTAGGATCGTGACTTTTAGCCCCATAATGATGAAAATATAGAGCAGGATGTCCTGTATAATATAATAGATGACAGTAAAGCAAATATTCTTGGAAAAAGTTGTTTGTAGTGAAACTAACGCTGCACAATGCCATGAACACACACAATCCCCGAGGGGATTTAACCCCAAGGGTTTCTAACATGATGCCATGCTACCATGGTAGTGGCATCATCATGTTGTAGAATGCATACAGCCAGAGTCATATATACAACGTCAGTACATAATAAAAACAGTTATGTGCAATTAGCTTGTAATTAGCTAATTACTAGCTAATTTATCATTTGAATAAAAATAGGTTGTTGGCAATGTGTCCTCTTCATCTATAAACAACCCCGTTTGGTTAACTGGACTCTAGATTTCTCAGGTCTACAGCACACCTTCAGGAGTTCATTGGATCTATTGGCAGAAAAGGAAGGATCTACCCGTTATAAGACAACGTAATGCTATGCATAGTTGGTTGGTTAGTTTAAATGTGGCTGATGGAACTTGTGAAATAATTTAATCCATTTTTCAATTTGTAAAAATGGTATTCAATTCATGTCAACACAAAATATCTTCAGTGTATTTCACGTTATGGCTTTTTCACCTTGTGTAATACATGATTAGTTGCGACCAAAAACATTTTGTGCATAACCTATCATAAATGCAAAATAATATATTTTTTAATTTATTTTAAAAAAAAATCCGCGTGTGAAATTTGAAGGTTAGAGCAATTTTTTGCGTGTATAAATACATTTTTTATTCATAATTTCTTATTGTTTTTGTGTGCGTAAGTGTTGATTTTCTCCCCGTCCTCACGTGTGGTAAACAGTTTATCCAGCAGGGGTCGTAGTTCTGCGCTCTCTCTCTCCTCCCTGAACCGGAACAGCATGGGTTTCACCTTGGCTGCAAATCAGGGTGGAAAGACGCACGTTTAGTTTGGTTTAGCGTGAAATTTTGGCGTTCAAATGAAAGATACATGTGTGTGTAGCAGCACGGCCCGGCTAACTGTTCTTCTAAGAGCGAGGAAACATGAAGCAAGACGTCAGGATACTTTTATTGGGGGAACGTAAGTGTTCAACACACAGCTGGTCAGAAGCTACACGGTTAGCAAACATTAGCTGTAGCAGCTAACTAACTTACCAACTTGTGGCTAAATTAACTTCGTTTGTTCCGGAAGCTGCTTTATGAGGAACTTGTATTGTTGCGATCAATAATTTCCTCAATTCCAGCTTTTAGTGTTTCAGCTGTAAAGTTTGAACTGAGTGAAGCTAATAGTTTGCATACTTTCAGTGTATTTCTATAACAATTACTGAAAACCGGAGACACAAATCATATCTTATGTGCAAATGCTTCCGAATTTACTTTGAATGAGAAGATTTGAAATAATAAAAACATTAGTTTTAGTTTCAGTCAGCAAACATCTACTAGAAATACACCCTGACAGGTCGGTTCAGCTGAATAAACACTCTGGAAATGTTCATTTTCTACCGCTTATTCCGTAGTGGGTTACGGGGGAGCTGGTGCCTATCTCCAGCAGTCTATAGGCGGGGTCCACCCTGGACAGGTCGCCACACACTCATTCATACACCTAAGGGCAATTTAGAGACCAATTAACCTAACAGGCATGTCTTTGGACTGTGGGAGGAAGCCGGAGTACCCGGTGAGAACCCACGCATGCACGGGGAGAACATGCAAACTCTATGCAGAGAGACCCCCGGCCGGGAATCGAACCCAGGACCTTCTTGCTGCAAGGCAACAGTGCTACCAACTGCGCCATCATGCAGCCCACTATGGAAATATTTCATTACTATTATGGGACCAGAGGTGGCTAGAGTAATATTACTTCAAAATATTTTGACTCAAGGAGAAATAAAAAGTTGTCATCCATAAAATGATTTTAATTAGATTACTTAGTTCAACTTCAGTACCAGTAAAAGCAATATATATTATTAGCCCCTGAAAATGTGGATTAAAGCTGTTTTGTACCATTGACTCAGCTTCACTAGTTAGAATTCAGTGAAATGATGAGACTCTTAGATTTCTCACAAGGATTCATAGATTTTTAGATTTCTTAGAAGGATTGTAATATCATTTGATTTGTTTTTCTGTGTCTGTATCTGTGTTTATTTTCTTTGTGATTGTATTGTAATTGTACGTACAGCGCTTTGAGTGTCTCGTTACTGAAAAGCGCTATATAAACTTACCTTACAAATACTGAGTTACTGTTTGATCTAAACCTGTAATTTAATTCAGGAAGTGACTATAAACTATACAATTCTATGCAAATTCTGGTATTTAAAAGAATATTTATTTATTTTAACTAGAAAGAACCCCTATGCCTTCAACAAATGTTGCTGCAGTATTGAAAATGCTATTGAGTATTTTTCTGAGTATTAGTAACAAGTTGGATATTTTATTATCGTGACAGCCCTATTTTTACAGTAGGTAACGTATACACATTAGAACAGTGCAAAGTACCTCCTGTGACAATATACACTATTTACTGTATTCCCTCTAAATACAACAGACTCAGCAGATAGGAAATAACATTAAAACAACAAAGCTTGAGCACAAACAAGAGGTCTCACTTTGACATAAACGGTAGGTGTGTTACTATCTACCTCTGTATGGGACATATTACAACAGAATCTTGTTTTCCAATTGGAAATATGGGTGTTATCACCACTTAAAAGAGTTTGTGCTTTATGACCGTAGACCGTTCTCAGGTTCAGAGGTGAGAAGGTTACCTAGGAACAACATCTGCTCTTCCAAAGGCATCACCCTAACAAATGGCCTTAACCATTAAACTTCTGATAATGGCTTTTACAGCTTCCTCCACTAAAAGATGTTCAGGGGAGTGAGGTAACCCAAAGGTCATACACTTTGGAACACTTAATAAAATAATTTCCATCACAACTCCTTCCTTCTGATACTGAAAGCAAACAATTTTTTTTCTCACAGAAAACAAATTATAACAACGGCGGAAATGAACACATTTCAAATTTGTGCCATAATGATAGATATCAAGCAATAAACATGAAAGTTAGATAAAAGCATCCAAGATTTCCTCCTCAGAGTCAGTTTCGCTGTCAAAGTGGGAGAAAAGAATTTGGCTGATCCTTGCTGTCCAGGCAAAGGAGCCTAATAGCCACCAAATATTAAGAAATTAAGGAAAATAAGCATCATGGTGCATATTTGACTGTCTCTCTGTTGCAGACGTCGCCAGTCCATCATCCAGAGAAAGGTTATGTGCAAATGTGTAGAAGTCTTCCAACTGTCCTGCATGCTTAAATACATTACTTGTATTTGAAACAGCATTTGGCTCAAGTGTGGCTTAGAAGGAAAAAACTTGCAGGACAATTGGTCGTGTTGACTGGAATTGAAAAATTACTGCGATTAAAAAGAAGAAAATCAGTTAAAATTATGCCAGAATAAAATTTAAAACATAAATGAAGGAGGGTGAATTTACACCCCCTACTGGAATTTAAGCAGCAATACATCAAGACTGTTTCTAAATCTCAAACTAACTTTCTTAGGATTGAAGACCCAGTTTTCAGCCCCAACTCTGGAGGTCTTTGCCTTTTCTAACCAGAAATATCTGCATGCATCCATCTTATCTTCACCATCATCAGCCCTGACTGACTTGCTACACAGATGAGAACATTGTGTTAGTTAGACCAATGTCAGATTGAGCTTCCCGTATGCAGATGTGCCCCCTTACAAACAGCCCCCGTCCACAGATGCAGCCGCTGCTCATCTGTCTCTCTTTGTAGCTCTGGGTCATATTCCTGACCTTACTGTATGTTTATGTCAAATTGGTCCAGGGTACCTGGTGCATTTGTTCACTTCTATGTTTAGTCATGCCTCATCTTTTTACTGCATTTGATGTGTCTCCCTCCCCCAACAGCCAAGGTGGGGAAGACGTCCCTCATTATGTCTCTGGTGGGAGAAGAGTTTCCAGAGCAGGTAGGAGTGAGCTCAGGTCATCAGTTATTCTGTGGTTTAACGTTTACCTGTCTGTTTCTAACTCCAAGCAGCTGTTGGGGTTACTATTTATTACACCCAGTGAACTTCAGTCAATCAATGATGTTTGAGTTGTTACTTTTTAATAACTCATAGAAAAGACAAATTGGTAAAATATCAACTTCCTGGTGTGGTTTAGGCCTTGGGTGGCTTTCATATTTCTCTTGCTTTTTTCATTAAAAAAATTATTCAAGGGACTTGGCAGCTGGGACTCTCTGATTGGTTGACTTTTAATGGAAGTGTACGCAAAATAAATGTGTATTTCCAGATTTTATTCCCAGTTCTACTATTCATCCATCTGTCTGTCCATCTACCATCCATCCGTCTCCTCACAGTTTGTGGTTTTTGCAGATTTGTTATTTAAAACTTGACCTCTGTAGAGAATTCATGTTGGATTGTTTTGGACTGAGAACTATAGAATGATGTTCTGACCTGAAAAATGTTCAGGAACCCAGTTAATCCGTCTCATGTTGCCTAATATTTTGAAGGTTCCCCCCAGAGCGGAGGAAATCACCATCCCTGCTGACGTGACTCCAGAGAAGGTTCCCACTCACATTGTGGACTACTCAGGTATTGGAGCAATGACATGTGGTGCCTTCAGCGTTGGTTAAATGAGCTTCTGTTTTGATTTATAGTTTTGTTTGGTCTTCTCTTCAGAAAAGGAACAGAGTGATGAAGTCCTCAGAGATGAGATCATCAAGGTAAATTCACCACAATCCCCAGTGATAAAATCATCCAACACCTTCAGCTCAGCAGTGGAGTTTTACTGTAATCTAACTTGTCGTGTAACCTTGCACTAACACTTCCAGCATGTTTCAGTTGACCAGTGGTTCTGCTGGTTTTGACAACCTTATCTTCTTTTTGTAAAGCAGGAAGGAATAACATTTCGGGGTTCATCAAATATAGGATCTTTGTTTGAAAATCAACAAAATAACATTATTTGTAATTGAGTTGTTATTGGAGCTAGTCACTAACAGGATCAAGAATTATTTAATAAATAATGACACTTGTCTATTTTCTAATTATGTAATTAAAAAATAAAAAAGAAGACGGAACAATTACTTTAAGAGAGATTACTATGAGCAACTCCTATCCTTAAAGTCTTGAATATGTCCAAAATGTCCATGTCCTGTTTTAAATTTGCCTTTAGTGGTTTTAGTTATGTTGATGAATTCAGAATGAATATTTGGACAAGAGACATAACTTATGTTGGCCCTACAAATTTAACTTCCCTGCTTCAGGGAATTAAAATCAAAATGTCGATATCTTACATTATCTACTTCCTGAATCTCCCAGCAACCCTGGTGGACATTTGTAGCATCATCTTAAACCTCATGTCGTCTTCATGTGATCCATGAAAGTTCTGGTTTAAAGTTTGTCATCTTGCTCTGTCCAACCCTCGCAGGCTAATGTAGTGTGTGTGGTGTATGATGTCACCAATGAGGACACAATAGATAAGGTAAGAACTGAACATGTAGCTTATATTAACCAGCATTAACAGCCTTCCATGTAACTTTGGATCTAAGTTATCGTCTCTTGTTTTTCAGATTAAAACCAAGTGGATTCCTCTGGTCAATGGGGATGCAGAGAAAGGAAACAAGTATGTATCACTTGTTAATTATTATATATTGAAGGAATTTGGTATCCAGTGTTTCCATGTTTATCCTGTTAGGAAGAGGGGCGGAGCTAAAGGGGTGGCCAGGGTAGCATTGGCCACCTCTGGAACCTGATTGGACACCGCAGGGGAACGTATTCTCATTTATGCCTGGGCTAAAAACAAAAGCACCTTGGAGAGGAACGCTTTACTGCAACTCATAATATTGCACAGTGGGCTCACCTGATAACTGACTATAATTATGGGCTGTTTTGGATCAAATCACCAAGCGTGGTCGTCCTAACTGAGAGACGGCCTGATGCACATAGCAGTGCCGAGTAGAGAGTCGTCAAGAAGGAACCAGATTAGAGAAATTAGATTTCCCCTATAAGTATATGGACCCCTGATACCCGCCCCTGGTTAGGAACCTGCTTCTTCTTAGTTTTACAGTATTCTGAGTCACATTGAGAACATCAGATAAATGTATGAAAAATGGACTGAATCCATTCTGTTACAGTAACGATCATAATAATACCGGAGATTTGTTCTGTCAGGGTGCCTATCATCCTGGTGGGGAATAAATCCGACCTGCGCAGTGGGAGCTCAATGGAAACCATTCTACCCATCATGAACCAGTTCTCTGAGATTGAGACGTGCGTTGAGGTGAAGGTCAATCTTCTTATTGCTCCAGGCTGCTCATTTCATTCACTGATATTCTGCTTTAACTTGGAATACTTGATGCGTTTCTTCCCAAGTGTTCTGCAAAGAACCTGAAAAACATTTCTGAGCTGTTCTACTACGCACAGAAGGCCGTTCTCCACCCCACTGCTCCCCTTTATGACCCCGAAGACAAACAGGTGAGCCCTTTTTATTTTGCCATCTGTGTTGCATTTGCACGCTTTTAACTTTGGTTTTAAAATGAATATGTAGAACCTTGTACAGCTATGAACACCAGGCTTTAATGAGCCGTTTTTCCTGCAGCTAAAACCAGCATGTGTTCGAGCTCTGAGCAGAATATTCTACATTTCTGACCAGGACAACGACCGCATCCTTAGTGATGATGAACTCAACAGCTTTCAGGTTCCACATAAAATCGCTTTCAGTGTTCTCTCAGCCTCTGCTCCAAGCAAAGTTTGATGCCAACTTGAAAAGATTTTATACTTTCCTTTTAGAAATCCTGTTTTGGGAATCCTCTGGCACCACAAGCCTTGGAGGATGTGAAGACTGTAGTTTGGAAGAACACCAGCGATGGGGTGCAAGACAACGGCCTGACCCTAAACGGTAGGAAACGGCCTGAATGGATTTAAACAGACGTTAGGGGGACCGCATTCATGCTGACGTTCCACTCATTCCTTATTTTTCAGGGTTCTTGTTTCTTAACACCTTATTTATCCAAAGAGGCCGACATGAAACCACCTGGACGATCCTCAGGAAGTTTGGTTATGACGACAACCTGGAGCTAACTGATGATTATCTGTACCCTGAGTTAGTGCAGTCAATGCATTTCTTATTATTTCTGAGATCGTGTGGCATTAGAGGTCTTTATTTACCCTAATCAGACAGGAAATGGGCAGAGAGTCAAATATATGGAATCTCCGTATGTAGGAACCGTGGTATACAGTTATTCCACTAATTCTGTTGTCTGGTTGCTTGGTTTTAGTCTGAAATGTGTTTTTTTTTTAATCTGTTTCCAGACTCAGAGTTCCTGTGGGCTGCAGCACAGAGATAAACCAGTTTGGCCACCAGTTCCTCCAGCGGTTGTTTGACAAGTACGACGAAGTGAGTTACAGTCTGAGCCGGTCAGTAAAATGGTTAATTGTAAAGGATCATCTTGTTTTCTGAGGCTGGCCTGTTTTTATCACAGGATAAGGATTCTGCCCTCTCACCGGCGGAGCTGAAGAACCTGTTCTGTGTTTGTCCTTACATGCCCTGGGGCGCCGACGTCTATCTGACGGTACCCACCACAGAGCTGGGCTTCATCTCCAATCAAGGCTACCACTGTCAGTGGATGTAGGTATCATTTGCAGAGATTAGCAGCTCTTGCACTTATTGTCTATGATGTTTGAAACTCACGGCTGTTCTCACATGCAGGCTTTCTGCATACCTGGACATCCACCGTTGCCTGGAGCACCTTGGATACCTAGGCTACCCGATCCTTACCGAACAAGCGTCTCAGACTGCTGCAATCACAGGTGTGTAAGCGTCACTCTGCTTGCAGACACACTTGGTCTATAACATGAGAGTCTCACCCATTTCTCAGTCATGCTGAAGCATTCTGGGGATTTCTTGTCTTCATCAAGTTAACTGTGGCCCTAATAGATTTTATTATAGTGTATTTGTCCTTTAAAGTGGGCTTTGGTGTAAAGAAACTGAGGTTTTTCCTGGTATTTTCCTATTTTCTCTGACTTTTGGATCAAACTTGTTGAGTATACACACCTCATTATGACCGTTTTGAAGCTATTGTGACTTTTAACATCTCATTCAGTATTTGTTGCAGCCTGTTGAGCTGCAGATTTTAGATCCGTTTCTTTTTCTAACATGCAGTGACCCGGGAGAAAGAGGTGGATTTGGAAAAGCATCAAACTCAGAGGTCGGTGTTTCTCTGCAAGGTGATCGGACCACGAGGGACCGGCAAGACCGCCTTTCTCCAGTCCTTTGTGGACCGCAGCGTTGTGGTACGTGGTCATCAGCTTGTCTGGACCTAAATAAAAAAGGCTCAGGTAAAGTGTGAAAGTTTAAACCTGTCTGTTTTTCCTGTTGTGATTTTATCAGAGTAAAGAAAATTCCAGCAGTGCCTTCTCACCATATGTCATAAATAGAGTTCAAATCAGCAACCAGGAGAAATACCTGATTGTAAGTATCAAACATGCTGATCTTGATGCTGACCTTTAACCTCTGACCCTAACTGACACCTGATTGGCCCTCACTTCTGTCCTTCCTATGCAGCTTAACGAGGTAGATGTGGAAACAGAGTTCCTGAAGGCCTCAGATGCTTCCTGTGATGTTGCTTGTCTCATGTATGACACCAGTGATCCCAGTTCTTTCGACTATTGTGCCAGTATATACAAGGTTAGTCCCACAGCATGAAGGCTGCTGTGCTGGAATGTGTTTAATATAATAATGAGAGCCGTTTTAGTTCTTTTTAGCCTTCATATGTTTCAGTTAGGGTTCCTCGACATATCTGCGTTGTCATCGGTACCAGCTGACTTTTTTTTTTTTTTACATATCGGTATCGGTCCGATGAGTAAAATGAGGCCGATATTAACAACTGATGTTTATTTACATCTTGTTGCCGTTTGTGTTTCTGGAGGGAGAGGCGAACGGGGGTGGTCATGTGGTCTTTGTTTGTTCATGTGACGGTGATGCAGCACAGGATTGTGGGTAGTTTAACTGAGACAGCGAAGCAATGTCCGCGGTGTGGTTGTTTTTTCACTGTCGGAAGAGTAGAGAACTATATATAATATTGGTAAATATCGGCCCAAATATTTAATATCGGTGCATCCCTGGTTTTTATTAAAAACTCAGCCGTGCTGAAACGGATAATTAGATCATGTATTTAAACCTTATAGCATTCCTAATATGCAGCTCGGGGTTTTAAATCTCTGATCTGTGGCCGATACGACGCTCCGACTCGTTTTAGATACACGGAGAAACGACGCAACGCCATCCACCTCTCTGTCATGATGCAGTTGGGTTCACTTATTTTAGGGCAAACACGGTGTGATTCAACACAACTCGTTTTTATTCAATGCGACAAGTTCTGGAAATGATACAATTCATTAAATGCACCTAAAAAAAACCAGCAACTTTTATGATCAACAGAAACACTGAGGCTCAGAGCGAAGCTGTGAAACCTGTCAGGCTGCAGATTAACAGTCATTTAGTGACTCACGTTGGTTTTCTCAGTCATGAAAAATAAAGCATGAAGTTAGTTTAGTTTCTTTTTTAACTTCCTGATTTATGATTTCTTATACATTCAGCCTCAGCATCACTTGTGAAAGTTAACTAATGACAGGGAGGAATATGAGTTCCTAGGATCTTCTGGGATCTGGAGGAGGCAACTAAAGATGTTTTCTCCCTTCCATCCTTGTGTCCTTCTCTCTTCCTTGTTTCCACACTTCCTTCCTTCCTTCCTTCCTTCTTTGTGTCCTCCCTTCCTTCCTGTTTTTCCAGGTTTCTTGCAACCTAATCTCTTGAAGTCTGTCAGCCACTGTGAGCTTCAGTATTTCATCCTTTAAAATCAATCTGTGGAAACTTGAACCTGGAAAAGTCTAGACGTTTTCCTTGGAAAGTCTGTCAGAATCCTGAAGTCATGGATTACTAACTAGAAGCTCTTAGACACTTGAAGGGAAATATAATTAAAAAATAGTTTGAAGTATATTAATTTTGAAGTGATTGTTATGGGAACCAACAACTGCCACCATCTTTTTTTTCTCGCTCACTAAATGTGGTCAGATGATAAAAACAGAATTTATTTGAAGGCTTTTATGCCAATAACTGTGGCCGCTGCTGTATCTGTAAAAGGTGTTGTATCTTAAATGAAGCTTCTCCATATCTTCCACCTTCAGCAACATTACATGGACAGCAACATCCCGTGTGTGCTGGTTGCCTCCAAGGTGGACCTTCCTGAAGCCAAACAGTTCCACGGCATGACTCCTGCAGAGTTCTGCTACAAACACCGACTGCCTCCGCCGCTGCCTTTCTCCAGCTTGTTACTCGACTCCACCAGCAAGAACATCTACACCAGGCTTGCCTGGGCAGCAACGTACCCGTATGTTTCTGTGCTACACCTGAGCAGGAATAGAAGTGCTGCTAATTTGGCTTTTTTTGGCTCATGGATATTTCTCCTCTTATTTTCCAGCCACCTGAACGGTTCAGACATGAGCAGCACCTCCTTCTGGCTGAGGGTGGCTTTGGGCTCGGCTGTGGTGGCAGTTCTGGGTTTTGCCGTCTACAGAGCTGTAGCCAGGTTAAAATGAGCTGCATCGGATTTTATCTTTTTTTAAACGCGATGCTTCATCCATCAAGACCAAACCCGATGACCAGAACCACTGAAGTCTGGACTAGATGATGTCCTTATGCCCTCTAGTTTTTCATCTGAAGACTTCCAGGAACCGGTCCACCTTCCTGCCGGACCTCTTCGCTTTGAAGTCATTTGATCATACCGGTTCTGAAGCAACTGGATGCGGGTGATCCTATTATTCCCTCTGCTGCTGTGCCCAGCTATGTTTGCCTTATGCCCAACCAGGCCCGGTTGGAGATAGCCTGAAGAACATCCAGGAATGTCCTTTATCACAGGAAGATGGTTCAGCTCTCCTGCTTCCCCACTGGGATATCTGAGTGTTAAAGATGATGTTCTGCATGCATGTAGCGTGTGCATCTGAAAATAATGCCAAATTAAACAGAATCAGAACCCTTCTTCATAAAGAGGACATCCAGAACAGTTGCTACCAAAACTGCTCCATCAACAGTGTTTTTCTGACCAGGACATCCCTGATGGGAGATTCTGACCCGATGGCCAAATAACTCCTGCAACTATGAGCAGCAGGAACATCCGCTCCCATCCAGGCCACCCTATCATCACATTTATTATTGAAATATTTAAAGCAGAACTTCCATGGAAATTCTGCGCTGTGGTAAGGTTGCTTCTGTTGCATGAAGATATTTGCTTTTATCAAGAAGATGAATTATTTTAATAATGTTTGCTGAACATTCAGAAACGATTCACCGTCATTAGAGCAACCCAGGTGAACACTTAATAATGTGATTGGATTATTTTACGTGCCTCCGTTCACCTGTTTTATTTAGACTGAAGCCAGCTCTGATTTTTCTGTTTCTTTTCCCCCAACGTGAATCATTTATGGATCTGTGATTCTGAGAAACCTGATGGTTCTGCAGGAGACATTTGTCATTTTTCAAACGCTTTTCTTACTGAAAGTGAACTGATTTAGATGCTTAATAAAAGACCAGACTGGGTGGAAACCTCTGACCAAATGTCAGTTATGGTTACTCAGATGACTGATTCATGTCTCACAGCTGCTTTATTAAATATACCTGACCCATTGGTGTTCCTGCCTTGTATCGGGGCTCCAGGCTGCTGGTGTTGGTGTGGGGGAGAAGTTCTCAGCTACACATTGGGCCTCTTAGTTGCCGATTATATCCAACCCATCTTCTGGTTGCTACTTCCAGCAGGGTAAAGTCACAAAGCTCCAATCATCTGAAACTGGTTCTCTGAACGTGACACGTGAGTTCACAGGACTCCAGTGGCCTCCACAGTCCAGCAGAGCAGCTTTGGGATGCGGTGGAACAGAAGGTTCTCATCATGGATGTGCAGCCGATAAATCTGGAGCCACTGGGTGAGGCTGTGGTCTCGTTATGGACTAAAATTACAGCTCCAACACCTTGTTTATTTATGCCACGAAGAATTAAAGTAGTTCTCAAGGCAAAGGATACCAACAAGGTGTACCTAATGAAGTGGCCTCTGAATGTATTTTGCTACATTTAATTTGATTAGGTAATTAGTGAAAGTGTTTGGTTTTCGGAGCTTTTACACACAGATGTTGACTTAAACATGAACGTTTTGTCCTGGTCTCTGCTACACGAATAGTTAATGCCGGGCCTCATTGGCACCATTTAACATTTGTCCAAACATCTTAACCTTTTCAGAGTTTCTCCTCAGGTTTGGTCAACTCTCAGGTAGGAGCTATTTAACAGCTGGATCATCTGACTAGATGATGTCCATCTTTAACCCTGACTGGTGTTTGTGTGTCTAACTGGAGGGAAGAGGCTGCTGTTCCCCCAAGCCACCACAAGGTGGCAGTGTTTGTGGGTCAGGTAGGGAAGCTGAACATGGGTGTGTCAACTGAGACACCCTCCCTCAGTCCTCTGCTGTGGTGCTGAGATGATGGTGAACAAGATGTCTCCTGCACCTGACTTTAATTAAATGTTTGCTCGTATCAGTTCAGCATTAATCTCATTATTATATTTCAATTAATCTCTCTGATATCTTTAGTATCTGGAAAAAGTCAAGATAAATTGATTACTTATCCTTCCTAAATGAGTCATTAGTTATGGTTGGCTCCGCTTGCCTCATGCATAATATTTATGGATGAATTTAAGTGAGGAGAGTTCAGGGTTTTTATTATTCATCCATTCACTCATTCCTGGTCAAAAGTTAGGAGAGTTGTATTATTTTAAAACCAAGTTCACTGAAGTATTTATATTTGAAAATAAGAGTTTACACAATGAATAAAAAATTATTTTTATGAACCTACATTTCAAGTTTCACCATAGAAACATACCTAAATAAAACTTCTATGGCTTCCAGCGTATAGATGCCACCCCGAAACCATCATTAGCCTCCACCTAACCACCCCAGTTTTCTAATAAAACATGTCATTTTGTATTTAATTTAGTTAGAGTTCATTATTTTGGTGTAGACGTGATAACTGAAATGGAGAGCAATAAATTCCAACCTATTTCTATGCTGCAGCATCATAACTAAACCAAACTCCTGCAATGCTGTTAGAGCTTTGGCTTCGGGGTATATTCTCTAGCAGCTGATCAAAGTGTGAGAATTATTATTGTATTTATCAGGAGAAATTAACAGCTAAAGTAGCTGAAACCCAGTTATTTAAAATGTACTTATTCAACAAATGGAGTTATATTCAAGCTCCACCAAATTAAATTCCTTAAAGTCATTTCTTTTCATTGTTTGATTACTGCTTCCCCTGTTCATCTGGTCCGCCCTTATAAAACTTCCTGGAGGCGCTCCTGAAACACAGGAAGTTTCTCTAAATTCTTTTATTAAGGGCTTTTATTTCTCCCTGTAATTTTATGGACATCCCGAGGAGAACTAATAGAACCATGTGTAAAATGAGGACGCTACGTTGAAACTTGTTTTTATTGACATACATTGCAAAAAGTCTTAAAGTGGCTGAAAACAGGATCATAAATGAAACTTGGGAGTGATGCTGATGTTTACTGTCCATGGTCTTTACTCTGGAAAGGCTCCACTTGTTTTCTGGATGCACTAACAAGTTCAACTGGATATTTACACGTTTTTCTTGTCTGGAACATCCCAGAATCTCAAATATGAACAGAAATGGAAATGTTCAACAATCAGTTTTACAGTCTATTAATGCTATGTTGCAATGAATGGAAATAAACTACAGGTATAAACAGACTTTTGCATGAAATCTTACAAAAATAATACATATACGAAAATGAAATCCTCCAGTATTTACAGTGAATTGGTTAGAAAGTGTCCCTTCACTTCTTTTTTGAAGTCTTTGCTGCCTTCTTGGGTGTCTTCGCCTTGGGCTTGGCCGCCTTCTTCACTGGTTTCGCCTTGGTTTTGGCCGCTTTGGGCTTCTTCGCCGGCGCTTTCTTGGCTTTCGCAGGTGTCGCTTTCTTTGCGACCTTCTTCACTTTCTTGGCGACCGCCTTCTTGGGCTTCTCGGGCGTCTTGGTCACTTTCTTGGGCTTGGCCGCCTTCTTGGGCTTGGGTTTGGCCACTTTCTTGGGCTTGGCCACGGACGCGGGCTTGGCGGTGGTCTTCTTGGAGTCCTCCGGCTTGGTGAGCCTGAAGGATCCGGACGCGCCGATGCCTTTGGTGTGGCGCAGCATCCCGGACGCCACCAGCCTCTTCAGGGCCATCTTGATCTGGACGTCGGCGTTGTCGCCCACTTTGTAGGTCTTTCTCACGTACTTCTGGATGGACTGACGGGACGCTCCGCTCCGGCTCGCGTCGTGAACAATAGCCGCTTTAATCATGTCCGAGTATTTTGGATGCGAAGTGAGCTTCTTTGGATTTGACGCCCTTTTTGCTTTGGCTGGAGCGGCCGACGTCTCTGCCATGTTTGGCTTCTTTTTCCCCCCTTTTGAATAAGTTAATAAAAAACTCTTGGAGGTGTAATTTCACCCAGCTCTGGACGCTTGACCCGCAGAAAATCGCTGCGATCGGGAATAAAAAGCGTCTCCTGGAAGTATGACGCCAGAAAAAGTAGTTTCTGCTAACAAAGGATAAAAAAAATGATAATAATATGAGCGTCCAAGAAAAAGTGAGGCTTCAGTGTCCGGGTTCACTTTAAGTGTCTTATTCCACAGGCGCTCATTGAGCCTATGAAGCCTATCTGCGGACGTGATTGAGAACACCAACTGCCAGCAGCTGATCTAGCGGACTCCATGGAACTGGCGCCGTCCCGTTTGTGTTTCTTCATCCTCCATCTCCCGTCAAATGTGGAAACTCCGCGCCCTTCCCGGTCCGCTGAACGCGACGGGCTGATGGTGAAGACATGCGGCTTCCCCGCCGCACACTTACCTCCCTCGGTTTGCGCCGGCGAACAACTTTTATTCCGGGAAAACCCGCTGGAAGCAACGCGCGCCGCCAACACTTTTGCCCAATTCCCGTCAAATTGACCCGAACCGACGGAACCTGGCGGGATGTCACGCGATGCACATTGAAATTGAATCTTTAACTGAACGGATGCGCGACGTTCCGACTGCGCACGGCTTCGTTTATCCTTTTAATACTTTGAAACATTTTCCCAACTAACACAGCCCGGCCATTGACTTTGAATGACGTGTTCGAGATTATTTGCTGTTAAACCTCCTGTAAATTAAATGTCACGACCTCTAAGCCACAGGTGACAGACGGGACTTCACCAGGGCTTTATTCGGGTTGCAATGCAATAGGTGGGTTCGCTTTATTTCTCGGTTTTCAGGCAGATTTGCTTATAACTATCACTATGGCAGTCGCCTCTGGAGCTCCATTGTCAGGAAAGTTGACAGCACCTCCAAAGACCAGGTGAAGTTAAAGCTGGTCATGAAGTTGGTCACATTATTTTTCACGGGGGGTCAAAAGTTGGGTGATCAGGTGCGGGTCCAGCTGCGGTGGTGGGGGGCGGGGTATGGCGTGGGGGCGCAGACTGGAGCTGGAACCAAAGTCCTTCAGTACACAGGGCGCAGTGATGGCTGTCTTTTGTTAAGGAAGTGGCGCATCAGAACCCAGTCATCTCCTACTCTGACATCTGGTTTTCCATCGTTATTACCAGGCTGAGCGCACCGACCCAAAGCAATATGACGCCCCCAAATAAAAGTTTACCCTTTATGCGCAGCTTCATTGCTTATTTTGTTTGCGCTGATGTCCCTCCCTGCAACGCCATTTTGATTCCTATACATGAAAGTCACAGACACAGAAGTGCTGATTCCCCAAGACTTTTGTGCCACAGTTATTAGTTATTTCAGTCCTTTTTTTTGGATAATAACCACATTTTCATCACGAGTTGTGCATATATAGAACCAGGTGGCTTTTATAAGGAGAAACTCCTCCACAATCCAGACTCATGCAGATTTCAGTTCACTTTAAGCACTGAGATGTTCACTATAAGCTTTTACATTTGACACATATTAAACATATTTTAACTGAAGATTATAAATGGCGTCACCTGTAACAAATTATTGCCCTTCATCAGAGGAAGTAGTTTTGTTTGTGGGTGAGGCTGTTTACATGAAGGTGGGCACAGGGAATGAATGAAGGAGTGAATGGGTGGATGGATGAGGGGGCTGATGAAGAGGAGGGAGGGATTGGTGTGAGGATGAGTTATTAATGAGAGAGGGACAAGTGCCAAAGGGACGGAGGGAGGGAGGAAACTAAGCTGAGGCGATGCTGGGTGAATAGAAATATAAATTTGAATGGAGAAATTTAGGGATTCGTAAAGGATTGAGAAACAAACTCCATCATTTCTACTGGTGCTATAAAACATGGACGACATGGTCCATTGTTTTCCACTGCTCTTCAGGCCGTGCGTAAACAACATCTGTCGGCTTGTTTCTGGGATATTTTGGGAAGTAGATATTAAGTGGTTTTTGTTTGGAGTCGCGGATTATCGGAGGGATGTGGGGCTGTTTTTATTTATTTATTCATATTTATTTTTTTCACCGCCTGTGCCGCGTTTTGGAAGCGGTGGTGAAGGGAGGGAGGCTGGGCAGACTTCTCTCCAGGTTTAGATCACTCCTTGCGGCCACCGACAGAGGGACCTCCTCCACAGGGACTGGACCTCTGCGCCTTGCACGTTGTTGTGGCTACCGGTGTTATGATCTGATGACCTCAAGATCCTGACTCTACTGAGTCCTTTTTAATAATAGGAACATATTTATTATGTAATAGTTGATCTGCCATCAGTAGAGTAGAGCTGTTTTTGTCTTGCCTGCATGTGTTTGCCTTTGTGATGGAAATAGATTTAATAACTTTATTGTTAAATTGTATAACTTGTTGACTGTTTATCAGTATAGAGAGATCTCACATTTATTTATCTCTCCGAAAGAAGATATCTTATTTCTATGGACCTCCGGGTAAAATAAAGGTTAGATAATTGCGACGCTTGTGGTTATTAAATCTCATTAAATTACTCAATCTGCCACATTTCTGACATAAAATGAAATTTAAGTGGCATTTTTGGGAATTTGGGGACAGTTGGATTGATAACATTCAGTCTCTGGTGCAGCAACAAAACCAAGGGGGGTCCCCTCCGTTATATTTGCATAATATGTTTTTTCATGAATTTATGATATGAAAGGAAACAATTAAATGATGTATTTATTTAAATTAATGCCATTTCCCTTTTTGCCGCTTTTTAATTGCACACACACCATCCATCCTGGAAAGGCTGCAAGCTCCCTGGTTCGAAACACAGACTGGAACTCTAGGACCCTGAGCAAGACCTGTAGCCCCAACATGAATCTTGACATGGCTTGCAAAGGGTCCTGACCTCAACCTTCTTGAACACCTTTCAGGTGAATTAAAACCAAGGCTGCAATTCTGGTTTTCTCATCTAACTTTGAACACACTCCAAAACCTTGTGGAAGATGTTTACACAACAGTTAAAGTTGCTGTTGCCGGCAACGGTTGGTCCATCAACAAATTGGACCTTGTAGATTGAGAATAGGATGTCATCAAAGTTCACGAAAAAGTAGACAGACAAATACTTTTGGCCATTTAGTGTATTTATATTGTTATAGTTGTCTAGGGAACCACAGTTGATTGCATCATTGACTTAGCAGCAATCACTCATCCTGAGCAAGCATGTGGCAACAGTAGGCATGAATTTACTTGTTCTTCCTTAACAAGCATAAAAACCAATGTCTGCTGCTGGACAGATGACTGATTAATGGCACAGAAAGGCTTAATAAGTGATTCATGTGACGTACAGTGGTGGAAAACAGTAGCCATTCTGAGAAAATGGGTGGTTGACTGGAGTAGTTCAGATGTTTACAGGATCTGATTATTTGTATTTTTATAACTAATTAAATGTTAAAAGTCAAGTTGGAAACGGCCGGGAAGGTTCTGAAAAGATGCAGGCATGATAAATAAGGAACTGTCACTAGTTTGTATGTTTAGGTTGTGTCTGTCAGCGCAGAGAGCTTTGGCTGTCCCTTTCCTGCTGCTTTTTAGGAACCATATACAGTTATTCACTTGTTCTGCACTCCGACTCACATCAGCGCCTGAGGTGAACGTATATCCAGATTACATCATGCTTGACCCAGTTATGGGTTATTTCACCTGGAGTCAAACAGCAGGGTGATTTATATTATAATATATGCATATTTAAAGACGACGCCAAGCCATCTACGTGTCTGGTTTATTTTAACGCTGCAGCTCTAAATTTATCTGAGGCTGGTTTGTAATTTTAGCCGAGCAAGGCTCTCTGAAGTCCGATCTCTTTCCCAAGGCGTTCTGGGTATCCAGCGTTTATCTTTCAAAGGTTCAAAGGCCCCATCAGTGCTGTCAAAGAGTTTGGGCCCATCCTGCACATAATCACATGTTCTGCTAAATGCATTCTTGCTTTCTTTGATGTGCAGACTGTTGTCTGCTGCAGCTTTAAATGCTAGATGAGGCTGGATGAAATCAGCTAGGGTTGGGTTTGCTTTAGTGGCCAAACAAGGTGTGGAAAGAAATGAGACATTTCAGAGTTTAAAAGATTTAATTTAAGGCTGAACGGAGTAGAAGACAATCTCATTATAGACTATTGTTGAAATAATAGAATCATAAAAGTATAAATATAATCTAAAAAGCAAAAAGGAGACGCAGAACTGAACTAAACAAAAATCGAATCTTTGAGTCACTTTCAGTCACTGTAAGGAAGCTCAAAGGCTTCTTCTGTTAAGGATGTAAACATTATAATGAAAAAAATAAACCAAACCAGTTCATAAACTATGAACCTTCAAAGTGATATTTCTTTTCACATTAAAACCACAACCTTCTGTGCATTTTAGTGGGATCTTAAATGACTGACCAACGCGAAGTGATGCATGGTAGTGAAGTGGAAGAAAAAGTATGCAAGGTTGCTGAATCATTTTCTGCAGATAAGAATCTGAACGTGTTCAGAACTTTATAAAGTTATTTTCCCCTACAGGTACGTCTCTGCCAGCTTTACTCATCTACAGACATGTCGGCTCATTCTGCTGCTCAAGATCAGTCCAGCTCTCAGGATGGTTTCTGAACATCAGTTTTAAACTGGGCCACAGATTCTCAGTTGGGTTTGGGACTAGACTTTGACTAGGCCATTCTAAAACATGAATCTGCTTTGATCTAAACCATCTCATTGTATCTCTGGCTGTAGGTTCAGGGTGGCTGTCCTGCTGGAAGGTGAGCCTCCACCCCAGTCTCTTGAGGTTTTCTTTCTGTATTGTCCTTTTTGTAGCTCCACCCTTCTTCCCATCAACTCTGAACAGCCCCTCTGAAGAAAAGCATCCCTCAGCATGATGCTGCCACCACCATGTATCACCATGAGGATGTTTGCTGTATCTATGTCTTGTGGCAGACTGATTAAATGGTACAGATAAATCTGTACGTCCCACTTCTGAGATTTTTACTGGTAGAAAAGGTAGAAAAATCATTTTCCTTCCACTCCCTGGCTTTGCACAACTTTATGTTGATCTCCAAAGAAACTCCAGTAAAATAAGTTGAATTGGTTGTAATGTGAAAAAAGCATGAAAGGGTCCAGGGGGTGTGAATACTTTGCAAATTACTGTTTAGTACATTTTCCCACTTTATCTTAGAAAAGGTAACCAGATGTTTCTCCTCTTTAAAGTGTTTAGCAGACATTTGGACAGTAATAAGTTTATTTTCTGCACACTCTGTTTCAGCAGATTTACTTTAACGTTAAAGTGCATTGAGCTTTTCATTATGCATGTAATGTTTGTCAGTATTAACAGAACAGATAAAGTGCAGAATCCTCCTTTTCTAAAAATAATTGTCCAGTAATGTTAAACCTGTCTTTTAAGCGTTCTGTAATTTCAGAGATGCATTAATATGGTGCTCAGGCTGCCTGATGGGATCTGGTTGGACGGTAACCACAGGTGTTGTAGACGGGTTGAAAATCATTTGCATTTTTAGTTAAACGTTCTTCATTTGAAGAGACAGAGTGCTGCATGGAAAGAAATAGGTTTTCATTGTCATTAATCAAAACAGTAATTATTGCATCAATTAAAGTCAAAATATCTTAAATAATTTAGGTAGAATAATTCTTTATGAAACTGTTAGATACATTTTTTTAATACACCAACTTTAACCAGATGTATGTGCAAACTAATATTATGAATATATTTATACATGGCAGTACAACTGGTACTCCTAAACCCTGCAAAGATGAGCCATTTTACTGCTTGTGGAACGCAGGCTGTCAGGTTATGTGGAGGACCTGTTAGGAATTGCTATCTTACCTGTGTTTGACTGTTATCTCCCAAATCCATTGAAAGCATACGTGGTAGAGACACCCCACGTTTTACACATAGCAACACTGAGTGAATGAAAAAGATTTTTGAAAATATAAAAACCTGTAAAAAGTGAGGAGAAGAACTATGTGTTAATTAAGCAGCTTGGACATTTTTCCATTTGTGGTTTTTACGTTTTCTCTGAGTGAGTAGCTTTTCTGTCATTTTCTCTAACTAGATCTGCTGCTTAAATTCCTCTTATACAGGTTAAGTCAGATGTTTATAGACACAGTATAATAATAAACCTTTTATCTCTTTGTCTGAAATTAAATCAGACTAAACTTTTCCTCTTTTTGGGTCAGTTAGGATTCCTAAAATTATTTCTATTTGCTGAATGATGAGAGGGAAAAGTTTTTATTATTTTTTTCAAACTCAGCTTACTTTCCCACTCCTTAGTATAGGTTTTCTTCAACAAGTTTCTCACAACAGTTTGCTGGAAGTTTGGCCCATTCCTCCTGACAGAACCGATGTAACTGGGTCAGGTTTGAAGGCCATCTTGCTTGTAACTAATTTGCTGGTATGATGGTCCTTCTTGTCTCTCTGGAAGACCCATCTACTATTTCCTGACTGATGTTTTGAGATGTTGCTTCAGTATTTCCACATAATGTTATTTCCTCATGTTGCTATCTAGTTTGTAAAGTGCGCCAGTCCCTCCTGCAGCAAAACACAGCTACAAAACATGATTCTGCCCCCTCCGTACACCACAGTTGGGATGTTGTTCTCAGGCTTTTAAACGTTTCCTATTTTTTCTCCAAATGTGACAGTAGTTGTTATGTCCAAACACTTCTATTGTAGTTTTATCAGACCACAGGACATGTCTGATATATGTTCTTGGGTGCATTTGCCAACTCTGATCTGGCATTTTATGTTGCATTTGCAGCAATGACTTCTTCCTTTCTGAGTGGCCTGTCAGTTGACGTGGATTTCTTTGGATTTTGCCATGATGTCAGACGAGGAGGGAGTGTGTTTGAGGTGTTGCCTTAAAATACATCCACATGACCTCCTCCATCTTACTCTAATGCTATGAATGAACCTGTGAGGAATTTACCAAGCCATGACATCATTATGTCCCAAAGTGTTTAAAGGCATAGTCATCTCAACGTATGTTACTTCCTACTTACAACAAAAGAATCAATTTTTCCGGCATTTAGAAATAGTTTTGGTCATTCTAACTGGCCTAAAGTAGGAAAGTTGAGTCTAATTTGATGTTGTTTAGTAAGATAAAAAGTGTATGTACCGTTTAAACGTCGTGTTTCAGCTGCGCGCCCTCCACACCACCAACGTTAAAACTGACATTACTGACTTGTAATGAAACTTGTTCCTGTTTGTATTACTATGCAGCTGAAGGCCAGGACAGTTGGTTTGATGGTGCTCCATGGAGCTTGAGTTTGCAGGTCTCCACAGTTGTTTTTGCCCTCGGTTTTCTGAGCAGGTGGAAGCAGAGGGTTGCTGTGTGCTGCTGCATTCCATCAGAACCGAGTCAACATAAGCCCGTCTCTTTGCCACACAACAAAGTGCTCTTTGTGAACATGTCAAAGGGACTCTTCTCTCCTAAGTAGAATATAACCATTTCCACAGTGTCAGCTGTCAGAGCACCTCTCACATGACCTGACAGGCATCCACGGCACCTGTGACCTGTCACTCAGACCAGCACAGATGGACACGGATGTTCTGGAAATACTAAACACCATGTAGATCTGCTGATGATTTCCAACCTTCTCCTGTTTATCTCCACCCAACTTAAGCTTGGAATCACCCTGAAATTCCTGCACACGAGGTGGAAATATCTAAACTTTTCTGCTTTTACTGTTTGCTTTGCAAGAGTTCACAACTCTTCCCTTAATCTGGAAAAATAACCTACTGTTGTATAAAAAGACACTTCACCAAGCTAGAACAGCTTCTTTCTCATCATTAATAGAAGAGAACAAGAATAATCCTAGGTTTCTCTTTAGTACAGTTGCTAAACTTACACAGAGTCATAGCTCTGTTGAGCCATCCATTCCCTTAGCTCTCAGCAGTCATGACTTTATGGGATTCTTCTTAAATAAAATGTATTCTATTAAAAATAAAATCTTTGACATACACCAGAAGATGATTACTTCATCCTCACCAAGTGAGACAACATTGGAAATAACTGTAGAACCTGATCTGTGTTTGGACTGTTTTGATCCTGTGGAGCTTCCTGAGTTATCAGAAATATTAGCTTCATCTAAACCTTCAACTTGTATGTTAGACCCAATCCCAACCAAATTATTTAAGGAAGTGTTCCCTCTGATTACCAGCCCCATTTTAGATATGATTAATCTATCTTTAGTAAATGGAAATGAAATTTTAGCTTCCCTTCATTGGCTCCCTGTTAAATCCAGAATAGAATTTAAAATTCTCCTCCTCACATATAAAGCCCTTAATGATCTAGCTCCATCATACATCAGAGATCTGATTGGTCCATATGTTCCTAACAGAGCACTTTGTTCTCAGACTGCAGGTTTACTGGTGGTTCCTAGAGTCTCTAGAAGTAGAATGGGAGACAGATCCTTTAGTTATCAGGCTCCTCTCCTGTGGAACCAGCTCCCAGTTTTAGTCCGTGAGGCAGACACCCTGTCTACTTTTAAGGCTAGGCTTAAAACTTTCCTTTTTGATAAAGCTTATAGTTAGAGTGGCTTAGGTTATCAGGGAGGGAGCCTTCCTCCCTGTTAGATGGAGTAAGGGGGAGTCAGGTTTAGCCTAAACCGGCTCAGTTATGGTTGAGATGCAAACACACCCTCCATTTCTGCTACCTGTATGACCCCTTCTCTTTTCCCATGGTTATAATCAGTCTGACAGAGGGAGGTATCCCAATCCTTGTGGTTTTTAGTATAACAATGACCATCAGTGGGACCCTTTGTGAGGTTCCTTGAGACGACATTGTTGTAAATAAGCGCCGTTTAACTAAATAATCTGAACTGAAACTATGTGTAGTTATGCTGCTATAGGCTTAGGCTGCTGGAGGACATAATGACCACTTTCACCCTCTTCACTACATTCTCACACTACTCTCCAATTTTGCATTATTTGCTGTTATTTCAGCTTTTAACTTTGTTCTCTCTTTTCTCTTCCTAGAAGCTACACCTGGCCTGACTCTGTGTCTACCTGTGACACCATTCTGGAGAGGGGCATCGTCCGAGCTTCTGCTGGCAACAACTTAATGCTCACCTTCTACAGATGATCCACATGGCCCTGTCTTTTAGTGTTTAACCCTTTCTCTCTCCTAGACATGGCTACTGACTGAGCTTCTACTGTAACTAACTCTATGTGCTCTCTTTCAGACTCTAACCTTGAAAACTGGATCAGAGTTTATGTGTTCTTTCTTTCTAGATGAAACAACTAAAGGAGCTACATCCATTAACATTTACTTTTCCTTCCCATAGAAAGTACTCCTGGATCAGTGCTTCTTTGTTCTCTTTGTGTCTCTGCTCTGTTCTCTCAAACCTCCAGTGGGTCGTGGCAGATGGCCGCTCACACTGAGCCTGGTTCTGGTTCTGCTGGAGGTTTCTTCCCGTTAAAAGGGAGTTTTTCCTCTCCACTGTCGCTACATGCATGCTCAGTATGAGGGATTGCTGCAAAGTCAACACCAGTGACTGTCCACTGTCTCTACATGCTCATCCAGGAGGAGTGAATGCTGCACGTCACTGACTGGATGCAATCTGCTGGGTTTCCTTAGATAGAAAAACATTTTATCCAATTTGAATAAATAACTGAATCTGACTGAACTGTTCAATGATTAGGATTAATTGGAATGTATGAACCTGACTGTTGTGAAGAACCTTGAGACGACATGTGTTGTAAATTGGCGCTATATAAATAACACTGAATTGAATTGTTTTTTATTGTTTTATTTCAAGCAGAAAATCAACTTATTTTTGATACGTTATTTTCTTCCAGCCAAATTCTGATTTCCCAGTTTTTATTGAATGTCGTAAAATAATATTATATCACAACTCTCTTGTTTTTGCTTTTCTATCATGCTTAAATGTTTCAGATCAACACAATTTTATTTCAGTCAACGAGTAAATATAAAATGCAGGTTTTAAAAAATGATTTCAATCTCTGAGAGAAAAAAGCTTCCAAACCAATCTGGCCCTTTGTGAAAAAGTAATCCCCCCCTTGTTAAATTGTGAATTAACTTTGATTATCCACACTGCTCACACCCAGACCTGATCTCTGTCAGACCTGTAGAATCGAGAGATCACTGAAATAGAGCTTATCTGACATCATGAAGTAGGCTAAAAGATCTCAAAAAGTACCGCCTAATGCTCTGGTGTAAAGAAATTAAAGAACTGGTGAGAAACACAGTCTGGACAGGATTACAGAGCTATTTCTACTGTTTTGGACTCCAGAGAACCACAGTCAGAACCATTATCCACAAATGGAGAAAACATGGAACAGTGAAGTACCTTCCTAGGAGAGGGCAACCTACTGAAATGACTCCAAAAGAACATCCATGACTCATCCAGGAGAACCCAGAACAACGTCTAAAGCTCTGCAGGCCTCACTGCCTCAGTTAAGGTCAGAGGTCATGATTCAACAAAAGGAAAGAGAGACTGGGCAAAAGTGGTCACAAAGGCCCAACTATCAATTACCCTGAAATATCCCGAAGACTTCTGGGAAAATATTCTGTGGACTGATGAGATGAAAGTGGACCTTTTTAGAAGGTGAGCATCCAGTTACATCTGGTTTAAATCTTACACAGCATTTCAGAACATCATACCTACAGTCAAACATGGTGGTGGTAGTGTGATGGGCTGGGTTGTATTCCTGCTTAAGGTTTTGAATGACTGGCGATAATTGATGGAACCATGAATTCTGCCCTCTGGGTTGTTTATGCTGGGAAAACCTCCAATGTGGCTCAATTAAATCAGTTCTGCAGAGCAGAGTGGGCCGAAATTCCTCCACATTGACGTAAAGGCCTCGCTACCAGATATCAATTATAAGGTTTAGGGGGTAGTTACTTTTTCCTATAGAGTCAAGTTGAATTGTTTAGCTTTTTTCCTTTAATAAATAAAATCATCATCTGAAAAGCCTAAAGAAACCCCAAATAAATGCCAAGAGAGTAAATGTGAGTGATCAGTAGCTTCCATCTGTCGGTAAACTAGAGATTAGAAAAGTTAATCAAAAGAAATGTTAAGGCTTTTGAAAGGTGAAAGATGTCTGCTGGTGTCTAACTGTGGTTGAAAACCTGATGGGTTTGTTCTGGTGGTTGAAACAAGCCTGACTTTCAGTGTCTTCATTTGTTCTGGATTTAGGCAAGATGATTGGTGAACAAAGTCCCATTTTTCTGAGCTGAATAGTGACCGACTGACCTAAAATAGATGCATGTAGAGTTCCAGTGTTTAGAGGAAACTGTAAGAAATATCCACGTGTGTTTGCAGAGATCTTTATACTCTGAAGAATAGGTGGGAAACATATGGTTTGGTGCTGAAGCTCTGTGTATTTGGACTAGACCAAAGAAAGGTGTTTCTCCAGGGAAGTTCTTCACCAAAACAGGCAAGCAGCCACAACTTATTCTTTGAGTGAACTAAGGTTACATCCTTATGAATTATGACTAAAAGCTTCTAACAGACTTATTTAAACCATCCCACCTGATTTGAGCTCTTGTTGAGTAATCCTGCATTTAGCCCTAATCCTGACTTTGACCTTTGTCCCTTTAACACGCAGAGTTAGAGGGAGTCCAGGAGGACAAACTGCTGCAATAAGCAGCCACTAGATTATCACCAAGTTCTGTGTAAACAGTTTACTTCAACTGCTTCTTTGAAGAATAAAAAACATTCTTTAACTTTATTTAAACTTAAAACTTCTTGAAAGGCTTCACCTAATAATTGACTAATGTGAAGAATAATAAAAATGCATCAGTGACTTTATATTTTTTCCTTTGAATATTTTCTGTGGTTTCGAGATCTGGACCAACTGGACCTCTGCTCATAATTTTGTGATTCTCGGACCTGAAATATGACTTTTGATCAACAGAGGGCAGTAGTCCCTACCTAAAGAACAAATAGCTAAGCTGTTACATTTACACTTTACTTCCAAAACAACTGATGTGCTTCTCTTTACACACTATGATGACAGTAATATGGAGATGTCTCACCTTTTGCAGCTATAACTATTCCACTTCTTCTAAGAAACATGTTCAGCCTGTGTTAATATTTCATTTGTCTCCACTTTAATTGATCACAAAGGTGCTCGGTTGGGTTCATGTTCTTTCAAACCGAACCCCCCCCCCCCCCTCCATGTCCCATCGAATCAGATGGGACATGAAGAGGCCATTCCCAAACTCTTCTCACAAAGTCAGGGAAAGGAAATTGTCCCGAATGTCACTCTTCAGAGATGATCTTTATAATACGATTAAACCTGATTTAATATGCATGAAACATCTCCAGGTGTTTCAGCACACCTTCATAATCTCTATTATAAGTCTATTTTAAGGAGCTCATCAGAAACTCTCTGCTTTCTCTGCAAGGAGACACCTTGTATCTTTGCAGGGTCAAAATGACCTCCTATTGCCTTACAGAAATAATCCCCTTCAGTGGGATTTCAGTGTTGCAGAGGGCGGGGCATCACCTAAATTAAATAGTATTGGCATGTTTAACTTTATTTCAAATATATCCTTCCTTTTTTAATTACTTGATATGTTCTCAGCTCGACTGTCTCTAATTTTAGCCTCTGCTGGAACTCTCTGCTTCCTCCTTCCTGTTTGCTTTCCCCAGGAGATGCTCTAAGTGGAGCGGTTTGGGATAAAACTGTGTCATTCAGTGACCCGAATCCTTTCCCTGTGTGTGTTCATTAGGTCGGTGATTCCCTGTATCACTGCTGCAATATCATCTATTGTCATTTGAATGACTGATGGTGGCGACCAGCAGGTTTGGAAATCCCCTGAAGAGCTGCAGTTTGACGGCTGAGCAACTTGTGATTGAACCTTCAGTCTCAATATGCTTCTCATCAACTTCCTGAACGCTTTTGGCTAATTTATTGTCTGATTTTCACCAGATGACTTTTTTTTTGTTTCTGCTTGTTTCTCATCATATTCCTTATAGTCTCTTGGAAGTCCACACAGAAACATCTTCAGGTATTTATTGATGTGGCTCCATCCAGCCCCAGAACCAATCCAATAAAAATTTCATGAAGTCCTTTTTTCTTAATGTTTTCTGTGGCAGAACTTTCATCCTTCTTAAAGGGGTGGATGCTTCTTCAGAATAAAACATTCAGCTCAACCCAAATAAAATAATTGTATATAATTTGCACAAAACAGAATAGAAAACGAATCAACTGCTTGAAGATATATTTTAACCAATTCAATTAAATTGCTGCTATAAGAACTTGAGTGTCGTTCTTTAAACATTTGCAAAAATGTGTGGTCATGAAGTTATCTCTAAGGATTTTATTACAAATTTATTTATTCTTTAACTGTCAGATTGGCAGCTCCACTTGATGCTCTGAGATAACATGAAGGTATCTTTACAGTTCTGGGTCCATTTGTTATTTCCTACCCTCATTTTGTTCCAATGTTCTTCCATTTTAAACCAGTAAACTATTTTAACTGCTCAAATTAAACTACCATCAGTTTATTTGGCTGATCTCTTTGATTATTTTAATTGTAATATAATCAATAACGTGGCAACTTGCCAATAATCTAATAATGTTTTTATATTATTGGTGCAGCATAAAAATATCTTATGAAATATAATAAATGATGTGATACATGAATATGACTACATTTCTTGATAGTTGTACCTTCATATTTATTCATGAAGGATAATATGTAGCTTCTATCTTATTAATTATTGTTGCCAGAATCCATATGAGAATAATGTGTTGTACAAAATCTTTTTACTTATAAAAATTGTTTATCTGACTAAATACTGTATGTAAATTCATCATTTCATGCAGGGTTGATTATTTAATTAATTACTATAAAGAGCATCTGGTTGTGAAATAATTTAGTGGAATGGGCCTTCAATTAGGAAGACAGTCATGTGACCTACATGTTTTTACTTTTTTAAAGGATTTTTTATGCTGGTCAAAAGGTTTATGACATTTTGGCTTCATCACATTTAAAATGGCTAAAATGACGTAACTGACAGGCACACTTTTAGCATTACAGCATCGATTCTGCTCCAGAAAAAGTCAGAAATACATGTTGTTTGGCCTAATGACCCTAATGACCATGGTACGGTGCTGCCTTCTACCTGAAGACTTGGAATACCCAATGAAAAATCATTCTTAAGTCTCATCCATCCATGCTCTATACCAGTGTGTCCATGCAGGGTCCCGGGGGGCCTGGTGCCCATCTCTTGATGTCAGTGGGTGAGAGGACATCCTGGACAGGCAGCCAGTCCAATAGAGGAGCACAGAGAGACACAGCACAGATAACCCTGCATGCACACACTCACTCTCATACCTAACGCCAGTTAAGAGAAACCAGTTAACTTAACAGTCATGTGTTTGGACTGTTGGAGCAATCTAGAGTACCCGGAGAGAACTCATGTATGCACGGAGAGAACATGCAAACTCCATGCAGAAAGACCCCCAGCTGGAAGCCTTGCTGTTGCAGGGCAACCTGCTACAAACTGCAGTGCCATGCAGTCCTATCTGGTTCAGAGTTCATCTGCTTAGCTGTTCTTTCTCTCCTAGATGAAGCCACTGAAGGAGCTACTACCATTATGTCTTACTTTTCCTTCCTATAGAAAGTACTCCTGGATCAGTGCTTCTTTGTTCTTTTTGTGTCTCTGCTCTGTTCTCTCAAACCCCCAGTCGGTCGTGGCAGATGGCCGCTCACACTGAGCCTGGTTCTGCTGGAGGTTTCTTCCTGTTAAAAGGGAGTTTTTCCTCTCCACTGTCGCTACATGCATGCTCAGTATGAGGGATTGCTGCAAAGTCAACGCCAGTGACTGTCCGCTGTCACTACATGCTCATCCGGGAGGAGGGAATGCTGCAAGTCACTGACTGGATGCAATCTGCTTGGTTTCCTTAGACAGAAAAACGTTTTAATCAATCTGAATAATAAAATGAATTCAACCGTTTGATAGTTAGGATTAATTGGAATGTATGAACCTGACTTGAAATCTGAAAGACTCGATGGAACTGACTTTGCAAAGTGCCTTGAGACGACGTGTTGTGAATTAGTGCTATATAAATAAAACTTTCAACTAATGAAACTGTTTATTAGCCGGCTGCATGGTGACACAGTTGGTAGCACTGTTGCCTTACAGCAAGAAGGTCCTGGGCTTGACTTCCGGCCGGGGGGTCTTTCTGCACGGAGTTTGCATGTTCTCCCCGTGCATGCGTGGGTTCTCTCCGGGTACTCCGGTTTCTTCCCACAGTCCAAAAACATGACTGTTAGGTTGATTGGTTTCTCTAAATTGCCCTTAGGTGAGAATGAGTGTGTGCATGGTTGTTTGTCCTGTATAGCTCTGAGTTGCCCTGCGATGGATTGGCCACCTGTCCAGTGTGTACCCCGCCTCTCGCCCGTAGCTGGAGATGGGCACCAGCTCCCCTGTGACCCACTATGGAATAAGCAGTATAGAAGATAATTGAATGAATATATATAAGCCAAAAGGTTTAATTTTGATGTCATCTGACAGGCTGGTGCCTATCTGCAGCAGTCATTTGAAGAGAGGCGGGGTACACTCTGGACAGATCTCCAGTCCATCACAGGTCATCTGACCAGAGAACCTGCTTCCACACGTTTGCTGTGTTCCCCTACATGGCCTCGAGCAAACGAATGATGGATTGATCAGAGCTCTGTGAGATGTTCAAAGCTTGGGATGTTGTTGTGGAACCCAACCCTGCTTTAAACTTCTCCAAAACTTCATCCCTGACCTGTCTGCTGTTCCTCAGTCTTCATGATGCTGGTTGTTTTCTAATGTTCTCTAGAGAACCTCTGAAGTCAGAAACAGAACAGCTGCAACGCTCTGATGGAACTACACACAAGTAGCGTCTTATTAACCTATTAGGTGACAAATACTGTTTAAATTTTATTTGTAAAAACATTTGCAAACCATGTAACATTTTTTCTCCACTGCATGGTTCTGCGCTACTTTGTGTCGGTCTATCACATAAAATAGAAGGTAAAAACAATGCAGTTTGGGGTTGTAATGTGTCAAAATGTTTCAAATTAAGGGTGTGAATACTTTTTGGAGACAAATTATAAATTAATGCACACATACCTAAACCCTGGTACCACATTATACCTAATTAAACCTTTCTACCAGAGTCTCTGTGAAGGAAAACACAAAGACCTGCTTCATGGATCTGCAGGCCATTAGGCTGGTCAAGGATCAGTACAGTCTAATTAATGTGTGCCGTTTGCTATTCTGTTTCTCCTTTGACACAGCAGCTAGAGCAGCGTTTACTGTCTGCTGCTCTCAGTCCTCGGTGAAGGGCAGACTCAGACAGGCGCTGCCAGAGCCTGTCCAGCCGTCTGCAGCCATCAAACATACTGGACACCAGAGGTTTAGTCACTGCCTAGAGACCCAGTTCAGCTGGGGTGCTTCAGGCAGAGCAGAGAGGCTTCCATGGCACGCTTAGCTCGCCCTGGCAGTCATCTGATCGTCATCTAGCGCCACTGGTTGGAGGTGTGATAGAAACAGTGATATTGATGTGACCCTTGGTTTGAGCCCTGAGTTATTTGCTGTATAGTTCTTTGAAGATCATTATGTGAGCTTTCATTCAGATTGGACTGATTTGTGCTGTAGGCTACCAGGATATGGAGGCTACTGCTTTAACATGACTGCAACAGATTTGCATAACAGAAGGTGACAAAGAAAATGTTTGGGAGGTCTGCCATGTTCAAGATGGCCTCAGCCCAGTCCATTAGAAAACTACTCCAGCTACAAGTTCACATCCATTCATCCTAGACCTGAAGGTCATTTAAATTCATGTTTTTATTGATCTTTTTAAATACTTTTTTTATTTATTTCAAATACTTTGTTGAAATGTTTCTCCACATCAAGTAAAATCAATACAAAAAAGCTCAAATACAGATATACTGTACATCGTTAATAACATGCTAAAACGTATTGGGTCACTTGCCTACACACACACACACACACACACACACACACACACACACACACAAACCTTAATGAAAATCTCATTTTTAACACAAAGGCTTTAATGTGGCATTGGCCCACCCTGAGCTGCTCCAGTTCAATTCAATTCAATTCAGTTTATTTATATAGCACCAATTCACAACACATGTTGTCTCAAGGTTCTTCACAACAGTCAGGTTCATACATTCCAATTAATCGTAATCATTGAACAGTTCAGTCAGATTCAGTTATTTATTCAAATTGGATAAAAAGATTTTCTATCTAAGGAAACCCAGCAGATTGCATCCAGTCAGTGACTTGCAGCATTCACTCCTCCTGGATGAGCATGTAGAGACAGTGGACAGTCACTGGTGTTGACTTTGCAGCAATCCCTCATACTGAGCATGCATGTAGCGACAGTGGAGAGGAAAAACTCCCTTTTAACAGGAAGAAACCTCCAGCAGAACCAGAACCAGGCTCAGTGTGAGCGGCCATCTGCCACGACCGACTGGAGGTTTGAGAGAACAGAGCAGAGACACAAAAAGAACAAAGAAGCACTGATCCAGGAGTACTTTCTATGGGAAGGAAAAGTAAATGTTAATGGATGTAGCTCCTTTAGTTGTTTCATCTAGAAAGAAAGAACAGATAAACTCTGAGCCAGTTTTCAAGGTTAGAGTCTGAAAGAGAGAACATAGAGTTAGTTACAGTAGAAGCTCAGTCAGTAGCCATGTCTAGGAGAGAGAAAGGGTTAACCACTGAAAGACAGGGCCATGTGGATCATCTGTAGAGGATGAGCATTAAGTTGTTGCCAGCAGAAGCCTATAGCAGCATAACTACACAGAAAGTTTCAGTTCAGATTATTTAGTTAAACGGCGCTTATTTACAACAATGTTGTCTCAAGGAACCTCACAAAGGGTCCCACTGATGGTCATTGTTATACTAAAAACCACAAGGATTGGGATACCTCTCTCTGTCAGACTGATTATAACCATTGGAAAAGAGAAGGGGTCATACAGGTAGCAGAAATGGAGGGTGTGTTTGCACCTCAACCATAACTGAGCCGGTTTAGGCTAAACCTGACTCCCCCTTACTCCATCCAACAGGGAGGGATGAAGGCTCCCTCCCTGAAAAACTAAGCCACTCTAACTATAAGCTTTATCAAAAAGGAAAGTTTTAAGCCTCCAACAGCTTCCGCTTCCAGGATGGCTGCCTACAAGGTTTAGAAGTGTTTTTTTTTTTTGGACATTTCTGACCATTTTTGCTGGAGAACATTTATGAGGTCAGGCACTGATGTTGGACGAGAAGACCTGGCATGAATTCTCTGCTCTAACTCAACCCATAGATGCTTTATCAGGTGGGGATCAGGACTCTGTGCAAGCTAGTCACGTTCTTCCACACAACATGTCTATATGTCTTTGTCTGCAAGGAAGTTGAACTAAAGGGCCAACCCAACTCCTGGAAAAACAGCCCCACACCATAATCCTCATTCCACTAATCTTGACCCTTGACACAGTCCAGTTAAGCAAGTGCTATCCTCCTGGTAACTACCAAACCCAGACTCGTCCACTAGATTGACAGACACACAGACTCATCACTCCTCACTCCAGGGACCACGTCCTCCCTGCTCTGTAGTCCAGTAACGCTGTTCTTAACTCCACTGTATCCAACAGTTTTGCATTGCAGTTGGTGATGTAAGTCTTGGATACAGCTGCTCAGCCATGGAATCCATATAGCTCTGTAGGCACTGTGCTTCAGCTAATCTGAAGGCCACATGAAGTTTGAAAGGTTTACAGCACAGTCCAAACATTTTCAATAGAGTTGAGGTCCAGGCCATCCAGAAGGTTAATGAAAAAACTGTTTTGGAATCTGATGAATTTGGGACAATTTTCCTGTTGCAACATACAGTTAGGTCCAAGTTTCAGCTACCTAGCAGAAGCTCATGACCTTTGTTTTCATTATTCCATCCACTTTGTGAAATGCTCCTGTAACAATGGCAGCAGAACAGCACCACAGCATAATGCTGACACCACCGTGCTTGATAGTTTGTATTGTTTTCTTAGGCTTAAAAGCCTCTCTTTAAATCGTCCATTCTTGTTGGAATAGTGGTGAGAAAGCTCAAACTTTGTCTCATCAAACCATAAAACGTTTTCCAGAAGTTGCAGTTGGTGTTTTAGAACAAGCATTTCCTTCTGGGTCTGCATGCTCTCGGTCCATGTTCTCTGTTTTCTGGATCAGACTTTGTGGTTCCTGAGTTGTTCTTGAACAGACTTTCTTTCATCTGAGGAGGCAGCTTGGTTCAGGAGGTTAAAGGTTAGACTCAACTGGGTGGTTGAGCAGGACAATCATCCTGTTAGAAATGTGTGAACTATGCTTAAAACCTGTGTCCATGCTCGGAAACTAACCAGTTATAAATGAACTCTACCGCTTCTGGTAAGATTAGAGGATAAATATTCAGCCAGAATTTTGCCAGAAGCTGACTAATCACAGCACCCTGGAAAAAGCCCAACATTTCTAACACAGATGTCCCTGATGAGTATATGTAAACTTCTGAACCTGTACATACAGCAGTTACACATCACCTGCCTCCATCTGACCCAGTAAGGCCCAATAATTCAATTCAATTCAATTCAAAGATACTTTATTGATCCCTGAGGGGAAATTAGAAGTCCAGTACAACCCATCCAAACATACATCATGACACAAGACAAGGGGGGACGGGTCACCGAGGCTTTGCTGCCCACTCACAGGCGCTGCCCTTGTTAGATGAGAAAAGAGACCACATTAGGTAAGTAGAGGAAAAAAAATCATAAGATGACCAGATATGTTTTTTACCGTTTCCTTTATAAACTTATTTTTGTGGAAAACGATCCAATCCCATCCTGGGCTTTGTGTAGCAGAACATTTTTTCTCTTTTTTCTCTTTTCTCGTTCGTTGTTGATAAATCTCTGCGCAGACAAGAAGCATCCGAGCCTCCATGAGTCCGGAGTCGTTCCTGCATCCCAACCCTGCCAACATCCCCGTCCACAGTCGGCTACACTTAACACTTTCGCTTCTTTTATGAGTTGAGATTTATGTCCCCATCCTCGCTCTTATCGCCATTGTCCCTTGGAAAGGAGGTCACTGCGGATGTTTGCAGGAAGAAAACCCTATATAACCAGAATGCAGAGAAAGTCTGCTACCCACATACTGAGTGACCACCTCTCTCCCATCATTTGTGTTATTGCTCTGCTCCCTGCCTGCAGTCTCATTATTTTAAGCTTATTACTTTTTACATTAAGGATTCGGGTCATGTCTTATTGCTGTTGTGGGTAAAATTTGAGCTCGATAGTGGTTCGGGGAGCCATCCAAAGTGCCTAATTTAATTAAACGTGCTTGCTGTAGCAATTTAGAGCACATTTGTTCAGTGTCAAACTTCCTACAGCGTGCAAATTGTCCAGTTCTAATTAGAGCACATAAGATGTTTGCAGACCCATTTGCAGTTGGTTTTTTGTTCCTTTTCAGATCATCAAATAAAATTTTGATATCAAACAAAGAAAAATGTCAAATAATGATTTCAATTATTAGGGGAAAAATGTCCAACCCATCTTGGCCAATGTGAAAAAGTAGTTTCTCCCACTTTAAATTACACATGAATTGTGATTAACCACATCTTTTGGACAGTGGAGTTCCATTAGTCAAATGCAGACCTGATTACTGCAAGTCCTTTAATTAAATCACCTTAACAGAACCTGTCTGACAACATGAAGTAGGCTAAAAGATCTAGAAAAGTACCAGATGGTAAAAAAAAAAAGACTGAGGAAGATATATATACGTTTTATTTGTACTTTGCAATAAGTACAAAATATAAAATATAAATATAAAATATAAATATAAAATATTGTGATAAAGTTCATATCATCCCCCCCCCCCCCCCCCCCCCCCCCCCCCCTCCACCTACTGTGACATGGCTTTAAACAGGCCATTCAGGCTGCAAACCCCTCAAATGTCAGTGTGGCTGTACTGAAACAATTCTGCAAAGAAGAGTGGGCCAACAGTGCTCCACGGCCATTTATGGCACCAGGAGTGGCAGAAGCAGTGTTCACATTAATGGTCAGAAATTAAATTCACATCTAAAAACAGCTTTTTTTCATTTTCTCAGGTTATCCACGTCTGAAATGTGATAGAACAAGGAAAACAGAAGAAATCTTCTGTGTGTGTGTGTGTGTGTGTGTGTGTGTGTGTGTTCCTGTCTTGGCATCACAGTGAGAACCAATTTTACGATTTCACCATCAAAAGTGAGGACATTTTGCTGGTCCTCACGACCTATTTTGCTAACGGTTAGGTTTAGGACTAAGGTGTGAATTGAGTTTAGGTTAAGGTTAGGGTTAGACATGAACTGGTAATGGTTAGGTTTAGGGTTATTGTCAGGGTTAAGGCATAGAAAGGGTTGAAAATGACTGAAAATCAATGGGAGTCAACACATGGTCCTCACTACATGTAGCAAAACAAGAGTGTGTGTGTGTGTGTGTGTGTGTGTGTGTGTGTGTGTGTGTGTGTGGTGATGGGGTGGTCTCTGTCTGTAGTAAAAGCAAAGCCGCAGTGGATCCCGCCCTCTCTCCCTGAGACGCCTGGCTTGTAGTGAGGAGAAGAGCCACTCCTTCCCCTCCTGCAATTGGAAGAAGGAGGCCACCTCCCTCCCCCTGCCTCATCGGTATGCAGGCGGCGCAGTGTGTGTATGAGGAGAGAGGAGAGCGAGAGACGTAGCAGGCAGTGCAATGGGATAGAGGAGAGCGAGGAGGCGGAGGAGCAGAGTGAACGAGAGCTGCTGGATCTGCCTTGCCTTTGCCTGCGTGCCTGCCTGTCGTCTGCCTGAAGCTGGGTTTACCACCGCGCCACGCCGCACTGACACAGAGCAGACCTGCGGCCCATCCTCACCAGCCACACACGCTCAGCAACACCGATTGCTCCACCAGCCGAGCAAACCAGAGATCAAGCTCACTGGCAGCACTAAAGCGGCCTGACGCCACAATTTAAGCACCAGCTGCTACCAAACCACATCTCCTTCCACCTCATCCTTTCCTCACCAACGCCACCACCTCGCGTCTCCTCTCGCTCCTCCCTATGCCCTTGTCCTCGGCGGCTCCTCTCACCTCCCTGGCCAGTATATGGATAGAAGCTCCCTGTTTCAGCTCATACAAGAGCAGGTAAGCATGCAGCGTGCGGCGGAGGTTTCTATGGTTACACAGGCTCCTGGCCACCTCGCTGTCTTCGCAGGGACGTGGAGGATGTGGTGAGAGATGATGGCAGGAACTGTTTGCCGTAGCTGAATGAGATGGAGGTGAGCATCGTGGAGCCATGTTGGCCCTGAGAACAGAAGGTCAGATCAGGAGCCCCAGCAGCAGGGGACCATCATGTCAGATTTTATTTAACTGGTGATGAAAGGGGTGGATGCAGCGACTGATGGGCATTTAAAATGAAATGTTGTGATTGCAGTATTCAGCTGAAGCCTGTAATTGTTGGTCAGATAGAAATCATTTATTATTTTATTATTATTCAAATTATTTAATAGTAAATTTAGCAAATAGTCAAGAACAAAAACAAGATAGAAATTCAATGGGATGTAAAAAAAAAAAATGGTTCAAATAGACACAGGTAGAAAAAAATTTAAACTGCAGCAATCTTGCATTTTGAAGGACTGTTTTATTTAAATGTTATAAGCAGTAAATGTCATCAGTGCAGCAAAACATTTTCTGGGATCTTTATTTAGATTAAATCCTTCAAAGGTTTCTCCAAAGGAGCTTGAACAAATTCATTTGTCTGTCAGTCATCATCAGTCAGTCATTTTCTACCACTTCTTCCATAGTGGGTCACGGGGGAGCTGGTGCGTATCTCCAGCAGTCTATGGGCGAGAGGCAGGGTATACCCTGGACAAGTCGCCCGTCCATCGCAGGACAACACACAAACAACCAAGCACACACTCATTCAAACACCTAAGGGCAATTTAGAGAGACCAATTAACCTAACAGGCATGTCTTTGGACTGTGGGAGGAAGCTGGAGTACCTGGTGAGAACCCACGCATGCACGGGGAGAACATGCAAACTCCATGCAGAAAGACCCCAGGCCAGGAATTGAACCCAGGACCTTCTTACTGCAAGGCAACAGTGCTACGAACTGCGGCACCGTGCAGAATTCCCAACACAAAATTAATTTGTTTTGGGAAAACTGTTTGATTTTCTGAACTATTTTACCTTCGCCATTTTATAAGGAGAAAAATCTAAATAAATAGATTTGTAATAAATTATATTTTTAGTATCTGGTTTCTCTTTGATTTGTCAAATCATAATCTGAGTTTAACATTTTACTTATCTGTGTTTTTGTTTTTGACTTACTGACTGAATGCACACGATGCAAAAAAATAGTAAAAGGTCTATTTCACTACTTCTTTGAACTATTTGGATACAGGTTTAAGGATCTGTGGTTTTTAGAGGGGATCTGGTTAAAATGCCATAAAAAGCCCAAAAACTGCCCTTTTTGGGATTTTTGCTGCAAACAGAATAAAGGTAATAATGTTTACAAACCTAGCTCTAAGTAATCTGCTCTGCTTATTTACTAGATGCAGTTTAGAAGGTTCATAGTGACTAACAGGGGTTTCTGACCATGTTTAGAGCTCTGTTGCTGCAGCAGATCTGAAACAGATCCTGGACAGAGGGATAGGGACATTTTTCAGAGCTGCTCGCTATCTTCTGCAGGGCTGTACCACAGTGATGCTGAGTATCTCAACACACCTTCCACCTCATGGACAGATGGTGCAGGAAGTCTTGATTTAATGGTTTTTTTTCTCATCTATTTAAAATCACATTTTAATGTCAACGTTTTCAAGTTCTGGTTCAGTTTGACCCATGATTGTGTTTTAACTTAAAAATGTTCTGTGTCTTTTTTCACTCTGTTGTTGAAGTCCAAACCCAGTGTTGTTCCCCCACATTTAAGCTGGTTGCTCTTGACATCTGGTTCTGTGGAAACGTCCTGCTGAACCTGCCCGTCAGATTTAGCTTTGGTCTTTCACGTCCAGAATTAACAAACCAAGATGGATTTGCGGGAAAGACTCGACCCAAAGCCCGTTTATTTTTAGGTATAGTCTCTGGAGGACAGTCACTGTGTGTTTTTGCAGCCTGCAGGATTTGATGTTTTCTTATTTAAGTCATGTGCCTCTTGGTTTGGATAATGAACTGGCCTGTTGGGGTGTGGGCTGGTTAGCAGATTTATTGGGTGGGTCATTTTGTCGTGGAGGGTGAAATTGATTAGGCGGCTGCAGGGGTTTAGAGGTTCTGAGTGACCCGTCAGCAGCATGCTGAATGGACCCGAGGGACTGCAGCTCTATGTGATGAGCAGCATTATTTCCTTTTGTGTGTATGTTTATGAAATAAGGCTTGGCTCGGTTTGAGAAGATGCTTTCTGGTGTCACTTTAGACACGGAGCAGATCCAGATCCAGAACATGTTGCATCAGTGAATGTGACTCATCTGTGTCAGAATCAGAGATTTGGGCTGAACGTGGAGCCGTTATTTCCAGGTTGTAAACAGCTACTTGTGTTATTGATTGCAGGCGTTATTTTGCTTATGCAGGATGTTCATAGAGACAGCTGAGCAGGTCTGAACTGAATCGGTCTCCCAGGCCGACAGCAGACTTTTTTCTTCCATCTATGGGACTCCATGTGGCGGCATTCAATTTGCAAGAAGGTCTCTTTAATTAAATCAAAAGGAAATTAAACGTACCAACAGCTTTCGGAGATAAACTCAGCTGCCTACCTAAACCGTGGACACTTTTTCCTTATCTTTTTCCCAGGAAAACATTTTCCAGACAAGAGCGTCAGAGACACACACACACACACACATACACACACACACACACACACACACACACACACAGGCTTCAGCAGAAATGACAATAAGCCCTTGCTAAATTTAATAATACTTTGCCAGTGCTTTTTGCATGGAATATTGCTGCTCTGCTAACAAACTGATATTAGCTGGTTAATTACGTTTTACAACCAGAAATACTTCCAAACATCTGACTTTACTTCTGAGTGAGGAAAAAGTGTAGTATTCCTGTTTAAGCCCGCTGACCAGCAGTGCACAAATAAAATGAGAAACATTTTAATGTTACAGTATTTTATGTTTAATATCATTAATGAGCAGAAAAATATGCAAAAGTAAAATATTTCCCAATTTAAAATATTTAGCAAAACACAAAACCTATAATGTGTAGCTTAGTGCATCACAGCACATTTTGTTCAATATTATCAGTTCCTCTGAATAAGCCAAACAAAAACAAGTAGTGTGTTTCTGTTTTCTCAGCACTTTATTGTCTAATTGATGTATTTGTGTGTTTTTACATTTGGCTTTGATTTTTGTTTGTCCTTCACAAGCATAAAACATATTGTTTGCTGACATATTTTGCAGGACTGGTGACCCTATGACACATCTGGACATATTAGGTCATCTCCTGTATTTTTACATAAAGCAGTCTATGAAAAATGATGATGCATCAGCTTCTTAATGGAGCAGAATGTCCCATTTGTCATGGGAATATTTTAACCCCTACCTGAATTAGGCGGTAAGGCACAGGGGGAAGGGGGTAACCCCAGGAAATGGGATTCATCCAATCTCTGAAAGGTTTAAGTCGCAGGTGTCGAACTCCAGTCCTGGAGGGAGGATGTCCTACAACCTTTACATGTTTCCCTGCTTCATCACACCTGAAACAAATGAATGGGCTATTAGCACAACTTCACTGCATGCTGAGGAGGCAATTTAGCCATGGTTGGTCCAGGAATACATCTAAAGTTGCCGGACTCCAACCGTAGAGGACTGGAGTTTGACACTCCCAGTTTAACTTAGGAAGCAGACAGACCTCTGGTGTTATCATGATATTGTTTTATGTTTAAACTTATATTATGTTAAAGGCAGTAAACCCCAGTGCAAATATGGATAAAATAAGTGGGACGTGGCATTCCTTGCAGGTATCTGCGCTGCAGGCCTGAAGGAGGAAGATCGTTGTGAACCTATTAAGGTGAAGGACATGAAAGAGCTGTTAGGGAAGAGGCAGGGAGAATGCAGCAGTGGAAACATGTCCGGGTTTGTTGTTCTCTCTCTGTGAGCTTCCTGTGCTGAGCTCAGGGTATTTCTGGTCTTTGTAAGCTCACACATTTGCCTTTTGCTTTGCAACACTGCTGATAACATGACGTCTGGCTGCAGTCAGTCTCTAAACTTTGCTATAAATAGATGTGGCAACATGTCTTTGTGTCTGGTTTGGTTCTTATCAGGCTTATTTATACCCTGTCTCAGGGTTCTGACTGTGTTTTTGACATATTCATGCTAAGCAGTGGGAACACTCCTGTCTTTAACCCTTCTGGTTGTCTGCATGCGCCTAAAATAGGAGCATTGCACCGTGATTGTTTGGGTTATGGAAACTAAGTATGACTCTGTTCAGTTGTGTCCTACATGAAGTGAGGAAGCTGTTTGGATCTTTGGGCCAGTCTGTTGCAGTGCCACATGCAGAACATACTCTATGATTATTACAGTCAGTGACCCTGTTGTTGGCGAGTCCTGAGGGCTGCAGAGACGATTCCAGTTGAATACCACAGCCTGCTCCACAGAGAGCTTTATTCAAGCTTAGTATTCCTGTTCACAGAGACCAAAATACTGGTGGTAATTATGGTTTTGAGGCCCAGTGTGAGTTCTATTTAAATGCTCCCTATTTCAAAATTTCAAAATTCACCAGAAAGCAGTCAGACATTAAACGTTTAACTTAAGTATCTTTTCCAGACTGTGATGATGCTACTAACCTGCGTTGATCTGAGGTATGGCTTCTCTTCTGCTTCACCTAACAACTCACTGGCTGCAGTACTTTATGCATACGACCAAGTGGTATTTAATATAGATTTCTATCACAATGAGACTGCCTTCAACAGGCCAAATAAACTTGGTGTTCAAAGGGTAAATTCATCACACTTTGAATATTAGACATCTTTGGGAAATATTAATATTCCACATAGTACTGCAATAGAGGAGGAGTGAGTTATCTGCTGGGGACTGGTCATTTTTGATCAACTCTTACCAACAAATACATCATTCTAAGCACTACGAGGTCATGCTGACATCAACACTCTTCGGTGTGAACACTGTGACTGAGCAATGAACAATCAGCTCACTATTTCCTGTATGGGTGAGGGTTTTTTTTTTTTTTAAATGAAGTCAGAGGAAGCACAGAAATGTAAGAAACTGTTCAAAAGGGGAAGTGTAATTTTCCACAGCATGCAAACATGTCTGCACTATATTCAGGCTGTGAGAGAGAACAAGACTTAAAGCAGATAACCGGAAGGCTGAACTGAATATAGCAATGCTACTATGTTTTATCCTTTGATGCTTTCAGTCTCTGTCTGTCATGGAGCATGCAGGACTTGGCACTGTGCTAATCACTAATATATGAGGCTAAATAATTTAAAATGTTAACTGTGTTTCCATCTATGTTTTAAAATCATACTAAAACCCTGTTACTGCAACTGAATTCTCTCTCATACACACTGTGTGACATCACCTCTGCCCCTGACATCAGTCATTAACAGGGTTACCAAACCGTCTTGAAAAGTATTGAATTTTATTTCACAGTTTTAAAACCTTCTAATTACATATCTGAAATTCCCATAGAATGCGTCTATCCGACCAGATTAGATCTTAGAAGCTTACCTCCATGATGGATATGTTTACCATATTGTCAGCTGTTTTTCCATCTACCGAGTCAGTTCTTCAGTTTCACATTTTACACATGAACATCCTGGTTTTTATCCAGAAGGTCCTGAGTTGAATCTCAGCCATGGCTTTTTGATGCAGTTTTCATGTTCTCCCTATGAACGAGGGGGTTCTCTCCAGGTACTCTTGTTTCCTCCTGCAGTACAAAGACATGCATGTTAGGTTAATTGGTCTCTCTAAATTGCTTTTAGGTCTGAGTCTGTGCATACATGGCTGTTTGTCCGGTCAGTGTTTCTGTGTTGCCCTGTGATAGACTGGTGACCTTATTAGGGTGTACCGCACCTCTACTAGTAAAATGTTATCTATTAGGAATGTCTAACAAAAGCAGTGATTGATCTGTTGAGTCCTGTTGAACTGCTACTACTGTATATGCTTGCTTTGGGGCTGCGGGAGGAAAGAGGAGCACCTGGAGAAAACCCACAGAAGCACCAGGAGAGGTTGCAAACTAAATACAGAACAATCCAGTCTTGGCAGGGATTTGGATCCAGCACTTTCTTGCTGTGAGGTGACACTGCAAACAACTGCTGCACCGTGTAGCCGTTTGTAGTGTCATTGTATTTACTGTGTTAAAAAGCTGAGAATATTCACATCACTTCTTTCATTCAAGCCTTTTCTGTTCTATAGACATTTTTGGCTACAGCGAGGATAAACTAACTTATAATGCAAGAGATGCTGAAACAGAAGTGGCCAGTAATTAAGCAGAATGCCTGGAAATTCACCATGTTGAAGTGTTTTTACTATTTTTGCTGCTCTGAATAAGAAGGCCACAGTGCAAGCTACACTGGTGTGATGCCTTCAGACAGAGGTTAGCGTCCTCCTTGTATTTTGACCCACTTGCTCCATGCCTGTGTAACAGGCTGATAAGTCTGCCGTTGACTCTGGGTCATTTCGGACATCCTGAGGGTCACCACTGAGAATGTTTTCCCTGCTCTCAGCAGTCCCCACGTCTCTGCTCTCCTGCGACTCACGCATACATTATAATCCTCGCTCCTGTCCATCTCGTTCCTTGCTATCTTCATCCATCCACTCACCACGCCTGCATCTACATCTAAACCCACAGCTCCACTCCTTTTCCACCTTCCTTGATTCTCTGTTTTCTTCTCTTGGATGCAGGAAATCTTCCGTTTCTTTGCTTTCACTTCTGGAATGCCAATATGTTGGGGGGCAAAATGGGAAAATGCAATCGTGGGGGTGTGACACACAGGCGACCAGTATCCATAGCAACGCATGCAGCTTGTCAAAGCGTCGCCCTCACCAGTGTCTGATTGCTTAATACCTGCTTCCCTCTCAAAGCTTTTCCCCTCATTCCTCTTTCTGTTTCTCTGCCTCTTGTTGCTTCGCATCCCTGTCAAACAGAAAGAGCCTTCTCCTGCCATCCCTCATTCATCAGTGCTTCTGATCTGGGTAATTGTTAACCCTAATTGGCTACATGAAGCAAACCTTCACCTCCCTGTATTCTCCAGCAGATGATGTCCCCTGAGTAATGTCCCTCCTGAGTAAGGTCAGAGCATAAAGCAACAGGACCTGTGTGGCGTGGTAGCTCGGGGTCAACCCTCAGGTGTGTGTGTGTGTGTGTGTGTGTGCAGTAGTTGTAATGCACTGACACATGGAGGCTGACAGTAATCGGACATCCCCGGCGTGGCTCTCTATTCGCCCCGTCAGCCCGGACTGAGCCAGGAGCATATCACAATCTGATCTATTTCTCCTCTCTGGGAAGTGCATGCAGAGCAGTGGAGTGTGTCACAGCCAACTTATAAAAACGGGGAGAAGAGGATTCACTGGTGTATGTTCAAGCTGTATAAGAATCAGCGGCAAGGCATTTCCTTCTTCCTCTCCTGTCTTGCTCCCAACCCTCTCCTCTTCCTCCTTTGATGCCATCCTTTTTCATTTCTTTCATCAACCCACCAACCTCCCAAACCCGTTCTCTTGCATCTCTATCTTTTTTTTTCAAATTTTCTGCTTCCTTTCCCCCCTTGTGTTCCCCACTTGTCATCCTGTTGCACCATACATTACAAACACCGCAGATATCTGCACTGTCCCCTCAGGGGGAAACAGCAAATACCCACAGACCTCGGAGTAAAAGGGGATTATCTAAAAATAGCCTTGGGCTTTTTGCCACCTCGGTTTGTTTTACCCACTACTTTTGCTTTATGTGCATTTTAGCCTGTTTTAACATGGAAAATTACTGTTAAGATTACTGTCAGGGAATATGTTGTGGATGTTGTCTGTGGTGATTTAAAAAGTTTTAAAATTAGTCAAAAACTGCAATGTGTCACCATAAACAAGGCTCAAAGACATGGCAGGGACTAACTTTTGAGAAGACCTATTTCTTCTTTCTATTTATTTTAATTTGCTGCCATATTTTTTTTTTTTTCCAAAACTGAAAATTTGGTGAAAACCAACCTTCATTTTGAGCATAAATAATTAATTCGGGGAAAAGAAAATCTAAACTGAAGAAATAATTTAAACAAAATCCCCAGTGCGACCATTTCTTACCATTTATCTTCACTAATGCCTTCACATGAACTTAAGCAACATCCGTAGGCTTTAACATGATGCTGGCCCAAACCTGGTAGCTATAACAGCTTCAGCTCTCCAGGGAAGGATTTCCAGAAGGTTTACGGAGTGTCAATGGGAATTTTTGTCCAGAAGAGCATTTAGTCGGTCTGTGAGTGTTGGTTGAGATGGCATGGCTACTCATCCCATGCGGTGTTCTTTAAGGTCGAGCATCGGACACCACACCAAACTCGCTCATCCGTGTCTTTGTGAACTGGTGCCCAGTCATGTAGGAGCAGGTCCATCCCCAAACTGTTCCCACATAGTTGGGGGCAGATTGATGCATCAGCTTGTCAGAACTAAAGATGCAATTCATCACTCCAGAGAAAATGTCTCCACTGCTATGGAGCCCAGTGGCGGCGGGCTTTAAACCATTGCATCTTATCCTTTACATTTCACTTTGAGAAGTAAGGCTTGGATGCAGCTGTTCGGTAATGGAAACACTTTCCATGAAGCTCTCTAGAGACCATTCTTGAGCTCATCTGAAGGCCACATTTGTGGAGATCTGTAGCTTGTGACTCTATGTAAAGTTCAGGGATGTGCTTCAGCATCTGTTGATCTCACTCTGATTTTATGTGGCCTGGCGCATTGTGTCCATGTTTATGTCGTTCCCAGTCACTTCCATCTGTGACTCGGAACGCTTGAAACTAGAAAATATTTCTTTTTGTTTGATGAAAGCTACATGAGGTGACAGGTAATCCGTCTGCAGGGGATCTTTCCTACAGCTGCCTAAAATAGATGCACAGTAAAGACGCGCTCTCAGTTTCTTCTTCTACTTCACTTTGTTAAAAAAGTTTGCAGTTTAAACCTTATTCACGGAAGATTCTAGAAAATGCAAGTAAAAAAAACACCCCCTATGTATTGGAAATGAACACACACGTTCAGTCATACAAAGGGATTTCCGGATTGATCTTTGCTCCTTCTGTGAGCAGTGGAGCTTCAAGCTCTGGGCCTCAAGCTGCTCAGCCTGACGTGGTGCAGCACAGTTTAACGGCGTCCTTCTCATGCAGCTCATGTAACGTCTTTGTCTGACCATGTCAGAGAAGACTGCATTGAGACCAGGGTGAGCCCAGATGGGATTTCTCTCCTAGACATTAGCAACAGTGATCCAACATGACCATCGTTGCTTTGATGCAACTGCTGAAAGCTGGATTCAACCTGGAGATGCCGGGTTACTAACCAAAACCTAATGAGCCCACTTGCTTTCAGGAATTGCTGAAATTAGAGGTAGCAATGACTCCTCCCGTTCAGTCTCTTTTGTTTCATCCTCAGCTTGTCCTCAGGCACATTTTAACTAATGCTGCACTAAGCAGAGCTGGCAGGAGAAATTAAAACTCCGATGAAAAGCGACTGAATTGTATTTAGGACAGGAAGTGGCAGAAGAAAATTAAGCAATAACACACAAAGCTGCTGCATGCATAACGTGTTATATTATTAACAGTGAACTCGCTGGGCAGGGTGCTCAATCAGGAAAATTAGTGGCACAATGGAGCTGATTTGATTTGTCATTATTCCCTGGAAAGTTTCATAAGTTTGTTTTTTGCATCCAACCCTCAGGTGCTACATTTGCATTCCTATCTTGCCACGCAACCAACTGTTGCAAGTAATATGTCGTGTGACTGCTATGTCACCTACTGTTGAGCTTTTAATATTTAATATGCTATAACTTGCAGACCTGATACAATATTGCTGTGGGCCGGATTTGGCCCGTGGTTCCTGGAACTTGACACGTCTGGGTCAGAGGGGGCGTTTGTGATGGATGAAAAGCTTGTAAAAGCTTAGAAAAAGTTAATCAATAAAAGCTGTTTTCAGTCAGTTTTGTGAATAAATAAATTGCTTCTGTTTGGCTGATCCAGGACCAGTTTCTCCATGTCGAGAAGAACAAGCTGAAAGACGGCGCAGCTCAGGGTAAAGAAAGTAAACCATAAATGGATGAAAAAGTCTTGCAGAGAAACACCATACCTAAAAATCATCTGTGATTAGTGAGTTTGTTTTTTACCAGCGTTACCCAAACAATGGTCTAGATGTTGAGAATATCTGGAAGAAAACAGAAAGAAATTTGCACAAAAATATGGGAAATGGTATTTCTTTTATTAAGCCAAATGTTTGAAAGCCTTTTCATGTTTTTGATCAACAATAATTAACAGAATATCTTCTGATAGATTTTAAGGAATGTAATAATTGACCACACTAGAAATTAGTTCAAGCTTGAGCTCCTGAAAGTACTAATCCTTGAATCTGAATTTAACAGAAAATGAAGGAAAAACAAGATAATCCCCATTTTTATCCCCAACCTTCACCTGGTTTTTATTAAACTGGCTGATGCATTCAGAAAAGAAAGGGAAGATTCTCTGTTTTATGCATTTAACAAAGAGAAAAAAAAAAGATTTTAAATTAGATGCACTGGCTGAACAAATGGTGCATCTCTGAGACCATCTCTACCCCAGTACTGATGTAGAGAGCAACTCTTCATTTTTATGAAGCTCTCCTTCTCAGATCAATACCAAGGAGTTGAACAGGCATCAGCAGGAGTAGCTCATGTGTTTGTGGTCCTCAGTGTAAAGAACCAAGCTGGAACCACACAGTCCAAACAAAGACCGCCTTGTTTAATCCGAAGGGATTTGTTTCTCTGTGAAAACTGCAGGTTGCTTTGTGTTAGTATGCCTGCTTGCTTGTTTTAACTGCTTCCAACTTCAGCCACCCAGCCTGAATGATCTGCTGTTTATTTCTTTCTGGGGGAGCATGAAGGTAGAACCGATTAATTAATCCTCTTGTTATGTCTGTGTTTTTTCAGAAGCCCTGTGGTTCTGTCTGTTTAGACGTCTCAGTTGTCTTTATCTGATCACCTTCTCTTAAAGGGAACCTGAAATGAAACTATTTGCAGCTGTTTCTTAAAGAAAGACAGGATAATAACTAGCATAAATATTTTTTTACCCTCCAGCATCTACAGTTTTACATTTTTCTTTGCAGTTGGACCCAGAGAACACCGGTTTCATCCCAGTGGAGAACTTCACCAGCTTGGTGGAACACCATGAGCTGCAGCTGGACCCATCCAAACTGGACATGCTGTTAGCACTGGTCCACAGCAATGAGGAAGGACAAGTGTGCTACCAGGAACTCATCGAGCTGGTGAGTGGAAACCTTACATGTAAAGGGTTTGCAGGAGCAGAAGCGGATGCGGCGTCAGGTTGTGTAGGAACAAAAACCTCACAACTTGAGGCTCAGGCACAACTTCCAGAGGTGTTTGATTTCAGAAAAGGTTGCTAAATTGATTCAGTCAGGGCCAGCAAGCTCTGCTGTGGAAAAAATTTATGGGATCATTTAGCTAGTTGTCCCTGCGAAGGAGGATCAATCTCTGCAGTTCTAGTATCGGTAAATCCAGACGCTTAACTTTAGAAGTGGTGCACAGCAAGAGCCACAAAAACACCCATACCTGCCTGAGAGGCCATGGATTTTATTTAGAGGGATCCAAACAGTTTGTAACTGTTAGATTCAAAGTGTTTTGTAATAACGGCTGTATAGGAGGATTAGGCATGTACTCCTTTTGTCATGTTGCTCCACAAACATTAATGTATTTATCAGGAGTTTTGGACAGGCCATGGCTTCCATGTTTTTAAGTTAAAATTTAAAGAGTGTGACATGCATTCCTGTTCAGCGTGTCTTTACTTCAGGGTCAGCTGACAGTTTTTTGGAGCATGTCTCTACCAGCTTTGAACACCTTAAGATTGAAATTTATTCTTATTATTCTTTACAAAATAGCCCAAGCTGAGCCAGATTAGATGGAGATTGTCTTTGAACATCAGAGTTCAAGAATCTCTTAAGACTCCAAATATATTTAGGTTGAAACTTTGACTAGGCCACTGTCTGTCACCTGAATATGTTTTGATCTAAACCATCCCTTTGTTTCTCTGGCAGTATGTTCAGGGTGGTTCTCCTGCTGGAAGGTGAACCTCCACCTGTCTCAGGTTTTCTGCAGCCTCTAACAGGTTTTCTTCCAGGATTGTCCTGGATTTAGCTCCATCCATCTTCCCACCAACTCTGACCAGCTTCAATGCTGAACATAAGCCTGATCCTGCCACCGCCATGTATCATGGGGCTGGTGTGTTCAGGGTTATGTTGCAACATTAGTTTTATACCATGCGTAGTGTTTCTCATCTGACCAGAGCTCCTTCTTACAAGTTTTCTTTGTTCCATATCCCCATGGTTTTCTTTTAACTGCATGACTAACAGTTGTCCTATTGACAAACGCTCCCTGCTGAGCTGGGGATCTCTGCAGCTCCTCCAGAGTTACCACAAGCCTCTTGGCTGCTTCTCTGATTAATGATCTCCTTGCTTGGCCAGTGAGTTTAGGTGGACCGCCATGTCTTGGTAGCTTTGCATTCAAGCATTCAGACACTGTATGCCCCTGTTTAGATGCATTCATTTCTTCTTCTCCAGCATCTTCACTCATCTGTGCTTAGCATGACGTTCCTGTTAGAAGTTCATGTAGTAATGTACATGTGAGCTAGTGGTTGTTTCTAAGCACAGAGCTGAGCACCTGCCTGTGACTCCTACTGGCTGTGTAAAAGACGAAGCGCTGTAATTAACTCACCGCAGTGCTTCTCCTTGCATATCTTCACTTTTTGGAGCTCATTTCTTCTTTTCTCCTGTAGTGTCTGCCTCTCTCTCTTTTCTTGTCAGTGTTTTGCTCCCGGTGTTTGTAATAAAAGCCGCACAAGGTCACTCAATTTGCAGCTGGTCACATTTCTGAAGTTTGAGGTACTGTAGAGAAATGACTGTAGCGAAACTGTTCCCACAGTGACAGCAGTCCTCACCTCTCTCCTCCATTTCATTCTTCATGCAACATCACATACCTCCATTTGTAATAGTTCATCCAGAGCCGCTTCTTCCCTGCTCTGTTTGGCCTTGCCTCCATCAACATCAGGGAATCACTTTTAAAATTGCTCATCAGCCAAAATGCAAATTGCTTTCGATTAGCACTGCATTGGTAATAGCAGGGAGTAATCTGGGCTAATTTGAGAACGTCTCGTCTTACGCTGATATTGACCCCCCAGGTATGATTTTTAAAGATTTATCTGATAGATGCATTTGAGAGAATGTACTTATGTCCTCATGCACATGCAGGCACTTTGCATATTCACAAACACTTTCAGGAGGTCTATAAGTAATTAATACTGCTGCCACCCACCCAGTTCCCTACAGTCTCTCTATCTCCCAGATCTCACACAGGCTGGATGAAATGCAGACAGACTGTCATTCATACACATGAGCAACGCAAGTGTGGATTTGCTGAGTAATTTAGAGGATATTCAAATGTTGATGTGAATTCAGAGCTCCGTCCTGCAGCGTGTGATGTGTGAGCTCTGCAAGGTCTCCCTCCTCTGGGATGACAAGAAGCAGAATGTCTTTTCTTCACTCAGGTCTTCAAGTCTTTGGCTTCAAGTTGGAAGAGTCGGAAGTATTTGATCAAAGCCTTAAAATGTGCTTATTCTTTTAGTTTTAAGAAAAATCTTCAACAGGCATGATTGAATGAAACATGTTCCTCTTTATTATCAACATGTTACAGTTAAGGTGTAATGCTGTCATTTGTGTTGTAAGAATTTGATACAGAAAGATGTCCAGGAGTTTGACATTCATGAGGTGCGATTTTAGCATCTTTTTGGGTAAAATAAGAATCTTATATTTGTTTTTAGGTTCTGGGTTCCTACTCAGTCTGGAAAAGTCTACAATTTAGTCTCAGCCTTTTTCACACCTGGATAAGTATGGAAAAATTAAAGTACAAAAAATACTAGTATTTTTTGTACTTTAATCCTTATTCCTTCTTTGTGTTATTATTTTCTTCCTTATGTCTTTTCCATCCATCCATCCATCCATCCATCCATCCATCCATCCATCCATCATCCATCCATCCATCCATCTATCCATCCATCATCCATCCATCCATCCATCTATCCATCCATCCATCCATCCATCCATCCATCCATCCATCCATCCATCCATCCATCCATCCATCCATCCATCCATCATCCATCCATCCATCCATCTATCCATCCATCCATCCATCCATCATCCATCCATCATCTATCCATCCATCCATCCATCCATCCATCATCCATCCATCATCCATCCATCATCTATCCATCCATCCATCCATCCATCATCCATCCATCCATCCATCATCCATCCATCCATCCATCCATCCATCTATCCATCCATCCATCCATCCATCCATCATCCATCCATCATCTATCCATCCATCCATCCATCCATCCATCCATCCATCCATCCATCATCCATCCATCCATCCATCCATCCATCCATCCATCCATCTATCCATCCATCCATCATCCATCCATCCATCCATCATCCATCCATCCATCCATCCATCCATCTATCCATCCATCCATCCATCCATCCATCCATCTATCCATCCATCCATCTATCCATCCATCCATCATCCATCCATCCATCCATCATCCATCCATCCATCCATCCATCCATCTATCCATCCATCCATCCATCCATCCATCCATCTATCCATCCATCCATCTATCCATCCATCCATCATCCATCCATCCATCCATCATCCATCCATCCATCATCCATCCATCCATCCATCCATCCATCTATCCATCCATCCATCCATCCATCCATCCATCTATCCATCCATCCATCTATCCATCCATCCATCATCCATCCATCCATCCATCCATCATCCATCCATCCATCTATCCATCCATCCATCATCCATCCATCCATCCATCATCCATCCATCCATCTATCCATCCATCCATCCATCCATCATCCATCCATCCATCCATCCATCATCCATCCATCCGTCCGTCCATCATCCATCCATCCATCCATCCATCCATCCATCATCCATCATCCATCCATCATCCATCCATCATCCATCCATCCATCATCCATCCATCCATCCATCCATCATCCATCCATCATCCATCCATCCATCATCCATCCATCCATCCATCATCCATCATCCATCCATCCATCCATCCATCATCCATCCATCATCTATCCATCATCCATCCATCATCCATCCATCCATCATCCATCCATCCATCATCCATCCATCCACCATCCATCCATCATCCATCCATCATCCATCCATCCATCCATCATCCATCCATCCATCCATCCGTCCATCATCCATCCATCATCCATCCATCCATCCATCATCCATCCATCATCCATCCATCCATCCATCCATCCATCCATCATCCATCCATCATCCATCCATCATCCATCATCCATCCATCCATCCATCCATCATCCATCCATCATCCATCCATCATCCATCCATCATCCATCCATCATCCATCCATCCATCCATCATCCATCCATCCATCCATCCATCATCCATCCATCCATCCATCCATCCATCCATCATCCATCCATCATCCATCCATCCATCATCCATCCATCCATCATCCATCCATCCATCCATCCATCCGTCCATCATCCATCCATCCATCCATCATCCATCCATCCATCATCCATCCATCCATCCATCCATCCATCCATCCATCCGTCCATCATCCATCCATCATCCATCCATCATCCATCATCCATCCATCCATCCATCCATCCATCCGTCCATCATCCATCCATCATCCATCCATCCATCATCCATCCATCCATCCATCCATCCATCATCCATCCATCATCCATCCATCATCCATCCATCATCCATCCATCCATCCATCATCCATCCATCCATCCATCCATCATCCATCATCCATCCATCATCCATCCATCCATCATCCATCCATCCATCCATCCATCCATCATCCATCCATCATCCATCCATCCATCATCCATCCATCCATCCATCATCCATCCATCCATCCATCCATCATCCATCCATCCATCCATCCATCCATCCATCATCCATCCATCATCCATCCATCATCCATCCATCCATCCATCCATCCATCATCCATCCATCCATCCATCCATCCATCATCCATCCATCATCCATCCATCCATCCATCATCCATCCATCCATCCATCCATCATCCATCCATCCATCCATCATCCATCCATCCATCCATCCATCCATCCATCCATCATCCATCCATCCATCCATCCATCATCCATCCATCCATCCATCATCCATCCATCATCCATCCATCCATCATCCATCCATCCATCCATCCATCATCCATCCATCCATCCATCCATCCATCCATCATCCATCCATCATCCATCCATCCATCCATCCGTCCATCATCCATCCATCCATCATCCATCCATCCATCCATCATCCATCCATCCATCCATCCGTCCATCATCCATCCATCATCCATCCATCCATCCATCATCCATCCATCATCCATCCATCCATCCATCCATCATCCATCATCCATCATCCATCCATCCATCCATCCATCATCCATCCATCCATCCATCATCCATCCATCCGTCCATCATCCATCCATCCATCCATCCATCATCCATCCATCCATCCATCATCCATCCATCCATCATCCATCCATCCATCCATCCATCCATCATCCATCCATCCGTCCATCATCCATCCATCCATCCATCCATCATCCATCCATCCATCCATCCATCCATCCGTCCATCATCCATCCATCAATCCATCATCCATCCATCATCCATCCATCCATCCATCCGTCCATCCATCAATCCATCATCCATCCATCCATCCATCCATCCATCATCCATCCAGCCGTCCATCATCCATCCATCCATCCATCCATCCATCCATCATCCATCCATCAATCCATCATCCATCCATCCATCCATCCGTCCATCATCCATCCATCAATCATCCATCCATCCATCCATCCATCCATCCATCATCCATCCATCATCCATCCATCCATCCATCTGTCCATCATCCATCCATCCATCCATCCATCATCCATCCATCTATCATCCATCATCCATCCATCCATCCATCCATCCGTCCATCCATCCATCCATCATCCATCCATCATCCATCCATCCATCCATCCATCCATCCATCATCCATCCATCATCCATCCATCCATCCATCTGTCCATCATCCATCCATCCATCCATCCATCATCCATCCATCCATCCGTCCATCATCCATCCATCTATCGGTCCATCAGACATTTTAGGTGGAAAAAACTTGTAAAACATAGAGTTAAGAAGAATTCAACTGGAACGGATGAAACCTGGAAAAATGTGCAAAAAATGCAGTGTGTTTCCAAACTCAATGAGCCAATGTGACTAATTATTGTGATCATTATTTTCTCCATTAATGATCAGCCCTAGCTGCTTGAGAACAAAACAATAAAGTTAGCCCCTCTTCCCCAACGTCCTCCATATTTGTATAAATGGGTCAGCTGGAGGCGGGTCCCCATATTGAATAGTTTTTGAGGCCTCATGGAATCTATGTCCAGCCCTGTTGAAGGTGGAAGTGTGGAGGTTCAGGATGTGTGTTTGTGCATCTGAACTCTTTTTTTTATTTTTATTTTTCAGTGCTGGTAAAACTTCTTACAGCTTTGGTGCTCATTGTTGTCAGACGCTTGAAGTTCCTGCAGCCGAGAATCCCGCTGATGCCGTGGGCCATCTTACCCGTAGAATACTCGATCTTTGTAGCCGGAGGGCAGAAAGAAATGCTCTGGGGGAGTTGTGGATACACACCACACCGCACATGTACAGTCAAAGTGATGCTCTGCTTCTGAATGTTAATCAACCAACAGGATCTCCTATGCAGCGTTCTACAAATAGCTGTGAAGAACTGTCTGCAGACATTTTTCGGGATTCTGCAGAGTTCAATTATCTGTTATGAACCAAAGGTCATTTTGGACTCTTCCTCTGATGCTATCGTGTTCAGGGTATATCAATGAAGAAGCTTGTCTTTGTAGCCTTACTTTGGCTGCCATGATTAATTACATAGTTTAAGAGTTTGTCCTGCAGATTCTATCTTTTTCTAATGTTCAAGTGGATTTTAAATCCATTGCTTGGAGCCTCTTTTTACCCGTTTTTCCAATCACTACACTTCAGTTTTCAGAAGGTGTAGCTAGAGCTGCACATATTCATGTTTTCTTTTGTGACTTTTCAGAGCAGAAAACTTTGCTTTAGTGTTTTTAAACCCATTTAGTGCTCTAAGTGCAGGAGCATGGTTGATACCTGTCAGCATCATGCTGAAACCTCCAGTGAGGCTTTCTTGTTCTTGGGCTGATGCACTTTGTCTGAGTGTCCAAGAGTGGAGGTTTCTTTTCTGGGCTGCAGCACGGCCATGATTAAACCATGAAGGCAGGTTGTGGCCACAAACTGCTAAGGGGAAAAATAATACAGAGGAGACTCTCATTTTCAAAGGATTTGGGCAAGAAATAACCTTAGTATCTGGGTCAGAATAGAATCAGTGAGGCTCAGATCCAGTGATTTAAAATTCTGCTGTGAGATTGCATGAGAGGGAGTTAAGGCAAAAGAGAGAGGGGGCTTTGGTCCTCAGGATGACTCACAAATTCAGCTGTAATCGGAACAGCAACACTTTTTGCATGGTCCTTTTAAATCCATTTGAAGTGTGAAGGAAGTTGTGTGGAAGAAACTTTTAGCAAAATCCAGGAAATTTAGGGTATTTTTTAACTTTTGTATTTTGGGAGGAGCCTCCTAAAATGAGCTGAATAGAAGGACATACAGTACCTTCAAATGTAACTTCAGTGTATTTTATTGGGATAATTATCAAGTGGGAAAAAACATGGTTTTCATTAGTTTTTACAAATAGAGAAATGAAAAGTGTGGCGTGCATTTGTGTTCTGCCCCCATTACCATAATGCACCAAAATAAAATCCATTTTCTTCAGGTGTCACCTATTTAAAGAAATGAATAGAGTGCACCTGTGTATAATTTAGTCTTAGCTTCAGTGTTTTTTAAGGGAACATAGTGAACAAACAGCATCACGAAGACCAAAGAACACAGCAGACATGGGAAATGTGATGGAAAACACAGATAGTTATGAAACAACAACCAAAAATCATCTCACTACTTTCAACTACAAGTTTCGCCCACGTGGCAAAGAGACTGAACACCATTGGTTTAGATCAAAGTATATTCATGTGTTAGACCGGCCTAGTCAAAGTCCAGGTCTAAATTTAATTGCGAATCTCTGCAAAGATAAAAAAAACTTGATGTCCACAGATGCTCTCCATTCAATCTGACTGAGCTGAAGCTATTTCCAAAGAAGAATTTACAAATGGTCCAGTCTCTTAATGGGGGATGAAAGCATAACCATGCCACACTTTTATTTGAGAAACATTTTGAAAACCATCTATCATTCTCCTTCCACTTTACAATTATGCAATTCTATGTTGGTCTGTCACATAAAAACCCAATAACATGTTGAGGTTAATATGTGACAGAATGAGAAAAGGTCTGACGAGTGTGAATACTTTTTAATTAAGCTGTAAAGTATTGACCCAGTGTTATGGATATTTAAAGATATTTTGTGGCATCCTAGAGGCCTTTATTGTTCATTTTCCGACAGCAGGCAGACAGGAAAGAGGGGCAGAGAGGAAGGAGGCATTCGGCAAAGGTCACCGGGTCCGGGACTCAAACCCAGGACGGCCGCATCAAGGACTATAACCTTTTAAACATGGTCGCGTATTCAACCCCTACACCACCAGCGCTGCGCCCTGGTAGGCTATTTAACACATTTAGGACCATTGACTGAAGCCTAAATCAGGAAGTATTGTAGTCATTCTGCAGCTGCCAAGAAAAGGATGGGCAGAACTGTCTGAAGCACATTAAAGGCTCTAGATTTGACCCAGTCAGGCACCCCTACAGGGAGATACTCTCTTTATCAAAGTGCTTACAGCCTTAACATTAATTATTTCCTCATCAGGGAATGTCTAACATTACTGATGCGCTCCTCCAAGGTGTTTCCCTGCCAACATTTCATTGATGTCATGCTATTTATTTCGTTCCCTCTGTTGCTCTGCAAGCCTCCTCAGGTTTTTGGCTGCTCCTGCATGCCTTGTTTTCTGTTCGCTGTCTCTCTCCTGTCGTCACTTCAAAAGGCTGCTAATGCTCACTTTAGAGGCGGCGGTCCCGCACGTCGAAGAAGGTGAAGCAGAGTGACAGCTAAGCTAAGCCGTGTCTGCAGGGAACAAATCTTCACAGAGGCAACATGAATGGGAGAGAGCAGCAGGTGCTGTCATCCAGCCAAACGTAGACTGAACAAACGTGGAGGAGAGAGATGGTGGAGGAAAACGCTTGGATACGCATTTTTTCACTATCTTGAGACTTTAGGAGGTTAAGAAATAGAAATGGGTTCCCTCGCCTTAATTGTCAAATGATGATGTCCAGAATTCTCATACATTAGGAAGAAATATCACTTTTAACTTGTCTTTCTGCCATTTTAGTTTTGCCTTCACTCTTTGCTTTAAGGGTGGTAAATATACAAGACTTCCAGGACTTTCCTTCGACAGCTGAAGCCAGATGTTTACATAAACCACATTAAAGTGACATAACATTTATCTACTCCCTGCCTGACATAAAATCTGCCTAAAAATCTCCTGTTTCAGGCCAGTTAGCATTACCAAAATTACTTCAATTTGCTAAAAGACAAAATAATGGAATCCTGAAGTTTACCTCCTATTTTTCAATATTTTTCTTTAACATTGCCTTTAATCTACATGACTTTTGGATTTCCTTCCACAAGCTTCTCATGATACTCGGCTGCAATTGTGGCCCATTCTTCCTGACAGAACCAGTGTAACTGGATCAGGTTTGTTAGCCACTTGCTCACACACATCTTTCAAGCTACGTCCAGTTTTTATTTTCTGGCACTGAGATAAGGTCTTAGTGATGGCCTCTCCAAAGCATAGACTTTGTTGCCTGAAGCCACTTTGTATCTAATCTGGTGGTCTGCTGAGGAACATTATTCATTTGGAAGACAGATATTTGTCCAAACGTTTACTTCCTACCTGATGTCTTGCGATTTTGCTCCACATAACGTCTTTTCTTCATGATGACAGGATTCAGGATGCAAATCCAGGACCTTCTTGCTGCAAGGCAAAGGTGCTGACCACCACACCATCATGCACACCATTTTTATAGTCAGTGTAACTAAATATCTGGCTTCACCCATAAATATACAAGCCTCCATTTGTGGTAGGACCAGCTCCTTCTACCCTCTCTCCACCACCAGGGTCCTAATCATTGTTAAGGTAGCCTCCTCTTCCTGTTCTGCTGACTTCCCTAAAGGATTAGCAGCAACCTCCACCTCCCTCAAAGTGATAGAGAAATCCAGCAACTCTCTTGAATTTTTGCTTTTTCATGTACATTTGCTGATACCGACCCATACTCCCTCTCACTATAAGCCCCCAACCTCTCCAAGCAGCAGGGCCTGGCTGATAAATCACCAGAATCAGAATCAGCTTTATTGCCAAGTTCGTACATACAAACAAGGAATTTGACTCCGGTACACTTTGCTCTCTGGTTTTTGTTTTTGCATTTCAGAATATACATATATACAATATACAAATATACACATATATAAATAAAAAATCATGAATGTTGTTCTGTAACTGTGGGTTGTTCTTCCTATGTTGGCCGAGGTTACTGGGAAGTCTCTGATCTTCCTCCTCGCTGCTCGTTTTCTTACCTCGTCAGTTTTTCACGGATAGATGTAAATATCTTTGCCTCATCAGCTTCCTGGCCGTATATGAGCTGCATTCAGCTAAAGATGTCAGCCATTTAAAAGATCCTTGCTGTGGTGAGCTGAACTGACAGAATTTTCCTTTTGTAACTCGGGTGGAAAAGAAATGGCAGTGTGTTTAACCCGACAGCTTTCTGCCTTGGCTGTCAAAGTAGAAGCATTAGGATAGTTTTCATCCTAAGCCTCTATTAAAGAACTTATCGAGAGCCGGTCCGACTGGCTGCAGCAGGACAGGCTCTGCTCACTAAACAAACCTGCACTCTGTGAACATAAGAGCACACACACATATTTACACACTTCTTGGAAAATGTTCCTGTAAACAAAATGCACCTTTCTGTAAGTGTAGAAAGCCATTAGCAGCTAATTTTAATGAGCAGGAATCAGTCCTGCTGGCAGCCAGGTTCACATTCATTTCATCTCAATCAAAAGCCACTTATGTATTTTTAATCCATTTCTTTTCTCCATGAATATTCAACAGCAGTTTTGTCGACTCTCTTGTGGTGAAATAAAACCAGCTGAAGTTTAAACATGCATCATAACTTTAAAATTAATATTTCAGTTGGTGCTGGAATTGAAGGAAAAAGCTACATTTTTTTCCTTTTTTGGTTCAATGAACAGAAATCTCACTGAATATTCACAAGGTTCTGTTTGACCTTCAAGTTTTTGCTCTGAAATTAATAAAATGTTGAACTGCCTTTATTTTTTTTAAATAAAAACTGCTCAATACCAGAGTCAGCATTTCTTTTTTTAACTCTGAGTCACACAGATGGGACTTAAAACAGACTGTGGTGCTGAGCAGAAGATTTTGGTTGATTTTCTCATTAATCTTCCTTTTTTTCAGTGATTTGTAGCTAGATTTTACATTTGGATAAAACATTTAAGCAAATCCAACAGATTCAAGTGTTAATAACTCCTACCTGAAAAGTAACATATAACATTTCTACCTGAAGGTAATAAAAAGTGATACATTCACAATTTTACACCAGCAAGGCAGAAGTTTCATTATTCATGAAAGCCTCCTGAACAATACTAAATTATAAAAGTAATTACTTCATCCAAAACTGAAAACATGAAGTATTTATCTTGTTGGCTAGTATCCTGCTTGCTGTTAGCCTCGCTTGTTCAGTTTTTAAAGACATTTTGGATAGAGCAAATAAATTCTTAATATATGGGACAAAGTTACTCTTTTCAGATGAGAAAAAAGATTTTTGTTCTGAAATTGATGAATGTAGCAAGCATGTTCGACTGGTTTTGTAGCATGTTTAGCTTTTATTGTTGAGCCTTTTTTCAACTAATTGAAAAGTATGGATTTTACTTTTTAATAAGGAATACTCTTTTGAATACATAGGTCCAGTAATATTGGTATTTGCTACACTGAGAATTGCCAACGTTGTGTCTCAAGTGATGGTTTTGGTTTTATTTGCTCTTTCCCAGTTTTTTGTGGCTTTTGGAACTGACTCATAAATTCTGTATTTTGGATTTCCAATAGGGGAAAAAAAATAACCTGCAAAACTTGAGCCCCCTAACTTTACTACCTTGGATATATTTCTAAAAGGGATGTTTTTGCTCTGTTTTTTAAATTATTCGCTTCCCCACAGGCTCTGAAATTTTAACAGAACAAAGAAACCAATTATGACAATGATAAGATGTGTAAAAACCAACGATAACAGCTCTTATATAATTATAATAGACCTCATCCAGTTTACAGGATACACCATAAAGCTTGTAAAAACAAACTGTGCTTGTATAAGCTGGTAGGAAACAGTTTCTTATCCTGTCATGACATGTTTATGTGGGACTAAGCATATATGAAATATATGAAATAAAATGTAACATTATGTATATTTTATGTTTATTGGGATGAAGGCTGTAAAAGGTGTTGCTGCGTGAGAACTGTGACGGTCACGTCTCGTTTTCTTAATGGTCACCTGACCATTTTGGGATGGAAGTTCAGTTCAGTATACACAATACATGAGTGCCCCCAAGTGGTTAGATAATTATTAACTTAACTTAACTTAACTTAACTTAACTTAACTTAACTTAACTTAACTTAACTTAACTTAACTTAATGAAGCATTAGGTCCGACTCCCCTGCCATGTTAGCCACTTAATGCTAAGGTGAAAGAAACTTCATCAGTGCAGATAGAGCAGCTGCATAGTGCATCAGTAACATTAATATTATATATTATTATATCAGGACAATGCCACGATATTTGCATAGCTTATGTATGTTTCATAGCAGTGGTGCATATCTATGATATTTGTTGCCCCTCTGGTTTACAACTTTGTTACAAAAAAATTATTTAAGACATGTCCAAAATAAATCTGTGGCAGCCTGCTTTTGCTGGAGATCTTGTAGATCTTACAGTTGTTTGAATTCTTTTTTAAGCAAAATTTTTAATTTTGCAAAATTAAATAAAATCAACATAGACAACTGAAGATTATGTCAGGTCATGCATGTTATAAACAAGTAATTGTACTTCATCTTGCCCCCAGATGAGCAGCAAACGCTCAAGCAGTTTCCGACGGGCCATCGCCAACGGCCGTCGCACCCTGCAGAGGGAAATCTTGCTGGACGAGACGGGCCTTGGGCTGTACAAACGCTTTGTCCGTTATGTGGCCTATGAGATCCTGCCTTGTGAGACGGACCGGCGCTGGTACTTCCACCAAAACCGCCTTTGTCCTCCGCCCGTCTTCATCGCCGTTGTCACGATCGTCCAGGTTGGAGGACACACTATGAGTTTTTTTTGGGTCCTTGGATACGTGATACAGTGATGTGCACATTTAAAGTACTGATCATTTTCACCCTCTGGTTCAGACATGCTCACAGCACGTTTTGTTTTAGTTGAGACTCCTGCTGTCTATGGTACAAACAATCCTGTTTTCTGAGTTGTTCCCTTTGAAAAGATTTCCTGCTTTTGATCACAAGCTTTTACTTTGAGCTTCAAATGAGCCTGTAACCCAATCGGGAGCCAGAGACTTAGAATGTGCAGCTTAATGCTGAGATCCTCAGTCAGTCCTGATGCAAGAATTTTGTAGACACTGACTTTGGATCTTGGAAACCCTGTCAGTAAGCACCGTGGGCACCAAAGATACATTAACTGATCTATTGTGGTACATTTGGAAAATTTAAAAAAGACTTGGAAGCCGTCACAGGCCACAGGGAACATAATCAACAAAACTTCTTAATTTTCCCTGAAATCATCAGAATGTTTTAGGAAGGAAAGGCAAGTCATCTTAAAATGCCACCAAATGGTGCTGAATGGACTATGATGACAATGAGAATATGATAATAACTGCTCACATTCATTTTAATTCACAGAGACAATGAGCCATTATTCTATGAAAAGAAATTAATGGAACTGAACCAGCTGTGTCTTTTTTTTCCTGCAGGCTGTAATTGTCTCCACAAGTCTAATAAACATCAGCTGAGGAATACAGAAAAACACTAAAATGTCACATCTTTCAGAAAGTACAATAGGTTCTTGTTTAGCAGAGCACTTTCTGCATCTAATCAGCTTTTAAACATGGCTGGCGTGTCCTCCATGTTGCAGATAATCGTGTTCATGTGCTATGGCATCATGCTTAACAAGTGGGTTCTGCAGACCTATCAGCCGGACTTCATGAAGAGCCCGCTGGTCTACCATCCCGGTCACCGTGCACAAGTGTGGCGCTTCTTCAGCTACATGTTTATGCATGTTGGGTATGTTGACATGCTCCTCTTTCCTCATCTTTATTATCTGTAATAGACTAAACTGTGGAAGCAACTTGAATCATCTTTAAAACTTATTTTCTCTGCAGTTTAGAGCAGCTGGGATTTAATGCTTTGCTGCAGCTGATGATCGGCGTTCCTCTTGAAATGGTCCATGGCATCTTACGAATAAGTTTACTTTACATGGCAGGAGTCCTGGCTGGTGAGTGTCATTCTGGGATAAGTGCATACTGACATAAACAAGCTTTAATATTAAAATAAAAGACACATTATCATATTAGTAATGCTGAATTAGCTAAACACAATTTTATGGTGTTTAGAAACAGTACATTATTTAATTTAGGTGACTTTGTCTGCAGTGTTAGCTGTTTGTATTTGTTGTGTCAGTTTTAGTTAAGAGTCTCACCGGACATTACCGAAATACAGTGTTGTACATCCACGTATGCATGGTGGAGAACATTCAACCTCCATGCAGAACGACCCCAGGCTGGGATTTGAACCCAGGTCCTTCTGGCTTCAAGGCTGTGGTGCTATCAACTGTGTACACCGAATAATGTTTTTAACTAAATCATCTCTGGCAAAGTTACTTCTTTCCTTAAAAATCTCTTTAAAATAAATGTGCCCTAAAATATATTTTAGATGAATTCTTACTTTGTAAGTTTCTAGGAACTTCTAATTAGTAATGTTTGACTTTCTGCTTTCCTGGGGTGAAAATATGTCTTGAAAAGTTGGTCTTGGCACCACAGACAGTGAGAGCTCAAATAAATCTGTCTAGACTCTGTTAATGGTTTTAAAAACCAGTAAAAGATCTTTAGTTTAGATAGGTTACTACTGTCTAATATTTGCTCTCCTGTTTACGGGAGCAAATATTCTCATCTGTGAAATGTGCTATATAAAATAAGATTTACCTACTTCCTAATTTAAACAATTTGAACATTACCATATTTTATACAAGGTCTGGCGTTCTCTGCCTGGAAACCTAAAATGGCTCATCATTGTCTCTTTCAATCGGATCAAAAACATTATGTCTAAATCAACGGGAAAATCGTCAGACTCAAAACCCACCTGCTTCCATGGTCCTCTTTGTCCCCAGACCTAAATCCTGTAGAAAACCTGTGGATTGAGCTGAAAAGATGAGAACATAAGACAGGTACTGGGAGTCCAAATGATCTGGAGAGACCAAGGATCACAGATCCATTTGTGTGCTCTGATTTGCAAAAGGAGGGTTGTATAAAACTTTGATAGTAGCGGTATAAATAATTGTGCTACCAGTAATTGTTTTATACAAAATAATAATTATTTTATCATCTGATTGCAGTGGAGTATGTGTATTTCTTTACTCAGAATGCAGCGCATCTGTAGTGACCTACTTTATTTTTTCATTATCGTTTATACACCGTCTGGTCTGTCTGACATGTTCTGTGTACTGGGTTTGTTGGGATTAGATTACTGGCAGTGTTGGCCTAGTAAAACCCCAGGAGCTGCTTTCTTTTGGCACAAAAACTTCCATGACTGCCTTGTTTTTAGTCTGAACCTCACACAGTAGGTGCTGAATTTGAATACAGGTTAAGTCAAAGTGAGCGCTTCAGCCCCCGTAGGAAAGAAAGCTTTTTAACTTAAACCTCATTCAAAAGCAGATTTTCAAACCTTTAAATTCAGTTTCTGTTCAGCTCTGTTTTATTTAAAAAGCTGAAAGCATCTCAGGGAAAATTATAGCAAGCAAACTCAAACCGAATTCGTATGCTCAATCAAATTTTAAACATTAAATCAACGCTGAGAGGACAGCGTTGCAACATTTACTTCATTCTTCCTCACTGGAACGGTTCCTGTCCTGGATTTTATAAATCTTTTTCAGCTCATAATGTGACTACTGTTGAAAACAGTGATATTGTGCTATATTTATCTTATCTCGTAACATGATTATCAAGCTTTTCTCTCCATCCGACTAAAAATCCAAATTCCCTCTTCCATTTTCTCCTGCGTCTCCTCTGCTCATACTAAAATGTAGTTAAAGCAGCTCAGAAATCTGTGTGCTAAAAGAGCCCTGCTCCTGTCTGCACTTGCATGAACACACACCGTTAAAGCTCATGAATTATTGGACCTTTGATTCATTCTCAGCATTGATGACAGCGAGGAAGCGAGCCCATCTTGAACTCGAAGAAAAAAATCTGAGACTGACGCAGGGTTTTTCTCTGCAGAATTAGCTGCCGAAGTTTGACTTGTTGTTGTTCTGAGATTTAAGCTGCAGCTCAAACTGAAAAGAAGGATAAAGCATTGAAGAGATCAGATGTCGTTGCAGTCATTCCCTCAGAAAATGTTTGCTTTAAATTCTTTACAACCTGACTACACATTCAACTTTCTAACCGTTTGAAATAACATTTTACTTCTTTCAACCTTCAGTTGAGGAGGAGTTAATTTTTAATTCTGGTCACAATATAAATGAAGAATATAAAACAGATAATTTCATTCTTGATGCTTGGCCCATATTACACATCTGCAAGCTCAACATAAAATCCCAGGGAGTACACAAAACAACAGTCATGGGGAGTTGCGTTTAGTCAGAGACTCAAGTGCTGTGACCTAAAATTGGATCAGAAGAGCCGTTTCTCTTATATTAGTCTTTTTAAGATATTCTTGCAGGATTTAGAAGGCTGCTTGGCTTCTCGTTTCATGTCAAGAGGTCTTTTTTGTCATATTCTTAGATGATCAAATGCTTGAAAAAGACTCTTCAATTGTTCTTTGCTGAGTTTGACAGCAGCAGGAAAGTAGGATCATATCTGCATTTTCATTTCTCGGACACACAAGCACCTGTGTGTCTGAATAGGTGGTGCCTTTTTTCCTACCTCTCCAGGTTGACTTTGTTTTTCATAAGTCAAAACCTTTCTGTGCAAATGGATGTTATAAATAACCCATCGCTTTAGATCACACTTGATTTTTCCTTCCCCCACTTTTTTTTGCCTATGGCTCACTCATGTTTTTATTCATTAAGCCTTGTTTTTGCTCATGAGTTCTATCATGTAGACTGTGCAGGCATGTTGCTTGTTATTTTTGTAGGTCAGCACAGCTTTCAAGTTATAGCAGCCCTCAATGGGTGGATTTATAGAGCAATGTGCCGCAGGTATTATGCTTCTATATGTTTGGTGTAACTTTGCTAGAATGTCTTTCCAGCAGGAAATGTTTTCAAAGCCAAGAGAAATCCTTTTTTAGAAGATTCTTTAAATAATGTGAAAGTCTAAAACTGTTCTCTTAATTGCATATAGTTCACAAGCATGAACGCAGATCTCTGTGGGAAAAACTTCAAAAAAGATGGGCCAGAAGCCGTTTTTTAAATCTATAGCCTGATACACCTGTTCTGCACTGTTCTGTGTTAGCTGAAAATAAAAAATAAAGTTGGGCTCTGGACAGTTTGTCCTTGAGCCTGTGCTGACAAAAGGAACAGTTCTGTAATTACTTTACAGCAGTGCCGTTGTGGACCTTGGTCCTTGTCCTTGATCATTTCGCATCCACTGAGTGGTTCTTCAGAGCTCTGCAGCACAGAGAGGATGAAGAGCTGCACTTGTGTTGGGCAACAACTTGACTCAGTTTCTGTCTCTGTGGACAAGATCCATCTTGATTGTTTAGTCGTGTTCAGCTTATCTTGAGCTGCACATTAAAAACGTAGCAGTAGTAGTTATTTTCTGTCTTCTTCATGTTTTTTTCTGCCTTTTGTATGATTTCTTCCCTCAGGTCATAAACTCCTTGAGCCGTCTCTATGTGTTTCAGGACATCAACAGGTGCCAAAACATAATGTTTTTCCTCATATCCCAGTTTGAGCCTCAGGGTGTCTGCCTCCTTTCACACCTCATGCTTTTGACAAGCCAAATCATCCTTAAAAGCAAGAGAGGCTTCTGGAAATATGCTCTGCTCAGGCTGGATATGAGAGTGATATTTGTTACTTTTTCCTCCTGTTTGTTGCTTGTCAGCATTTGCTCCGCAGTCTTTAAAGTGACACAGCGTAGATCTGGGATAAAACCTTCACTTTGAATTATCTGATTTTTGTCACCCAGTTTATACTTGAAAGAGGAAGTGCTGTCATCTCAACAAGAGCTCATGATTTCACAATGAGTCAGAGAGAAAAATCAAGCATGAAGGCCCCTTAGCAACAAATTATACAAACTGGGCTTTGGTCCCCATGACGTCCATTGGACTTGAGAATGATGTTGAATATATGGTCCTAAATATCTAATATAAGCAAGTGTATACAAAGATACATGAGGTGTGACTGAGATTGGTGATGGATATTTGTGAAATGACTCCTTGTTGATATAAGTCCTCTGTTGCTAGCTAATTAATGGGGACCTAACTGAGAAGCACCATGCCCGGTTATATTTTATGTTTAAGCCTTCAGCATTTGAGTAATGTTGCCCAGGTATCAGGCAGCGGGAATGCGGCATTGTCAGGTTTCTGTTGCTGCAAACGGATCTGCTGAAATGTCCTAATTTAGTCCTCAGATTTCTAATCGTCTGTGTCCGTTTTACTGTTACATAAATGGAGAATGTTTGATAACTGCTCAGAGTAAATGTTGAGGAGAGGTGAGGCGATTATATCTGCTGTTAATGAGAAGATGGACTTGGTGCCTCGCCAAAAGTGGCTTTGTCTATTGTGTATTTCGCTTATGTTTGATGGTTAGTTGAGACATACAAGCTGCACTGTCTGCAATGCTGTGATTATTCTGTAATGTCTTAAGGCTTGAAATGGGTCTTTGGGATGGATTTTGTGCACTGTGTGGTTTTTGTTTTTTAGGAATGAAAATGTGTTGTAAATGCTAAACCTTGCTGTTTTTCATCTTGCCTCTCTTATTGTACAGAAGCTGAGAACAGTCGTTTTTGCTGTTGCTTATTTTGATGTGATTTCATCAACATCATGAATTAAATGCTCCATTATCTTCTGACAGCGGAGGTATTTTTATCTTGTTATCTCAAGAAAATAATGTTCATTTCCTTGAGATTAGAACTCATTGTTTTTCACAGGATCTCATGATGATTGTGGTGCCTTAAAATGGTTCTTCTATCAGACTCAGTTTTATCCTCCAGCGTCGCTGTCATCTCTCGTGGTCTGATAGATTGTCAGAATGCCTGTCCTGATTTCTGATTATTGTTTTGATTTGTTGGGGTTTTAAAATTATTTCTAGTAATCATGAGAAAACAAGCTTTTCTAGGTCGACAGTTAATTTGAAAAAGCAAAGAAGAAACATGATGGTGGTTTGTTTTTGACTCTGCTGTGGCGATATTTGAAAGCAGGGTGATCTGTTTGGCTGAAGGTGAATCTGAGACTGTAAGGAGAGCCGTAGGTGACTTTGAGACACGAGGGGTCCTTTGTGTGTGTGTGTGTGTGTGTGTGTGTGTGTGTGTGTGTGTGTGTGTGTGTGTGTGTGTGTGTGTGTGTGTGTGTGTGTGTGTGTTGCTTTGTGAATATCATTTCTCGCTTGCTGTGACATTGACAGCCTGCTGTTGGAGTGTTTGTGGCTGTGGTGTTGTGGTGACTCACGGACAAGGTCAGTTTTCTGTGCTTGGAGCCAGTGTTTACACAGCTGCCTAGGACCGAATGAGCTCAAACTCTTGAGTTCTGTGGAGCGGATGGTTCTGGTTCTGATGTACTCTCGGGTGTGTAACTGAGCTGTGAGTGAGGAAGCAGTGTGACCTTGCCGTGTTGTAGAGCATGCCAGCGTGATTATGATAATTCCCAATCCCCCTCCTCCATTTAACCCCGCAGCCACCTCAGCCTGGTGGTGACACCAAGCTCACTTCCTCTCCAAGCGTCTGCTGCCACATTGATAAAGGGCTCCTACACAGTCTGCAGAACTATGGACCTTTTAACCCTACACTGTATGGAATAAGAAACTAAAATATGGAAAATATACAGGTCCTTCTCAAAATATTAGCATATTGTGATAAAGTTCATTATTTTCCATGATGTCATGATGAAAATTTAACATTCATATATTTTAGATTCATTGCACACTAACTGAAATATTTCAGGTCTTTTATTGTCTTAATACGGATGATTTTGGCATACAGCTCATGAAAACCCAAAATTCCTATCTCACAAAATTAGCATATTTAATCCGACCAATAAAAGAAAAGTGTTTTTAATACAAAAAACGTCAACCTTCAAATAATCATGTACAGTTATGCACTCAATACTTGGTCGGGAATCCTTTGGCAGAAATGACTGCTTCAATGCGGCGTGGCATGGAGGCAATCAGCCTGTGGCACTGAGGTCTTATGGAGGCCCAGGATGCTTCGATAGCGGCCTTTAGCTCATCCAGAGTGTTGGGTCTTGAGTCTCTCAACGTTCTCTTCACAATATCCCACAGATTCTCTATGGGGTTCAGGTCAGGAGAGTTGGCAGGCCAATTGAGCACAGTGATACCATGGTCAGTAAACCATTTACCAGTGGTTTTGGCACTGTGAGCAGGTGCCAGGTCGTGTTGAAAAAATGAAATCTTCATCTCCATAAAGCTTTTCAGCAGATGGAAGCATGAAGTGCTCCAAAATCTCCTGATAGCTAGCTGCATTGACCCTGCCCTTGATAAAACACAGTGGACCAACACCAGCAGCTGACACGGCACCCCAGACCATCACTGACTGTGGGTACTTGACACTGGACTTCTGGCATTTTGGCATTTCCTTCTCCCCAGTCTTCCTCCAGACTCTGGCACCTTGATTTCCGAATGACATGCAGAATTTGCTTTCATCTGAAAAAAGTACTTTGGACCACTGAGCAACAGTCCAGTGCTGCTTCTCTGTAGCCCAGGTCAGGCGCTTCTGCCGCTGTTTCTGGTTCAAAAGTGGCTTGACCTGGGGAATGCGGCACCTGTAGCCCATTTCCTGCACACGCCTGTGCACGGTGGCTCTGGATGTTTCTACTCCAGACTCAGTCCACTGCTTCCGCAGGTCCCCCAAGGTCTGGAATCGGCCCTTCTCCACAATCTTCCTCAGGGTCCGGTCACCTCTTCTCGTTGTGCAGCGTTTTCTGCCACACTTTTTCCTTCCCACAGACTTCCCACTGAGGTGCCTTGATACAGCACTCTGGGAACAGCCTATTTGTTCAGAAATTTCTTTCTGTGTCTTACCCTCTTGCTTGAGGGTGTCAATAGTGGCCTTCTGGACAGCAGTCAGGTCGGCAGTCTTACCCATGATTGGGGTTTTGAGTGATGAACCAGGCTGGGAGTTTTAAAGGCCTCAGGAATCTTTTGCAGGTGTTTAGAGTTAACTCGTTGATTCAGATGATTAGGTTCATAGCTCGTTTAGAGACCCTTTTAATGATATGCTAATTTTGTGAGATAGGAATTTTGGGTTTTCATGAGCTGTATGCCAAAATCATCCGTATTAAGACAATAAAAGACCTGAAATATTTCAGTTAGTGTGCAATGAATCTAAAATATATGAATGTTAAATTTTCATCATGACATTATGGAAAATAATGAACTTTATCACAATATGCTAATATTTTGAGAAGGACCTGTATTTGTAATTCCAGACTTTATTCTCTATCCTGTGTCCTTCCTTCCTTCCTTCCTTCCTTCCTTCCTTCCTCGTTGAATTCTTTCTTCCGTTCTTTTCCTTTTTTGTATTCTGTGTGCCCTTCCTTGATTCATTGTGCCCTTCTGTCCTTTTTAGTGTCCTTTCTTGCTTGCATCTTTTCTTTCTTTCTTTCCTTGTGCCCTCCCTTCCTTTCCTTCATTCTTCCTTCCTTTCTTCTTTGTGCCCACTCTTCCTTGTGTCCTTGTTTCCATTCTTTTCTTCACTTCCTTCACTCTGTCCTTTCTTTCTTCCTTGTGCAATTTCTTTCCTTACGTATCTCCTTACTTCCATTTTTGTTATCCTTCTTACTCTTCCTTCTTTCCTTTCTTTCTTTCTTTCTTTCCTTCCTTCCATCCTTCCTTAATCTGGGAACCCTTCCATTCCTTGTGTCCTTCTCAGCCGGTCTAGGAGAACCGTGTCTGTCTGAGTCTCTACTGAAGCTGTTAATGTTCTGCTCAGACTCCATTTACTGCAGCAGTTAGTTTCAAGGTTTTTTGGAGAAGAATCACGTCACGCTCTCTCGCTGTCATAAGCCTGAGCGTTGGAGGAGGGAAAAAAAATGTCTGGCTCTTTTTTTGCTGAAATGTTAGAGGAAATTAAATCATTTCTAACCAAGGTTAGCTGTTTGGGCTCTTTCGGTCGTGAAATACATGCTCTATTATCTTTAAACAGCAGTAAATATTTTGGTATTAACTTATTCTGGTTCTTCTTCTTTCTAAAGAAACATTGCATTTCTTCCTGATTGTGGATGCTGTGCTGAGTGGGGTCCTCTCCGAAGCTGTAAGAAAACTATTGATTTTTCCTGAAGCCCCTGGGGGGCTGGGGTTGCATAAATATCATCATGTTGCCCCCCATGTGGACATTTTGGACAGATCTGATAACTCTAAAATCTCAAAGGAAGCAGAAGGTGAGGGTTGCATGCAGTAACCACAGTAGTTCACTGTAAACATGATTGATTGTTTCTAAACCTCCAGGCATAAAAAAGCTGCTGCTAAGTTCTCAGTTGTTTTCCATTTCTTTTTGATATTTAGAAAAGCATCATGCAGATTTACTGATTTTAGAGCTCTGCTCTTGGTTTTTATTTGTTCAACTAATATTCTGCACCAAGTGCTGCAGCTGCACATTGTTTTATCACTTTGATAATACTAACAATATGAATGCTGCACAGCTTGACAAGTAAAAAAATGTACAGTCTGCCTTACATTGTTGACACCCACTCTCCATCACGTCCTTCAGAGACAATGCAGATGTTTGTCTGGACTAAGAATATTTACAATTATCCATCTGGATCACTTCCTTGTATGGAAAACATGTTTCACTTTTATTCAAATGACCAGACTTTATACAGTGCCTTGCAAAATCATTTATACATTTTGTCATGTTGCAACCACAAACTTCAGTCTGTAGGATGTTTGCAAATGTACGTCGGCTAACCCCGGTTTGCCGCTCTGGAGGACATACAGAACAGAGCTATAACCAGACACTGCTGCTGGAGCATCGTTAGAGAAAAGGACGTTTCTGCGCCACTGCAAACTGTAGCATCAAGAGACAAAGAGGAAGAGGTCATCAGCACAAATCAAATACAAGCATGATCTGAGCCTCTATCTTCTGTTAACTAATAAAGTAATCTCATAGCCAGGCACATCAATTTCTCAAACAAATCTAGACAGTAACTCTGAATTTTATAGTTTTATGCAGACAGGGTACATGTTGAATTTAGGCATAGCACAGTGTGGCTTACTGACTTGTAGGTTTTTAAATTAAAAGCTCGTGGATGGTAGTGCTCGCCAACAGTTAAATAAAAAAAGAAAAAGAAATCTTACCTTGCCATAAATGAAAGCTGAGTTTTGGTTTGTGGAGGCTACAAACCTAACTAGATGCAGAGTGGTTGTTTGCATCACTGACCACATCAAGCAGTTCTCCATATCTATGTAGGAAAAGTTCAGCTGCCAAAGCGCTCATTATTCTGACTAACGTTTTCTCTTTGGTATCTGGTATGTATCTACCAATTGAAATTCGAATTTCCTTGGAAAACCACTCAATCATCCTTTAATAACTACTACCTAAGAAGCAGTCAGGAAAGCTGTGGTGACTCTGGAGGAGCTGTATTTGCTCAGGTGAATCTGATAACCCTGATCTGTATGGAAGAGTTAGAGGAAGAAAGCCGTTGTTGAAAGTCACAAGACGTCCTTGTTTGCAGTTTGAAACTAATTATATAGGAGAGACAGCAAGGTGCTCTGCTCAGATGAGTCTAAAATTCAACTTTTTGGCCCACAAGCAAAACACCATGCATCCCCCTGAAAAGTGTTTTAGGTTGCATATTTGTGTTTTAGAATGGCCCAGTCAAAGCCCCGACCTAAATCCAATTGAGAATCTGTGGCCAGTTCTTCTTTACAAAGTAGAAGGAATAAACATTTCAGCCTCAATATGTGCAAAGCTGGTAGAGACCCACCCCAAAATGATTCAATTGAAAGGTGGTTCTAGACGTGTTGTTGCTGTAATTAGTCAAGTTTCAAATGAGGGGTATGAATACTTTTATTAGGCATTCCAGCTGATGCACCGATGCCACTTTATGAAATGTTCTTTAAAGCTTTTAGCTATTTGTTTGGACTAATTGGTTAATAAAACAAACCATTAAAAGACAGATGAGCCATGCAGGCCATGTCTGTTCCTGGGCTACACAAATATATTTTATCTAACCTTTATTTACAGAAATTAATAACAGTTGTTATGATTGTTTAAGTCACTTATTTGGTTATTTTGTCTTTACAAAAATAATTGCTGTTTTTCCCATTTGTATTTTGCTTCTTTTTCTGTCTTTGTTGTTTTGATTTAGTTTTAAGACTCTTGGACAGCGCTCCATAAATGCAGCTTATTCCTCTTTTGTTTCAATTTCACGTGCAGATTGAAGTGCAAATTAAATGTCTAGAGTTGTGTCTCAGCCTTTAGGTGATTGTAAACTAAACTATAGCCTAAGATCACAAAGTTAAATTCATATGAGGAACCAATTATCCAAGGTAAAACTGACAAAAAAGAACTCTTGATTATTTGTTGCGTAAAGTACTTCTTGCTTGAGTCAAAATGATGCAAGCTTGTTGTCCAGATAGCTCAATGATGATTAAGTAATTTAACAGTCAATTAGAAGAAGTAAATTAGAATTAGAAGAGAAGCCAGCCCTAGAGTGATGTGTTCTCGTCTGTGTGATCGAGTTAGAAGACGAGCAGCTGCATTCTGAAGGCCAGAGAGGGGCAGCCTGTCTGACCCAGAAATACAACATATTACAATATTCAAGGCGTGGGGCAATAAAGGCGTGAATTATCTTTTCAAAATAGAGCCGATCACAACTAAATTGTGTGACACATTAAACTGAGTGCAGAACAAGTTGGACAGGATGATTGCTTTGGAGTTAAAATTCCCAATAATAAAAATAAGATTAAGTGTTAAAATATAAATTCTGGGTCACTAAGGCAGTGAGTCTGCAGACTATGAGAACAGTGGATGGACCCACATGTCTAATGGCACACTTAGAGTGGATGCACTAAATTCAGTTTTGGTGCAGTTCAGTTTATTCATTTGGCACCAATTCACAACACACGTCGTCTCAAAGCACTTTACAAAAAAAAAGTCAACTAAATCATATAGATTCCAAGTCATTTAAATCTATTCCACTTAGATCCTAATTGTCAAACAGTTCAGTCAGATTCAGTTATTTATTCAAATTGGATAAAAAGTTTTTCTATCTAAGGAAACCCAGCAGATTGCATCCAGTCAGTGACTTGCAGCATTCACTCCTCCTGGATGAGCATGTAGAGACAGTGGACAGTCACTGGTGTTGACTTTGCAGCAATCCCTCATACTGAGCATGCATGTAGCGACAGTGGAGAGGAAAAACTCCCTTTTAACAGGAAGAAACCTCCAGCAGAACCAGAACCAGGCTCAGTGTGAGCGGCCATCTGCCACGACCGACTGGAGGTTTGAGAGAACAGAGCAGAGACACAAAGAGAACAAAGAAGCACTGGTCCAGGAGTACTTTCTATAGGAAGGAAAAGTAAGACATAATGGTAGTAGCTCCTTTAGTGGCTTCATCTAGGAGAGAAAGAACAGCTAAGCAGATGAACTCTGAACCAGATAGGACTGCATGGCACTGCAGTTTGTAGCAGGTTGCCCTGCAACAGCAAGGCTTCCAGCTGGGGGTCTTTCTGCATGGAGTTTGCATGTTCTCTCTGTGCATACATGAGTTCTCTCCGGGTACTCTAGATTGCTCCCACAGTCCAAACACATGAGAAAGACAGCTAAGTGGATGAACTGAGCCAGTTTTCAAGTCTAGATGATGAAAGAGAGCCCATAGAGTTAGTCACAGTAGAAGCTCAGCTATGTCTAGGAGAGAGAGGGTTAAACACTGAAAGACAGGGTCAAGTGGATCATCTGTAGAAGGTGAGCATTAAGTTGTTGGCATCAGCAGCTCAGCCATTCTCCACCTTCAGGAAGGTGCCAGAGGTAGACACAGAGATAGGTCAGGAGTAGCTTCTAGTGTCCTTGTGGAGCCTGTCAATAACTATCTGCTGGACAACAGTCAAGGGAAAATCCTTTTTATTTGTGTTTTTTATAGGAACCAATATTTGGATTTTCATTAGAAGTGAGCAATATTCATTAAAATAAATAAGCGATATACGCCACTCTATGTGTAATTAACCTATATTAGTTTCATTTTTTGAATGGAATTACAGAAATAAAACAACTTTCTAATGATTTTTGAATTTATTGAGATGTACCTGTTGGTGGACGGGTAAAAAACGGCACAAGGCGTCTCCGTCTCTTAGTCAGGCTGGCCCAGTTGGACACCACTGCAGGATCTAATAGCATGATTATAGCCACACTGTGTCACAGCTCCCCATGGGCCCACCTACCCACCCCCACCCCACTTCTAATTTGTGCTTGCTAAATACATCTGGTCCAGCATTTTCTCAGTTTATTAGCCAGCGGAGACGGAGCTGTGACTGCATAAGTGCTGACGGCAGCGCGTCTCTGAGCAGAGCCGCAGGATTTAATGCATTTCTGAAGTGGTTGTGTTCAAACAGAGGAGGCTAAGCTTCAGTGGTTGAGCTGAAGCCTGCTTCTCCTAATGTTGTCATGTGAGCCGAGGCAAATTACCTCTTCTCTTTATGGAAATAATTTGATGTATTTATTCTTTGACAGGTAATAAACAGTCTCAATTAATTCATAAATTTGATATCTTATTCAATTAAGCTTAGATGTGTTTAGTTTTATTTCTTAGAACCCGGGAGGAAAGAAATGAAGCTGGTGATCAGTTCAGCTGAATAAATAAACACAACTGTCCTTTAATTGTCCTCTTTTTAATAATGTCTTGGCTGGACATCTGAGAAAGGAACCTCTTGCATAGTAATGTCTTCCTCCTCCTTAACAGAATAACCACTGGAAGACAAACCAATCACGCATAAGGTCGTGACCACTGACAGGGGAAGGGAATAAAACTGATCATCTCTTCAGCATGGCACCTGCTAGTGGTAATGTCCTGATGATGTGTCTAAAGGGGTAAAGGTTGAGCATCTGTGGGATCTAGACAAACAGCCCAGATCCATGGAGGCCACACCTCACAGCTTACAGGATTTAAAGGATCTGCTGCCAACAGTTTGGTGTTAAATGCCACCTTCAGCGGTCTGGTGAAGTCTATAGTCAGAGCCGCTTCTTCGTCCTTCGGTTGCCAGATCACCTGCCTCCATCTCGCCCTATGCTTTGCCTCTTCAACTGTCACACCAACCATGTTCTCCTTCCCTATGTGAAGGTGTCTTCTCTGTGGTTTTCCTCCTGTACAGCACGCTCCATCTCCCACATTCCCTTTCCAATGTATCTCTTCTCAGAACATGTCCCAACCATCTCAACCTTGCCCTCTAACCTTATCTCCAATCTTAGCTGTTCCTCTGATCTTCTCATTTCTAAGCCTGCCCATCTTGCTCTCTTTCCTAAATATCCTCACTGAATGCACCCCCTAGTGGCTGGGGCAATACTTGCTTTACTTATTTATAATTAAAAAGTATCTGGTAGTGGGTCAAATGAACCAGGTTTATCTCCCCACAGGGAGCAGGATGGTAAGATGAGTAAGAAAATATTCAAAGCTCACTGTGTGCTTATGTTACAGCAGAAAAATAATTAAGAGTTTTACAAATCTTTACCAGGGGTGCCAATAAACATGAAGGATACAGAAAAACTTCATTATTAGGCTTCTTAAACATATAATAAGAGTTTATCTAAGCCTGAGATAATTTGTTGACTTTTAAAAAGTTTAAAACTGCAGTTCTTTAAGAATAGATTGATTATCTGATGTCTGGTTTTAACACAGAAGCAACCCAACAATATCTTATTGGTTGAACCATCAATCCCACTACTTTTCATTAATTTACATTAACATGTCTTTAAAACATCCATTAAAAGCTAAACTGCAGTTGCCAAAAGCTTCCGACATATACAAAGTTTCAAAAGCAGGCATCGGAAAGCCTGTTGGCAAGATCCGCCTTTACTGAGCCCTTCGGGGAGCCTCCAGGGGAGTGGCTCCAGAGTATTGCAGCCCCAGGCGCTGTCAAACATGGCTTCGGATCCTCGTCTGTATCTTGTCGCGTTGAAAGAGAAAACATAAAGTTGCCCTATACCTAAAGGGCAGTCTGGAGTTACAGTAATGGTGTAGAAACTGTGATTTCTTGGCTTCAGGAGGGACTCTACAGCTGTAATGCAGAACTGACTGTGCAGCTGACCTGTTTTTTGAGGGAAGTGCATCGTTTTTACCGTCAGCACCACTGAGCACATGTGGATTTTCCAAGCTAACAAGAAGATTTGAGGATCTGGGTGATGAATTTGATGTGGCAAGAAAAAGAAAGACTTTGTGCTTGAGATGAAATGTGTCATATCTGAGCTCCAGCTGAGTGCGAGAATCCTAAATCCTAAATCACCACCAGCAGCAGAGCTCGTATGTCAGCCCTGCTTAGCATGCACGCTGTAGTGGGAAGAATGTTACCAAAACACACAGAGCAGAAGGGGGAAGTAGTTTATCTCCCCTGTGGACCCCGTCTCTTCCTCTGAGCTTTCAGGTTGTGTCCTCCTCCTCAGCTTCAGATGGTGTGGTTAGATCCCTCAGTAGTGTCGCTTACAGTTAGGTGGTCTGGACCTACTAACTGACTGCATCACTGTTCTAATAGCTATTTGATATTACTGTTGGATCATTTGACTGATTTCATATCTTTGTGGTTTTGGTTGTTTCGCGCCTGCTTTTCATGAATTATAAGGGGGGACATTTCATTACTTCTTTTCTGTTCTTTCTGCATCTTTACCTTTTACTTTCAAAAAATCAACCACACATTATGAATCATTATGAATCTTATTATAAATCTGACATAACTCTCAGTGTTCTAAATGTTTGCACAAAACACATAACAAGAAGATGACTTGAATGCAGCATCCTTCTCTAACAAGCTAAATTCATAGGTTTAAACTGCATTGTGTCTAGTAAAACGTTTGGTGGATGGAGGATTACAGTGTTGGGCTGTTTTTCTTCTAATGCTGCTGCATACAAGATAGTTCGGGACATGGCTGTGCACCAGTGCAAAACGCAATGGCCATAAAGACATGGATGGGAACCTCAACATTCTAAAGCACATTTAGGATGAATTAGAGCAGAATCTACGAGCTAGGCCTTCTTGTCCAACATAAGTGTCTGACCTCAAAAAATGCGCCTTCGGAAGAATTTTCGCTGTTAGCTTAAACTTCGGCTAATACAACACCATAGAGTGAGGGTGGCCAGATCACTGATTATATGAACCAACAATGAGGTCATTCTTGTGTATAACACATGTGTATTTTTTTAAGGTGTTGTGTAGAGATTTGAAAAATATATTTATATTTATCAGTATTTTTAGTTTGAAAACTAAATTCCCAGAAATCATTTGGGTGTCTTTATAATCATAGGTCTACTTTTCCTCTCTGACTCACTTATTACTGCTAGAAATGAGTCAGATGCAAAAATAAATAAATTAACTTGATAAAATCCTCAAGAAGAAACTTTGATTTAGAAGCTGCTCCAGTTCAGTTTCCCCTTTACTTTGATTAGACACATATTGTGTGCTCCACCGCGTGACTGCACTTCTGGATCTACTGAAAACACACATGAAGAATCTCCTTGTATTTTATGCTGAAGCACCGTCCTTCATTAACCTCATAAATCCAAATAAAATAACCCGCTGTTGTCAAAGCATAGACTGATGAATGACTGAGGAAGGTGCTCTGATTACCATCTGTCTTTCCGTGATCATTTCTACGGCCTGACAAGGCGTTCTTTGGACCAATGTTTACTGTGTGCGCTCACTGAGAATATGAATGTTACAACATGCATTATGGATCTGAGATCCCAACTTCAGCAGAACCCCAAAGCACGATGAGGAATTGTCTTGTTTTTGTCCTATCAGCCCTCTTCACTTCTCTTATCAGCTCATTTGCATGATTAACAGAAGCTGGCGGCATCCTCGCTAGCAGCTGCCATCATGATTTTCCCAGCTCTGGTTTATGTCCTGCTTCATAAAAAGTGTCACAGCAAAGTGCTTCACATGTTAAATTCAGCAATCAGAGTTTTCCCTCCAAACCCGAATGTCTGTTTAAAACTTATGGGGCCATGCAGCAGAAAAGAAGATCAACACTGTCACTTTAAACAGGGTCAATTTTAGATGTTATCTATAATATATTGAAAACTGAAAGTGAAAGATACAGAAACTTTAGCAGTAAAAGTTATATTCATGCATATTTATTACGTGTTATTTAATAAAATACAGTAAAACTAACTTTCAGTTCCTATTCTGTAGCAGAGTAGGGTTTAATTTAGTTCATCTGTGTTGATCCAATCGAAACCCTGCAAAAAATATGGGGCCAATAAGGAACGTGTTTGATGCAGTGACCCCACAGAGTGATAAATTACTCATTTAAGCATTCCAGATATCTGGTGAGTCCGTATATCGAATTTTCAGATCCACCTGGCTGCACAGCGACATTTGCTCTGACATGTTTGATGCATTTTCAAGCTTTTAGCCTCATCTCTGGCCATCGTGACATGACTGTATTATCCTCACTGATCAGACTTTAAAGTCCCGTGACAAATAGTTTGCCCTCTAGAAAATAAAATGCCCCGGTCAGTTTTTAAATTTGCTTTGCTATTTCATTGCAAATTGTTATTTATAATCCCATACTCCAAACCAGTTTTTACATTCTGTTTGTCACTAAGGGGTGTTAAAACAAAAGAAAAACGGAGTATTGCTGAGAAAGACTATTTGTGACTTTCTCCATGCTTTTAGTCACATTTCAAAGACTTAAGTACCAAATTTCCTCTCTGCATGATTTTCTGACTGGTCAATTTCACTTGATGGATGATAAGAAGTAAGGTTGCTAATATTCAGCCTGTCTGCAAGAAATATCTACCTTTTGCTGTGAAATTAAGAAAACCTGATGAAAATCTTACAACCATAATTTTTCAGATAGGCTTCGCACTTTGGCCCCCGATTTGTTCTTCAGTGGTATATACTTGGATTCTTTACGGCTGTAATAGAACTCCTGATGCGAGAACACTGAAGTGGTAATTTCACAACAAGAACCCCATTGAAGTGATTCTTAGGGCGGACCAGGATGAACTGGAACTATAAATCCTGCTAAGACGTGCCAGAATGATCTCTGAGGCTGGGTCCAGTTGAACCAGTTAATGGTTACAGCCTCTCCCAGCCATCATTTATACATGGGGCACATATTGGTAAGAAATGGGTTTAAAAATTGACCCAAGTGGTGCCCATACAAGTAGACTATTGTGAGCTCACAATGGTAGGAAATTAGAGGTGTAAGCAGTAAATATGATCCAAGGCATCAAAAAGAGCCATTTGTTGTAGACGGTGAGAGTGAACGCAGCACTAAATTCATTTATGCACAAGTCACAACATTTGGTCTTCTGCTCTGTTTATGCTCTTTGTAAAGTTTTTAATGTAAATAACTGGATTTGTCTGCCGTGTTGTTCCTGCATGTTCCATAACCAGCTGAGGAGATACCAGCAGAACATGACATCTAGAAGTGTCAAACGTGCACAAATCAAACAAAAGGAAAACATAAAACAGGAATATAAATAAATTCCCACCAGTTTAAATTCCGAAGACGATCATTATCCTCGTTACCTTTTGCTTCAGCCTCAACGTCCATCTTGGCCATATTCTGAGTCAAACAAGCAAGGCAGAATCCATCAGCAGGAACTGTCAGATCTTCATCTAAGATCTTTATTCCTCAGGGAAAAATGTCCTTCAGGCTGGAGGAAAAAGCTTCAGAATCATCCAGCAATGTTTTCTAAAGCCAACAAATCATCTTAAAAGTTGCTTCTTTGTATCAAACCCAGTTTGTTTACACCTATATTTAATAAACTACCCCAATTGGTGACCTGGATGTTCCCTCTGCAATAATAGAAGGATTTTATTTTAGCGTGTTTATTAAAAACTTTATATTTTGGGGATTTCCAACAGTGGAACATTATAATTCATTATCCTGCTGAGTCTTTTTGCTTATAATCACACACTGCTGGAATGAAATCAACCTTTAAACACAAACAGTGAAATTGTAGATTTTAGTGATTTGGCTGAATTGGACAATCACTGAAGTCACACATTATTAACTTTCCTCACTGCCAAATAAAGTTAACATTATTCTACATATTTTATACAGTTTAATTTGTTTTTAATAATTGAATTGTTTATAAAAAATATCATGTAAGAGTAAGGCTGGTTCTAGTTGCAACAATGAAAGTTAGAATTAGATCATGAAGATCTTTAATTAAATAGTACTGCTGGAAATTGAAATGACAATATCAATTATGATTAACCCACATTTTTCTGACAATTTTCTCTTTCTTCTCCTTTAGCTTCATCATCTCAGCCACTACAAATATACATTGATTGTGAGCATAAGATTTTTTTTGACTCTTGAAATATAATATATTAACAACTATTACATTGAAACAGTCCTTTCAAATTGTGTCATTGTTATTGTAGTGATATTTGGGAGGTGATTGCAATTCTATATATATTGTGCACCTCTAGTTAGGACTGATTTCAATCTAATCTCAATCTCAATATTATTTCTATTCCTCATTTTATGCTTGTATAACATGACTTTGTGCCAGATTAGACTAAACAGCAGCTGGCAGCATCTTCTTGCATTAGCAAACTGCAAATCAGATTTGATGTGTCAGACTCATCAACAGTAAAACTTTGCAGCTTTGCCTTTATCCTTATATTTGTTCAGTGTTTTTTGGTTCGCTGACAGAAGTCAACCGCACAATATTTTCCATTAATGAAAGCATTCAGTGCTCTTTGAATTATCTTGTCCATTCACATTTCCAAATATCTTACATATGTTGTTAAAGTCTCAGTAGCTTCTGCTTCTGATTAGTAAGTCAAGCCTATTCATGCAGCATCAAATACTTCACCCTAATGACATGTTGCGTTTTATGCAATTAGAGATTCCTCTCTTCTTCACATTTAAATACGGCCTGAAAGCCGACGGACTTTGCAACCGTCCCTGTTTGACAGCTCCATTATTTCCAAACGCTGTTCCTGAAAACACTTTCAGAGTGTTTCCATTCAGTCCTCAAAATTTGGAAATGTATGGATATTTAATTTAATCGGATTTAATTCTAATCTGAATGTATTTTATTTAATAAGCAACCTTGCATTCAACTCGTTGATCATTTTGTTGGCCTAATAAAATGGACATTTAATTTTTGCTTTACGTTCAGACCGTCTTAACTCAATGTTTTAAACTGAGTTTGTCCTTCTTGCTGATCAAAGCATTAAAACACTTTTTATTTTTACAATCAAAATAAAGGTATCCCAGATCACAAACTGTGCTTTAAAGAATTTAAATTTAATGTAGAATAAGCTTGTCAAGATTTAGCAAGTCTGAATATTATAGATTTTAAAATAGGGCTCATTAATTGTCTTCAGAGAGGCCAAAAATCTGTGAAATATCCCTTTACCTCTCTGGCTAATCAGATCCCAGGTAAATGTTCAGACTCTAATAAAAACTGACAGACAGATCTGTAAACTTGTGTCTAAAAACGTATAAAATCCTGAAACCAAAATCTACTCAGTAAAAAGATTTACTCAGAACTTTAAATTGTTTACATCAAATCCTTGATTTTCAAAAGATCTTTTTATTGAATGAACCTCTTCAAAGCTACACAGCTGTATTGAGTTGTTAAGATACGTTAAATTTTTGTTAAGACTATAAAAACCAATCCAGCTCACAACAATCAATCAGTCTCATATCTTAAAATCATTCTGATGAACAGATTCTTTACTTTTCCACTGAGAGATTTTTACCACATATAAAACAGCAGAGAAGATTTCTGTATATTTGTCAGGATTAATATCGATTCAGGATTAACACTGAAATTATCACTTCAGTTAATGAATGTAAGAGGAATCAACATTAACTGGTAATCAACATTTTCAAGAATTAAATTTCTTAATTACTATAAGATCTACTTACTGCTGGTTAAGGTAAATAAAAAGACCCAATAAATCTAAAGACCTTTAATAAAAGCCCATTTTCTACTGAAAGTCCCAGGATTTAAATACCTGGGATTTTTTTAACAGGTAAATGTGTGTGTTTTCTGATTCCACTGTTCTGAAAGGCCTCATAAAATCTATTTAAAACAGCCTGATGCCAAACAGGACGTTGTCAAAAAACAAACTGCACTACACCTCCGGTCCACCAGGTGGCAGTAATAAGAACCCAAAGGCCAAACAAGCAAAGCCTGAGCTAGAAGACAGTATTTGTTCATGAAACACCATGCAGCTTTTTGTGCTTGTAGTTTTGTATCGTTCTCTGTCACAAAAGTACATTTAAATATGAATCTTATATAAAGTAGAAAACAACAACAACATGCAGGTCTTAAATATGACAGGTGAGAGGAAGTCAAAACACTGCAAGAAAGGGTCCAATCATCATTATTCAGCACATAACCGCATCCCTCAACATTCCCTGGGTAATCTGAAAGTCCTATCTCCAGACCAGGACCTTTTTCTCCTGGAAAGTGTGGACCCGGGAAATTTAAATTACTCTGGTAACATTATGTCAAAACGCACAGTGGGCTTCTGGGTGATGGCTTAAAATCCCTACGATGGAAAAGAGGATATTCTTGAGAGGTTATTTGGTTCTTCATTAAATGAACGCTGGTTAACTCTCCTCTCAGCAGCGCATGGTCCCAGGAGAGGAGCCATCATGTGGGGCTGATCCACCAAACAGAGCCTGACTCGGGGTAAATCAAGAGATATGTTATGTTCAACACCCAATTTATAATAAATTATTGTTATTTGTTTTTTAAGATATGTTTTTTAGACTCCGTGAGATTGAAAATGTCAACAACTTATTACTGGAGTAATATTACCATCACATTGGGGCTGTTTTCAAATATTAACATTAAATCTTCTTACCAGATAAGAAACGGGTTTAAATTTTAAGGTTCAACACGTTATTCTCTGGTTCACTAAAGTTCAATAGTTTTGACTAATACTTACGGATACTTTTTAAAACATTTTCTAAAAATATTAAATAAGCGAGATAAAATTATTCATTAGAGACATTTTGAGGTGCATTTACGGGTATTTTGGAAAATCCAGCCTAAAAGGAATAAGAGGTATTTCATTTTGCTTTGACGTAAAAGTCTGGTGAGGACATTTTGAAGTGACCTGGAGGTGAATGGTCAACTTTGTCCTGACAGAGGGATGGTTAGCCAACAACTAAATGGTGTTTCTTCTAATTACAGCCTTTACTTCCTGCTGTTACAAGCCTGATCTCGTAGAACTTTTATATTTAAGCTTAAGTAAATGTGTGTAATAATCTTCATCCTTTTGTCTCTCTTTCTCATCAGTAGACATTTGAATTAAGCACTCTGTTTTACTTCCATATTTCCTAAATTGGAAGAACATAACCCAAAGCATTTTAGTCCTCTCTAAGTGGATTTTAATCTCCTTCTTGAGGCTTGTCTGTGCACCTCTAGTCTTATTCATGTTCGCATGGAAAGTCCAGGCTGGGAATATTATTACTCACTTAGTTACTGTTTTAATGTAGTTATCTGCACACTGCAGAGTGAGTGCATATTCTGGATGTCCTTATAATTGCATGTGAAGATCAGCTGATGTAGCACAGTCCTGTGAAAACGCAGAGCTTTTAGACAAAAAGAGAACCACTTCGAGGAAGGTGACTGAAGGCGTTATCTGACTCTGCCATTGTTTTCATCCCTCGCTGCTGTAAAATGCTGTTCTTTCTCTTTTCTTTGCACCACACAGCATCGCTGCATCTCTCACTCTGTTATGTCGACATTCCTAATATGCTTGTTTTTTTCCCGTCTTTCTATCCCTGCAGGCTCGCTGACGGTGTCCATCACAGACATGCGTGCTCCAGTGGTGGGGGGCTCCGGGGGGGTCTACGCTCTGTGCTCGGCGCATCTGGCCAACGTTGTCATGGTAACTGCCATCATCATCAGCAGCATTGTTAGGTCTAAAAGCAGATTTCAGAACAGAAACGCCCACCTACTGACATTCCGTCCTCACTGCTGCCTGTTTTCTTTAGAAGATGGAAACCGAAGATTTTCCGACCTATCAGATCACATGGATCTGAACTACTTTTTTTCACTGCCCAGGGCTTCGTGTGAGAAGGTCATTAGATAATAGAGAACAACATCTTGTCGTTGTCATTGTTTTCTGTACTTGCCTTGTTAAAACCTTTAAGTGAAAAGTCGTCCCAGAGGGCAAGGAAGCTTATGATTGGCACAGAAAGCAGATTCAGCTTCCCACGAGCCTTTTTCTTCTCAACATTCATGACTGTGTGCTTCCTGTCACCCTGGTCCTGTGTGCGATGCCTTCCATGTTCTCCTCAGCTCTCAGGGCGCCGTTGGTTGACGAATCACTGTGAGCCCGTAGCAAATCGTAGTAGCTAACGGTCTGCTCGGTCCGTTACACACGATGGCTGTTTGTTGTTTGGGGAAACCCTGGAAGGTGCTTCTTAGTTCTGCTCTGATGACAGTTTGTTTTTCAGGTTTTTTTGTCTTAAAGAAAACGCTGAACCTTTTTTCTTGTCTCCAGTCAGTAAATTTCAACCCAGCTGTCATCAAGCACCATCATCCAGTCCAGTCAGAACACATTTTCAGGTTCACCGAGGCTTCAACAACTGCTGTGTGTCTGACTCTCATGTCAGAGCTGATCAATGCTCAAATTCAACTTTTGGCATTTAAATAATACAGCACCCACCACACTTTCCGGCACCTGTGATGAAGTTCTGTCAAAAGGCCTAAAAATGTATTAAACTTTTATTGCAGCAGCAAATTCGGTCTCTGAAAAAACAGAAACTCAATATTTAATTTGACCTCCTTTATTCAGTGGGAGAAATAATTTTAGGGAACAATTGTTTTCCACAAAAATCAGAGGTCCCATGCATGTTGCACCCTAAATAATTAATATTAAACAATTGTGACTTTAAATTGATTCTTCATTAGAATGCCCAGATTTAGGTTTACACCTTGGAATGGATAATATTAGTTTTGAAATGGATCTTATTATGGATCTTCCTGCATGAATAAATTGGAGCTCATATAGATATAAGGGACTCCGCTGTTTAGTGATTTTAAAACAAAAAGTACAATTTTAAATTGGATCCTGTAAGTAAGAAGAAGCTGGGGTAGAGAGGCCATCCCTGGGGTTATATGGTCCTGTTTCATACCAGTCAGCAGACCAACAGCTGTATTTTGGACCAACTGGAGACAATGAGCAGAAGACTGGTCCAAACCAAAGTACAGAGAGTTGCAAATGACCCGAAGACCGCCAGCAAATCAACCTGGGTGACTTCATAAGTCATGAAATGACAACAAGCTCCAGGTGGGTCTGGGGTGAAAGGCAGACGTTATACCTACAGTTAAGCATGGTGAAGGTTCTGTAATGCCGTGGGCCTCTTCCTTTTCCAAAATCTATAGGAATGCATTGCCTCAATGACTTTTTGAGATCATAGAACATTTTAAATAAAAATCTGTCGGATTTTCCTGACCTGCACCTCATTTAGACGTGTCGAGTTCCTCCAGTGGTTCTTCAGTTCAGTGTCCTCAACGGATTCTCCTCTGTCCTGTAACTGAGCCACATCTTTGCATCCTGCTTCCTGTCAGACTGCAGCAGCATCATTTGCACCTCAGATCATCTTCTACATTCATCCCCTTTTCTATAAAACAATGATTTGTAAAAGTGCTGTGACCTTACCTGCTCTGCTACATCCCTAATTATGGTCACAGCAAGTTTAATTTATGCATTTCTTTTAAATTTTAATTGAGACCCTCTGGCACCGGGTCAGATTCCCTCAGTGTCGGACTTCAGGAAGAGTTGGATCACTGCAATTATTCATCCTGTGACATAAAGGTTTTAAAGAGGCTTGCTCTTCTCACTCCAGAGAATCACAGCGGTTATTTATTTCCCCATTCTCCTTTTCCTTTCAATGATTGGAGTCCTAATTAATAGAGCAACAGTGGACTGGAACCAGGAAGCGAAGAGGAGAATAAAAACAGCTTTTTCTCTTCTTTAAGTGCTTGGAGGGTTGTTTTTACTCTCATATGTGTGATGTTAGTTTGGGTTGTCATATTTCTGCACTGACCCCTTTAATTTGCTTTGTGTTGCAGAACTGGGCTGGGATGCGCTGTCCATACAAGCTGCTCCGCATGATCCTGGCGCTGGTTTGCAGTACGTTTTCTGCATTTACTCTCTAAACTTATTTTCCTTTACTTTAAGTTCAGTTTTTTGTTGTCTGCATGAAAACATCTAAATGTGCTTTAAAAACAGCTTGCATGTGTTAAGAAGATCTATAACCTACATTTTCAAGGTTTGTTGCTCATAGTGAGAGACAGAACCGACCGGACGTGCTCCTTTGTTTATCAGGCTTACTTCTTGTCCCTTTTGTCCACGCGAGGGCTGATTCCCTGCGACTGTCATTAGTGAGCAATATGTTCCCTCCATCTGGCCGGAGCCTGCCGCCCCCGAACCCTGCTGGAATGCTAGATTTCTCTTCACTGTTTCACAAACAGCCGATAGATAGTCCAAAATAAAGTCTGACACTTTCTCTTGCACGCTACAGTGCAAAACTGTATCATTATCTTATTTGCTCTGGGTTTATTGCATCAGCGCCGAGGGTTTGTTCAGCCAAAGGGTTGGTTGGTTGGTAAAGCAGGAGCAGGCAAACAGAACAGAACTGGAGCTCAGTTTTTGGAATAACGATACATTAAAATCCTCCAGCAGCTGTCCTTGAGCTGAAAAAGACAACATCAAATTCACATCACAGCATTAAATTCACTGTAAAACATCCAGTCATCCTGACACCCACTCTTTAATTTAACCTTATTTGTGCCCTTAGAAAGAAACATCCTGTGTTAAAAAAAAACAGTGTGACCACTGCCACTAGTATTAGCAGCCCTAATGATTCATTTAAAATAAATTTAGCAGAACCCTCCAGGTGGGTTTGGGGAGAAACCAGGATGTGGATGAGCCCCTCAAGCCCACTGTTAACTACAGTGGCGGATCTGTGATGCTGTGGGTCTCTTTCTTTGCCAAAGGCTATGGAAGCATTGTTAGACTGCATGGCATGCCAGGAAACTAAAAATGGGTCATCGATTGGTATTATAACAAGATAATGATCCTAAACAATAATTGTTGGTCAGGGTTATTTTTCTCAGTTCAACATCATAGCTCTGCAACAAGTTAGCATACCCATAGCAAGGGTGCCAATAAGTGAGGAAGGTGTTTTAACTCTGTAGGTAAACATTCACATTATGGTTCTGCAGGTACAAGGGAAAGATGGTCATTGTAGGTTTGCTTTTTATTTCAACACAATAATAATAATACATTTTTAAAAATTAGATAAACAATTGGATCTTTTTGTTAAAATGAACTCATAGGATTCTACGTCTAGCCTTCAGGTTTTGTATCATGAGTCATAAACTATTCATTGAAACCTCGGTCTGTGATTGGCCCTCAGCCGCACCGATAAACAGCTATTAATCAATCTTTCTCTGCTTTGCTTTGCTCCGTTCTGCAGTGAGTTCAGAGGTAGGCCGTGCAGTCTGGCTCCGTTTCTCGCCGCCGCTGCCCTCCTCGGGCCCCCAGCCTAGCTTCATGGCTCACCTGTCGGGGGCTGTGGTCGGCATCAGCATGGGTCTGCTCATCCTGCGCAGCTACGAGGAGAGCCTGCAGAAGCAGTGCTCCTGGTGGGTCATCGTCTTCTCCTTCATCACCTTCCTGCTCTTCGCCATCTTCTGGAACATCTTCGCCTATGAGCTCCTCGGGGTACAGATACCTCCTCCCCCATGATGATGGGCCCCCTCCCTGCTGCTTTCCCTTTTACTCTTGATTTCCTCCAAGGTTATACCCAAATGAGATGATTCAAACTAAAAATCCAACAAGAATCCTTTTTTACAGATACTTTGCAAATCAAAGAAATATTTCTCTTTCATTAAAGAGGGATTACAGTAGCAACAAGTACAGGTGAAAGCACCTCAGATCCATTTTGAGGAGCATTCTGTCTTTTTTATATTAATATATACAGAACCTCATCCACATCAACCTATCATTTGTTTTTCTTTTATTTAATTTATGCAAAGACCTCAAATAAGAAGATACTCAAGTCATCATATGTGCCTCAGGTGGGAAAAAAAAATCTTATTCTGCACAATTGGCAGCTGCAGTGCTCCTTAAAATTATAGGAGTCACATTTTACTTTAAGACTGCTGAGCTGGAAACTGCAGGAGAAAATTTCTGGACAAGCGGGTTTGTTTCTGAAGGCCACATTAAAGCTAAACCCAACAGCACCGTTGATGTATAGCAGCTGGTTGGTTGTCCCTGCTGTAGCTGTGTGGGGTCAATATGGCTTTGTCAAAGTTGCTGGCACACCAAACTGAAAAAAAAAGAGTTAGCAGTTATAAGTTTTAATTTTCAACTGTTAGTTTATTTAAAACCTAAAGTTTGGAGATGCACCAATCAATTGACTGCACATTGAAATTGGGACAATTTTTCCTTGATTGGTTCTGATTGGTCAGAGCAATTTTTCTCATCAGACAAAGGTTTTATAATTCTTTCATTTGCTACTACCTCTATCAAACAAAACTGCGGCACACTAAATTCCTCATTTACAGGTTATATTTCATATAAATTAAAAATCATAATTAGTCAGATTTCTAATCAGGAGGTCCGACCTCAAAGAAAACTGGAAATCGGTAGCATCAGACGCATCTCCACTAAAGATCAAAACACATCCCTTATTTCACTTTATCAGTTCATCTAGACAACATATTTCTTCATTTTCTTCTTTGTCATGACACCTACACTGTGGATACAGAAAATAGTTCACTCACTCACACACACACACACACACATATACACCTGACGTAAAGAGACAAAGTTAGAAAGGTGACTGTGAGACAGGAGAGAAGAGGCAGTCCATCAAATCCAACAACTGAACCCCTCATTGCTGCGCAGACATCAAGTTTGTACCTGCTCAGCGAGCCATGTAAAATATGCCATGTCATGCTCTGTGCTTTTCAAGACAACACACACACACCCACACACACACACACACACACACACACACACACACACACACACACACAGACAGACACACCAATGCTTTTCTCCAATTTGTCTTTGCGAGGAACAGCTGCCTGATTCTGTCGCTCAACGTGGGCGAACCAACGACAACATGTGAACCGAACACACGGTCGCCTCTCACTCCCGCAAAAACTGAACTGCAAAAGGCAAAGACGTGTCACTGCCTGACCTCTGACCTGCAGGGGTCTGTGTGTCGGGCCAAGTTAATACCTCAGTTTCTCATTCTTCTTAGGGACTGTATACATTTGTAAAGGAATGTAACTGTAAAGAAAAAATCAACAAAGGTGTTAATCTGTTGTCCCTGTTTTTTCTTTAATAGTGGATGTGTTTCCTGTACGTTCTCAAACAAGACCATATTTATTTGTATTTTCCCCCTTTGAAGGGGAATGGGGGAAAAATTTCAAATGGTGCAAAATATCTGGTATGATTGTCCTGATAAATCTTGTATGCGCTGGGAGGCTGGTTTATTAGGCAACCACCAATGAGATTTTATAAATCTTTAGTCAGTGCTTTATATAATAAGCCATAGGAGAGACTGACAGTATGGAGGGTTAAAGTGCCACAATTTCATATGTGAATTATTAAATAATTATTTCTTTATGTCAGATGTTAAATGAAAATAGAAATAAACAGATTAAATAAATCTATTCTTAATTTTTTATGGGTTAATAATAGATTAATTAAAGACAAATAATTGTTTTGGTTTCTCATTCTAACTTTGTATTGATACAGTTAGGTCATGATTACTTTTTTAATTACAGGCTCTTTCAAAGATATGGACGGTAATTCAGTGGGCGGGGCTAACTGTTATAGTTAAAGGTGATTCATCTCTGAATTCATGTTCAGGTTCTGATGTTTGGGTCAGAACCTGCCAGAGTGACAGTTCAAATGATTACGTGGCACACTACAAATAAATAACAATATAATTATGCATTATTTTGACATACAATAAGTTCAAATTTTTAATTATGAAAGCCAACACTTAGATATTTTATTATTATTGACATGTTTAAAAACTATGGATAGATTTATTTATTTGTTTATTTATTCCAATTTTATTTAAATTCTATCTTATTTAAATTGTTTGATTTATATGTATTTATAATAAACAAATATTTATACTTGTAATTTATTTGATTGTTGCACTTTGGGCCCCTCTATATGGAGGTCAAAGGTGCCACAATGTAATATGTGAATATTTAAATCAATATTTATTTATGTTAAATATGTTATACAAAATTGGAAATGCATACAAATAAATCAATTTATTCATAGTTATTTAAATGTTTCAAAAATATATTAGATACCTGTTTAAATTAAAAACAAACAATCATTTGTTTTCTCATATTAAAATTTTTTTGTAACATGTTATGGTGATTATTTGATGATTCATTTATTTTTAGTTACAGACACTGAAGGTCAGTCAGTGGGTGGAAATAACCACAGTTTATATTATTTCACAGAACAATCCAATAAAAACTGAAAAATTTATGTGTGTATATATATATATATATATATATATATTCTTTTTTTTTTTAAGTCAATTGTTTCAATTATTGATTCCCACATTTAACTATTTAATAACCTCTTGACTCATTTAAATAATAATGAATAGATTTGTTTATTTAACATATTTATTATCAGTTTTCTTTAAGTTTGGACAAATATAAATAATTATCTAAATTATCCTACATATTAATTGAATTGTGGGACATTTTCGCCCTTCATATAACTGATGACGACGGACGCAGAGGGAGGGAAGGTGCTTATTGAAGGTTTAAAACCTGCAGAAATGACTTTGAGGAAATGTGTGAGTGCGTGGATGTTTGATGAATTTAATTTGTTCCTGTCTGTGAACCTTTGGACTGTTTCAGATGTTATCATGTACCTTTTTTTTGACTTCCTGTTTATTTCATAGTCAATGCAGCGTTTTTGCAAGTGTCTACACCTCCAGGTCGCCCCTTCCCCCTGCGGCCTGCAGATGTCTCACTGCAGCTCCGCTAATAACAAATTACGGACGAGGTTTCTGTCATGATTCAAGCTTCTGGATAGCAATTACATGTATTCAATGCTACTTTCTATTTGTCAGTCTTTCAGTCAATAATTGAGTCCAAAGGCTGCCTGAGGGGATTTTTGAGGGCTGGTCTTGACAGTCAGCAGTGCTCAGCATTTGCTTCTGCCTGAAACGGTCAGCAGTGACAGAAGCTTCTCATTAAAACAGGGGGATGACTATAAAGTAGCTACAAAAAGCCATTTTCAGATCAATTTTAACAAGAAGATATCTGCCAATATTTGGCAGTCATGTATATTTGATGGAAACTTGTGCATATCAGGAAATATTACACTAATGCTTAGCATAGTCAGGTCTGCTGGTGAATAATGCATACATACCCTGTTAGCCTGTAATGAAGATGAAAGAGGAGGCCTCAGAGAGGTTAATGTGTCTCTTTAATTTAAGATTCATAGGAAATTAGAAGGTTTGGGGCAGTAAAAGGGCTAGTAAATGGATTTGCTTTGGTGGAGCACATTAACTGTGAATTCAACCCCTCCTGGAATAAAGGCCTTTTAGTAGTTGTTGCCCTTAAAATTGGAAATTAAGAACTGCTTGAGTTTCAGCTGCAGATGGATAAATGAGAACCTGATTGGAGACAGATCTGTGACAGAGAGATGCTTGAAACAGCAGACAAAAATGTTAAGATTCTGTTTTAAGTATCAGTGGGGTTGTGTGGGGCACTTACTTGTAGTCAGTATTCTACCTGCAGTAGACAAGCATTTAATGTGAACTTTGACCAGGTTCAGATCTGATGCTAACTGCTAAATACAGGTGTCAGTTCATGCTAAACGTTCTAAGGACGCTTTGTGTCCTTTCTGTCTGCTTTAGCTTAGCAGTCCTGAGACAAAGGAACAGGACAACCCACTGATCACATGATTCGCTCGTGACTCATCGCTGGCTCATGTACAAACCATGCACTATAGAAGTTCAGGTTTTTAGATGGCAGAAATGACCTTGCTTTAAGTGGTTGCCGCACTGATGAAAATTTCCTGATTCTGCAAACTGACTGCGGTCTACTGCAGGGAAGCTAATAGTCCACACATCGAAACCGTTCCTTTAATGACAAATGTTATCATGTTAGTTGTTGTTTGGAGGCATATTTACCTAAAGTACAGTGAAAGGGGCTGAGTCATTAGTTCATAGACAGTTATTCAGCAGATCTGTCCTATTTTTGTTATCTTTTTAAACTGTTTTGTAAAAACTCTGAAACATTTGTGCTGCTTTCAGAATGCATAATAACCTAACAGCATGACCTTTATTTCTTGGCTGTTCTAGATTTACATTGTTAGAAGCAGACTTTTTGTTGCTGTTTGTAAACAGTTAATATCTGTATTTTATTTCCAGATGCCAAGCCACTGTCCTAATGTGTCTAATGCCTTGTTGTATAAAAGCCCAGGACTAAGCAGAGTCCAAGACTGCTTTGTGGTTTGCTGTGTGATACGTTCTCTGTGGTCCTGTACAGAACAAGCCGTAGTGCTAACATCTGTAGCTGCTCTGTGCCAACAAGCTCAGCCAGGTTGCCTTTTCTCAGTGTTTCGTTCTTAGATTTAGGTAACTCTCAGTGCAGGACTGTAGCTCCTAAAATCAAATGCATTTGTAAACAAGAGACATTTTTTTCAAAGGGCACCAAAATATGCTGAATTTTAGCTTCGTTTCCCACATTTGTCTGGATCAGGGATCTCCAGCCACAGTCCTCCAGAGGTACTATCCTGCAGCTTTGAGATGCATGCCCACTACAGCACATCTGAATCAAATGAGTTTCTCGTTACCAGGCCTTGATTACATGCCGAAGAGGTAATTCCATCATTGGATTCAGCTGTGTTGGAGCTGGTTGCAAGGCTGTAGCTCTTGATGACTGGAGTTGGAGACCTCTGGTCTGGATAATATTACCAAAATATGTACCACAGAATCTCATTTAGATATATTCTGGATCTTAAACTCAGTTTCAGTGTAAAACAAGCAAATCTTGTTCATCAGAAAAGGTTTTCTGCTTTGCAACATCTTCTTTTTCCAGTTTCTGGCTTTGCTGCAGATTATTCATGCGTTCACAACAACTGAGCAACTCTTGGCCATGTAGAAAACCTTGCAGGTGATTTCTTAAAATGAGATTAGACAGGCAGTGCTGCTGTGGTAGTTTTTCATGAGCTGCTTTCTTGTATTGATAAAATGGTGCCAAGCTTACGAGGCTCAATCTCTCAGACCAGAGAAGAGATTGTGCCAAAACAGCGTTTACACAAAAAAAAAAAAGAAGCAGAAGAAGAAGAAGTTATTTTTCTCTGGGTCAAGATAAAAGTACCAGAAAACTAAATTTACATGTGGATAATTTATATCCAGGTCCTCAAGAATTACTTCACAAACTATTGTACTTTTTAAATGTTCTGAATGGAACCATTTTATATTGTATATATATGAATATATTTTGTTTTATTTTGTACTGTTCAATGTACTTTTGCTTTACTTTAGAAACAATATAAATAAAGAATAATACTGTGGCCACATCGTGCTGCTGCGTTGGATTTCTTCACAGCTTTTACCAAACAAACCTTAAACATTAAGTTCTTGTCAGAAACACATATACACTCCTCATCAGCATGAATTTTCATTAAATTTGGGCTTTTAATTCTTTATTTTACCCTTCTTTTCTGTGTGTGGACTGTGGACTGATAATTTAACAAAGATCTTCAAGGACTTAAAAACAAGAAGTTGGTGCACAATTTTAAATTGTTGATTTTTTTGATCAAAATTGTTTTATAGAAGCTAAAGTATGTAGAAACACTGATGTGAATTTTATTATTTAACAATAATAAATAGCCATGAATTAAAAGTGAACAAAATTACAAACAATATAGTACAGAAATATTAATGTATTTACAGACTAAATGCTGTGAATATTTGAAAAACTAGAAAAATACATATCTATGCATACAAATAGAAACTCTATCCAACAGTCCAATAATCTGAGCACTATATCCACAGCAGGAAGATGTACAGGGGTTGGACAATGAAACTGAAACACCTGTCATTTTAGTGTGGGAGGTTTCATGGCTAAATTGGACCAGTCTGGTAACCAGTCTTCATTGATTGCACATTGCACCAGTAAGAGCAGAGTGTGAAGGTTCAATTAGCAGGGTAAGAGCACAGTTTTGCTCAAAATATTGAAATGCACACAACATTATGGGTGACATACCAGAGTTCAAAAGAGGACAAATTGTTGGTGCACGTCTTGCTGGCGCATCTGTGACCAAGACAGCAAGTCTTTGTGATGTATCAAGAGCCACGGTATCCAGGGTAATGTCAGCATACCACCAAGAAGGACGAACCACATCCAACAGGATTAACTGTGGATGCAAGAGGAAGCTGTCTGAAAGGGATGTTCGGGTGCTAACCCGGATTGTATCCAAAAAACATAAAACCACGACTGCCCAAATCACGGCAGAATTAAATGTGCACCTCAACTCTCCTGTTTCCACCAGAACTGTCCGTCAGGAGCTCCACAGGGTCAATATACACGGCCGGGCTACTATAGCCAAACCTTTGGTCACTCATACCAATGCCAAACGTTGGTTTCAATGGAGCAAGGAGCGCAAATCTTGGGCTGTGGACAATGTGAAACGTGTATTGTTCTCTGATGAGTCCACCTTTACTGTTTTCCCCACATCCAGGAGAGTTACGGTGTGGAGAAGCCCCAAAGAAGCGTACCACCCAGACTGTTGCATGCCCAGAGTGAAGCATGGGGGTGGATCAGTGATGGTTTGGGCTGCCATATCATGGCATTCCCATGGCCCAGTACTTGTGCTAGATGGGCACGTCACTGCCAAGGACTACCGAACCATTCTTGAGGACCATGTGGATCCAATGTTTCAAACATTGTATCCTGAAGGCGGTGCCGTGTATCAGGATGACAATGCACCAATACACACAGCAAGACTGGTGAAAGATTGGTTTGATGAACATGAAAGTGAAGTTGAACATCTCCTATGGCCTGCACAGTCACCAGATCTAAATATTATTGAGCCACTTTGGGGTGTTTTGGAGGAGCGAGTCAGGAAACGTTTTCCTCCACCAGTATCACGTAGTGACCTGGCCACTATCCTGCAAGAAGAATGGCTTAAAATCCCTCTGACCACTGTGCAGGACTTGTATATGTCATTCCCAAGACGAATTGATGCTGTATTGGCCGCAAAAGGAGGCCCTACACCATACTAATAAATTATTGTGGTCTAAAACCAGGTGTTTCAGTTTCATTGTCCAACCCCTGTAAATGAGGTGAACCAGTATTTGCTGTATTGTTCATGATGATGTCAGCAGCCTCAGCCTAAATGGTCATCTCCAACGCTCCCCGTCTGTGGAGAAGTTCTCTGGTGCTGCTATCTCCTCTCTAGCTTCTGAATGCAGCAGGAACCAGAGCTGCACACATTCCAGGCTGGTGCTGAAAGCAAAGTTTTATCATAATGATTTAAACATTTCTGAATCTAGTCTAAACTCTATCATCGGTTCATTTCTCTCCACTGATTACTGGGAGCACATTTGTTTTTTTTTTGACAACCAATCAGCTCTTAGATGACAGCGTCTCACCAAGCACACCTCCTCACTAAGATAGGAATCTTTGTCTTCAGAGTCGCTCTCAGTAGTGAACTGAATCATTCTGAAGTCCTTGCCATGAATTTTTAGGCTACGTTAGGAGCTTTGACAATCTTTGTTAATACGGGTCCTGATTATAACATCACAGCCATGGAAGGTCAGAGCCCATATTCACAAAGAATCCTAAGAATAAAAGTAGCTCCCAGTGGCGTCATTCTAAGAAAAATAAATATTTACAGACTGTAAAATTCTTTCAAAAATACATTTTTAAAAATTCAGCATTTTACTATGATCTCCCTCTTGTATAATGAGGATTAGATGTCAGCTACTTTTAGTCTTAGGATTCTTTGTGAATACGGGCCCAGGTGAGGGCATTGAGGCCAGTTAGAGTCCATCCAACTGCTGAGATTTATTATCGATATGACATCAAGTATAATATCCTACCAGGTATTGTGTACAAGCAGTCCTTAAATTCACTGTTGTTTTTTTACTGAGACAAGCTTTAAGGCATTTAACTCATTTTTGATCGGACTGAGGCCGGATCTTTGGGACGGCCATTCCAGAACCTTAATGTTGGTCTGCTTTATCCAGTTCAGAACCAGTTGTTACACATGTCTTGGATCATCCTGTTGAAACAACCATCTGATGGTTTGAGGTGAAGTTTAAAAAGGTTGTCCTCCGTTTTCATTATTCCACCTACTTTGTGTGTGAATTAGTACCTCTGGTAGTGGCAGTCCCACAGCATGCCACCGCCACCATCATGTTTGACAGCAGGTAAAGAATTCTTAGCTTTGAAAGCTTCACCTTGACCTGTCCAAACATTTTTCTTCTCATTGTGGCCAAACAGCTGAACCTCTTTCTTCTCTGACCATGAAATATTTCTCCAGGTTTTGATTCGTCCCATGTCGGAAGCTGCAAATGTCTGTGCTTAAAGGTAAATTGATTTTAGAGTAAAGTATGTGCTTATTTACTAATGAGACTTGAGCCTCGTAGGTTCCTGGTTTGTTCCTGATCTGTTTCCTCTCATCTCAGGGGGGACGTTTTGGGTCATAGGGTTGATGTTTGGGACACAGTTGAATGTTTTAACAGAACAAATCAACCAATTTAAATAAATGCTTCAAATCTGCCAAGAATGGAAGTCAGAGATCCAACTGGAAGCTTGTGGGAAGCTATAAAAAGTATGTAATTTGTCAGTAAATCATTATAAGATCTAAATTAATGACATATTCATGAGGAGTGGATGTAAAGTTCTGATAGGCACTGTAACTGAACGCTCAAATGAAGGATTTGACTGTTTTTAGCAAAAATAGATTATATGGATACAAATTCTTTTTGAGGATTCAGATTTTTTTTCATAAGAAAACTTTATTATTCCTGTAAAAATAAAAAATACAAACATGAGAAACCTTAGGTAGTCAAAGTTTTTTGGTTTTCAGGAAGCTTTAAGCTTCTTGGCAGGTCTCTGGTCAGAGTTGGGGTCAGAGGTCTGCTGCTGTGTGCCGCTGCCCTTTAGGCTAAGATTCTTCAGGAGAGGAAGCTGTTGCTTAGTGGCTGTGCTCATCGCCCACAAACACAACTCCAGCCTGTGGGGCGTCCAGTCCTGCTGTGGATCCACTGAGAACAAAAGGCACAGCCACAGCTCTTCATTTGGTCCAACAGATCAGGAAACCCTCAGATAAGATACGTTCAGGAGCCTGATGATCCACATGAGAAGGTGTCGTCACCTTACCTTTGTTTAGTTTTGCAGACTGTGCAGCCATTTTCTCCAGGTACTGAGCATAGTGCTTAGCTGTGTACTGAATGGGCTTAAGCCCTGGTATACTCTCCATTGCTTCATCAGACATGAATGCAGTCAGTTCTGGAGCTCCTGCTGCCAACACAGCTGGAACAAAATGGACAGTCAGCCTCAAACCAAGCTGTATGCCGGCATGAAGAGAATACAAACTAGTTTAGAAGAAAGCCTGCTAAAGCTGTCTGACTTTTCAGCAAGATTTTGTGAATTATTAAAAAATCAATCAGTCTTCTACGAGACTCCCCGGTATCACTGTGAAATATTGAGCTTGACCATGTGATTTACCGCTGCTATATTCATGCACAGAAAAAAAAATAGAGACCTGAGGCTGTGGCAGGGCCGACTCCTTTCAGGTTGCTGAGCTCTGCAATGGCAGCCTGTACGTCAGGGAGGAGGCTAAACGCCTTTATGCAGCATTTCTGAACCGTGTCCTCACTGTTGGAGGCCACCAGCTGCTGCAGCCTTGGCCTGAACTTCCCTCTCTGGAGAGACAAGCCCAAAAAAGAACCGTTAAAAGACAGATTATATGTGGACTACTCAACAGAGTGATTATTGTAGGAGTTGCCATTTGCAGAAGACACCAGGGGAGCCCTTACAGTGAGCTTCCACTCCATCAGTTTCACCAGCTCTGACAGGGTGAGGTGTTTGTCGGGTCGACTTGAAATCAGCGCAGGTAGCTCCTCCTGGTACCTGATCACAGACACGTACACTTCAGGGTCAGCTGGTTTAACTCGTACATTAAAGACAACATTAACTCAAAAACACACATAAAGGCATGAAGACCAACAATCAGGTGCCCTGGAGGGGACTTAAAACTGGTGAAACGCAACAAAGTTGCCCCAGAAACAAGCAAAACAATACCTACATCGTAGCAAAGAATAACCAAATTAAATGTGACTGTCTTGAACAGCAAGTACAGTGGCTTGGTTAGGTCCTAAAACAATATCCTAAGCTTTGAACATCTCCCAGAACTCCTTTCAATTCATCATCTGAACATGGAGAGAGGACTGGCCCACTGCAGACCAACAAAGACCTGGACCTCCACCTAAACTGACAGGTTGGACAAAACGAGCATTAGTCAGAGAAGCAGCCAAGAGGTCCATAGTAACTCTGGAGGAGCTGCAGAGATCCACAGCTCAAGTGGGAGAATCCAAAGGTCTTTGTTGGGGAAAAAGTTGTGAAAAGTCCTGCTTGCCACAAGCCATGAAGGAGACACGTGAGAGAAGATGCTCCAGTAGGACAAAACGCTATGCAACAGAAAAGTAACACCGTGAAACATGGTGGTGGCGGCATCATGCTGTGGGGGATGTTTTTTAGAGCAGGGACATGGATGCTGGTCAGGGCGGATGTATGGACGGTTGTTGCTTTAAAAAAAAAGGGAAACCCTGGAAGAAAACCTCTTAAAGGCTGCAGGAGACTGGCAGGCATATGTGTAGCTGTTCTGCCTTCTAGCAGAACAGCTACATATATGGAAATGGTTTGGACCAAAGAATATTCACGTCTTAAAACGGCCCAGTGTAAGCCCCGACTTACATCCAAATGGGAATCTGTGGCAGGACTGGAAAACTGATCCTGTCTGACTGAACCAGACCTATCAGTCCCTACATGTGGAAAGCTTGTAGAGACATTCCCAAAAAGACTTGCAGTTGTAACTGCAGCAAAATGGTTCAAATATAGTTTACAAGAAAACCCAATAAATTATTGGTTCTAACGTGACAAAATGTGAAAAAAAGTTAAGGGGTGTGAATACTTTTGCGAAGTACTGTAAAAATGTATTTTCAGACAGTGAGGCCTTCATGTGTGGAGGGAGCAAAAACAACACAAATTACCATTTGTCCAGATGTAGAAGCTTAGGTTTCTTGCCTTTGACCATGACCTCCACCACATCCCAGTACTTCTCATACACTCTCCTCCATGCGGCTGCTTCCTCACAGCCAAACAGAGCAGTCATGGCAGAGAGGTCCCAGCACCAACTAAAGAGCACAGGAGAAATGCTATTTGCTCACACTTGCACATAAAACACAATAAAAATAATGTAGTGATGTCTTTCAACTGAAATCATCTCAAAGCAGCGCAGAAAGCACCATGTTTACTTTATTTTCTGCAGGTTTTCAACTATCCTCGTCTTCTCGAGAAGGTGCAGGGAAGGGCGCCTCTCTGCGGAATTCCCGCGAGATCATAGCAAAATACTACTTCCGGTGTTGCAAGCAATTAGCAACAGCTTCACAACATAAGGTTTGAAATCGTATAATTTTTTACTGTTACTTATTACTGATGCACTTTTTGTGTGTTTTTAATCGCAGTTGTCTGATAGTTAACGCTTAAAGTCTCGTCCCGCCCTCCGTGTTTCCCGTGTGAAAATGTTCTGGGTTAACCGGCTAATGTTAGCATCCCATTGCGGGCTTGTTTATGGTGGAAGTGAGTTGAGCTGTTTTCTCTCCAGCTCACCAGCAGAACGAGGAGCTGGGAAGAACCAGACGGGTTTACCTTCACACATTTAGGAGCGGAGGATCAGGAAAACCTTATTAGGAGACGGACGCTTGGCGGCCCGGATGTTCTTCTTCTTGCACATGTTGCTCTAGGGATGATCTTCACCTGAGCACCGAGAGGCTGCTGATCAACCAGGTGATTGCAACATGTTCGAACACTGACCTGCTGGGTTTAAAACTGTTTCTAATGTAAAATATGCGCCAATAACAGTCCTCACACCCATGGTGAGGATTATACTTTTACATTTTGGTTAATTTTGCTTGAATTTGAACAATTGCAAGAAACTCCACAAGCTTTTTTTTAAACATTATTTGTAATAATATTGATTTGTGTAAGACAAAAGGAAACAGCATCTTTATGGACTGGTATGAGATTCTCACTTTGTATTAACTGAGTAAAAACATCATGGTTTCAAGGTATCATTGCATCATAAAATATAAAAACACGAAACTGTATTTATAATAATTCATCCATTGTGAATCAAATCAAAATGTCCAGTTTTTCACCAGATTTTTGTGTATTGAAGGCATGTGAAATGAGCTAGTTGTAACTTTACAGATTATATTTGCTCTACAAATATTTTTTGAACTCAAAGCCATATATAATACAATGTTTTCAGGAACTCGCTGTGCTGCGAGCATTTTGAAAGAAGAGGAAACATGATCCTTTAAAGTCAGATTTTGACAAAGTGAGCACAGTAACTTGTAGTAGTTGTTAGGTTTATTTAATCAAGGAGTGCACATAAGACAGTGTTATGTTACATGATAAAACAATGTAATCGTTTTTCTAGCCACATGCTAATTTGCAAACCCAGTCTATGGTTGGACCTTGTAAAAAAAATTTTAAATACATTTTAAATCAGTAATATAAACAATATAAAGCAAGGTATACAAAGTTTAGTTATTTACAGCTCAGCAATTAATTAAAAATGGATGCGGTTTTCTTGTATTCAAGAATCCCTAAAAGGTCTCCCAGAAGGTCAAAGGTGATATTCTGTGTCTAGTCAGTCTATGGTTCACCTTTGGCAATGTACTAAAACATTTTCTTGCATAAAGAGCCGTATATTTACAGTTAGATCTCTAAGTTCAACTTAAAGTATTCAGACATGAACTCAAATCTAAATCTTTAGGACAATTGTCTAATTTCATGATTGTATCTGATGGACTGTAAAGGCTAGTGTCTCATTATGTTATACAGGTCCTTCTCAAAATATTAGCATATTGTGATAAAGTTCATTATTTTCCATAATGTCATGATGAAAATTTAACATTCATATATTTTAGATTCATTGCACACTAACTGAAATATTTCAGGTCTTTTATTGTCTTAATACGGATGATTTTGGCATACAGCTCATGAAAACCCAAAATTCCTATCTCACAAAATTAGCATATTTCATCCGACCAATAAAAGAAAAGTGTTTTTAATACAAAAAACGTCAACCTTCAAATAATCATGTACAGTTATGCACTCAATACTTGGTCGGGAATCCTTTTGCAGAAATGACTGCTTCAATGCGGCGTGGCATGGAGGCAATCAGCCTGTGGCACTGCTGAGGTCTTATGGAGGCCCAGGATGCTTCGATAGCGGCCTTTAGCTCATCCAGAGTGTTGGGTCTTGAGTCTCTCAACGTTCTCTTCACAATATCCCACAGATTCTCTATGGGGTTCAGGTCAGGAGAGTTGGCAGGCCAATTGAGCACAGTGATACCATGGTCAGTAAACCATTTACCAGTGGTTTTGGCACTGTGAGCAGGTGCCAGGTCGTGCTGAAAAATGAAATCTTCATCTCCATAAAGCTTTTCAGCAGATGGAAGCATGAAGTGCTCCAAAATCTCCTGATAGCTAGCTGCATTGACCCTGCCCTTGATAAAACACAGTGGACCAACACCAGCAGCTGACACGGCACCCCAGACCATCACTGACTGTGGGTACTTGACACTGGACTTCTGGCATTTTGGCATTTCCTTCTCCCCAGTCTTCCTCCAGACTCTGGCACCTTGATTTCCGAATGACATGCAGAATTTGCTTTCATCCGAAAAAAGTACTTTGGACCACTGAGCAACAGTCCAGTGCTGCTTCTCTGTAGCCCAGGTCAGGCGCTTCTGCCGCTGTTTCTGGTTCAAAAGTGGCTTGACCTGGGGAATGCGGCACCTGTAGACCATTTCCTGCACACGCCTGTGCACGGTGGCTCTGGATGTTTCTACTCCAGACTCAGTCCACTGCTTCCGCAGGTCCCCCAAGGTCTGGAATCGGCCCTTCTCCACAATCTTCCTCAGTGTCTGGTCACCTCTTCTCATTCTGCAGCGTTTTCTGCCACACTTTTTCCTTCCCACAGACTTCCCACTGAGGTGCCTTGATACAGCACTCTGGGAACAGCCTATTCGTTCAGAAATGTCTTTCTGTGTCTTACCCTCTTGCTTGAGGGTGTCAATAGTGGCCTTCTGGACAGCAGTCAGGTCGGCAGTCTTACCCATGATTGGGGTTTTGAGTGATGAACCAGGCTGGGAGTTTTAAAGGCCTCAGGAATCTTTTGCAGGTGTTTAGAGTTAACTTGTTGATTCAGATGATTAGGTTCATAGCTCGTTTAGAGACCCTTTTAATGATATGCTAATTTTGTGAGATAGGAATTTTGGGTTTTCATGAGCTGTATGCCAAAATCATCCGTATTAAGACAATAAAAGACCTGAAATATTTCAGTTAGTGTGCAATGAATCTAAAATATATGAATGTTACATTTTCATCATGACATTATGGAAAATAATGAACTTTATCACAATATGCTAATATTTTGAGAAGGACCTGTATATGTAATTAGAGAAGTCTTTTTAAACTTTGCTGCATTAGTGTCCACAGTTGTTTCCTAGGAGCTTCTTTATTTTATTTATTAGAACACAGAAAAAGCCCCAGAATCTTAGGTGGTGTCATCATTCACAGGTTGCCTCTCATGGGAGCACATGAGGAGGACATTGTCCAGCTGCAGCGATTGATGAGGCCATCAGTTCTTCACAAAGTCAGTACTCCAGTGGATATACTTGATATGTTTATTCAGTGTTTTGTTACATTCTGCCCTTCTGTTTGCCCTCTCCAACCTAAGGGTAAGGCTCTTATGTTGATTACTTATCATAAGCGCCACCTGTGGGTGGAATATGTTACTCTCCTCTGTAACCCTTCTTTGTACACTGTAATATGAAATAGGAACATGGAGAAAATGTCACGGGTTACCACAGCTCTCGGCAGCAACAGCATCACCGGCCGGACAATGTTCTGCCACCTGGATGCTCCGGCCAACGCCATCAGCGTGTGTCGGGACGCCACGCAGGTGGTCGTTGCTGGACGCAACATCTTCAAGATATACGCCGTCGAGGAGGAGCAGTTTGTGGAGAAGCTGAATCTGCGCGTTGGCCGCAAACCATCCCTAAACTTCAGCTGCGCCGATGTCATGTGGCACCAGATGGAGGAGAACCTGCTGGCCACAGCCGCCACCAATGGGGCCGTGGTCACCTGGAATCTGGGCAAGCCTTCGCGCAACAAGCAGGACCAGCTGTTCACTGAGCACAAGCGCACCGTCAATAAAGTGTGCTTCCACCCCACAGAGGTCTACATGCTGCTGAGTGGATCACAGGATGGTTTCATGAAGTGCTTTGATCTGCGCAAAAAGGAGTCTGTTAATACTTTCTCAGGTAATCTAATCAGAATATTGATATACAGTATATATATATTTACATTACGAAGTAGGAACAGTAGAATAAGGGTTGAATATACCAATAAAGATTTTTTTATTAATTACTGAGAAGGGTATACATTTTTAACAAGCAATTTTTTAAATATAATGTAAAAAAATTAGTTTTATTTTATTTTAGGTCTCATTTCCTATCAGAAACATACTTTTTATTTGAATAGAAATTATTTTCAGTCCAAATCTGCCAGGAGTTATGAATAATTTTGGGCCTAACTGTCCCTTACAGTAAACTTAATCTGTTGGTTAATTAAACTCTAAAAAGTGGCTCAAGATTCATGCTGTTGGTTTATAGTTTTGATGCATTTAATGAACAAATGAATGTTCTGCCGATCAAGAGAAAATTGGCCAATTTATTGGTGCATCTCTACTCATAACGGATCTTTCTTCAATTTAAGCTCTGGAAACTGGAAATAGTCTCGAAGAAAACTGTAATATCCATCTTTTTCTCAAGAACATCCATTTATTTTTTGTGCTCCAATATAAATTAAGTTCAATTAAATAATAAAAAAAGGAAAATAAATGTTCTGTCTAAAATGATCCATGTTTCATCAAAGAGTTGTTGTAGATGGTGATGCTGAGGACACAAAGGATCTCCTGTAGCCGTTAGTAGCAGATCTGAAGACGTTCTGTTGTTGAATGACAGTCTGAGGAAGAGGAGGCTTCCATCATGTTCTCCAGTTTATGGGAGAATCCATCTTTGCATCATCATGGCTAAAGGCTCCAGAGCAGTCCCCAGAACAGAACCAGTCTTTTGAAGTCCACGGCGATAGATGAAGTTTTCAGAGAAAACTTTTAGTGGCAACAAAATCAAAGCTGTGAAATTCAACCCACTGAACCAGCCTGTTCCTTATTTTATTTCCTTCTCATGTAGGTCAGTCAGAGAGCGTTCGGGACGTCCAGTTCAGCATGAAGGATTATTTTACATTTGCTGCTTCCTTTGAAAATGGAAACGTCCAGCTGTGGGACATCAGACGACCGGATCGGTACGAGAGGATGTTCACAGCTCATACTGGTCCAGTGTTCTGCTGTGACTGGCACCCTGACGACAGGTAAAACAAGCCAGCGTTGGGTATTCAGACCTCCTGAACCAGTTTCTCTGTGTCTGCATGACTCCACAGCATGATGCTGCCACCACCATGTTTTATTGTGGGGGATTATGTTTTTACTGTTGATTTTTAATATTTTTTTTGTATGTTATGGAAACCATTCATTGTATCTTCTTGTTTGCGTCTCAGGGGTTGGCTGGCCACAGGAGGTAGAGACAAGATGGTGAAGGTGTGGGACATGACCACAAACAGAGCCAAGGAGGTGTACTGCGTCCAGACCATCGCATCGGTGGCTCGCGTTAAATGGCGCCCAGAGAGGAAGTTTCACCTGGCCACCTGCTCCATGATGGTGGACCACAACATCTACGTGTGGGATATCCGCAGACCTTTCATCCCCTTTGCCACCTTTGAGGAACACAAAGATGTGACCACTGGGATTGTGTGGCGCCACCAGCATGACCCTCACTATCTGCTCTCTGGCTCCAAAGACAGCACCCTCTACCAGCACATGTTTAAAGACGCCACACGTCCCGTGGACAAGGCCAACCCAGAGGGTCTGTGCTTCGGACTGATGGGCGACTTGGCCTTCGCGGTCAATGAGAGTCTGATCAGCAGCGACGCCAGCAGGAAGCCCTACCCTGGAGGGGACCGCCGCTACCCCTTCTTTTCCTTTAAGAAGCCCAACCCGACAGAGCAGTTTGCCCATGTGTCCAGCGCTCTGAGTGTCTTTGAGACGGACTTGGACAGTAATCGCATGGACTGGTTTGTAAAGACAGCACAACTCTACCTCCTCAGTGGAAAGCCGTTTACAGAGCTGTGTGATCATAATGCCAAGGTGGCCCGGGAGCTCAAAAGACCCCAGGTAAGACGGATCAGTACCAGCTGACCTAAGTATGCAGTGGGGCATGTTTCCCCTTCCTCTATTTTTATCCAGTTAAACCTGCTGTTTCTGTTCAGGTTCAGTTCTGTTTATTGTATAAACATTTATGTAAAAAAATACATTTTGGGTCAAATACAATGCTTCTTTTTCTGCTTATTGACCAAAGACTTTAAGTTCCTTTAGAAAAATGAAACTTTGTTTACTTGAAAGGTTTCTACAACATGGACCATGCTGAGGATCATGTTTTCTGACCCAGCAACCGGTCCAAACCATAACCTCAGTAAACTTGGCAGCTTGCCGCTAATGAACAGGTGATCGAGTGACCAATCACGACGCTTTAAGTCATTTCAAAAGTAAACCTGAATGATTAAGTGTTATCTGCCTTCAGTTTCAGCATGAAAGAAATGGGTCCAGAAGGCAGACTGGAGCGCTGCAAAGGCGAAAGCCGGCAAGAAAACATCCACCTGGAGCCGGGGAATTCACACATCAGCAATAATAACGAAGGTCCTTGTTTCTAACTTCTAAAGGCCGATCCAGGGATTCAAACAGTCTTTCTGTCTTTGTTTTCTTCAGCCAGTCTTGATTTGAATCCGTTTCATTTGATCCCACTTCATTTCCAGAAAATGAGGAGACGGAGGGCAGTGATGGTGCCACGGAGTACATGTTTGGTGATGCTGAGTTGGATGACGATGACCTCTACACGATGGAGCATGACAACCAAACCGGTCAGTCAACAAGGAAACAATGGTTCTGTCCAAATACCCACACTACACCCATCTATGAAGTATGTACTTTGTACAAGTGCATGTAGGGGTTGAAGTGCGCAGGTTATAAGCTGTAAAATTGGAGAATTGGGACAGTATGAGTTACGTCATCAACTTGCACCTCTGCACCGTAACTGCAACATCAAAAAGGGCGGGAACCAGCGCTGTTTTCACAGTCATGCTGCTAAAAAAAACTATTTAAAACTGCAATAAGCAAATTGTTATGAGGAGAAGAAAGTGCAGGAAGCGAAGGAGGCTTATACACCAGACTCTCGCTGCGCCAGTGTTTGTTTGAAAGGTAACTTCAGTGTTATACTGACTGCCCAGACTCACTCTGAACCCACTGGTATCTAACAATGTTGAGTCTGGAAAACCAGTAAAAAATATATATTTGTCGGCTTGCTGTCTAAAGTTTACGCAGTTCTTATTATTCTGATTTGATGGTTGATTACATTGACTGTTGTGATTGGTTTTTGCTCAGAACGTCATCTGCAGCAGTGAATTGTGGGTAATATACTTCGGCAAAGTCCATTTAGATGTGGGCTTCGCCAAAGTGTGGATTGAGGGTGCAAAGAGGGCGGGGCTAAGGACCACTCTGGAGAATTGGGTCACACTACGCACTCGAACCCATCAACGGGAACGCGCAATTCAGGGACACAAGGGTGGAAGTCTGAGTATTGAGACAGGGCCCAGCAGTTTAGCCACTTCAGGTTGTAATCTTGTCTGCTTCTTCTACAGTTGCAGAGGAGCAGGTGTACACACTGCCCCCGGAGGCCTTCCAGCTGCGCCACGAGATCATAGACAACCCGTCTGCCCCGGAGCATCTTCAGCAGGACAAGGCCGACTCTCCGCACGTCAGCGGCAACGAGGCGGAGGTCACCTGCTTGACGCCCATCGAGTCGTTCTCGCTTATCTCCATCTCTCAGCCGCTGTACAGCCCACATTTACACGGCAGCTTCTTCTGCCCCATCGTGCGGGAGATGCTGAACCACTACGCCGAGCAGGGGGATGTGCAGATGGCCGTGTCCGTGCTCATCGTGTTGGGAGAGAGGATTCGCAAGGAGATCGACGACCTCAGTCAGGTCAGAGAACATTCTGACATCTGCAGCATTTATATTTGAGACATTTTGTGAAGTGAATTGTGATTTATTGTATTGGTAATAAATCTTTGTCCTTTATCAAAGAATAAAAAAATGTCACTGTAAATTTGAACACAGGAGCACTGGTACATGTCCTACATAGACCTGCTGCAACGATTCGAGCTGTGGAACGTGTCCAACGAGGTCATCAAGCTGAGTACCTGCGCCGCCATCACCTGCCTAAACCAGACCTCCACAACTCTGCACATCAACTGCAGCAACTGCAAGCGGCCAATGAGCAACAAGGGATGGATCTGTGACAGGTACAAAAGCTGACTCACCGTTTGGTGTTGCAGAGCAACACGTGCATATTTTCATCTCCTGCAGGTTAAATTTCATTTCTTCCCTCGTAAAGTGTTTTGCTTTTCCTAAACTACTCACTTCTGTTTTGCATCTCATGAGAAGTTATTTCCACTATTTGAAGCCACAGATGTCAGATACACTAAATAGAACATGCAATCAGACGGTGAAAAAACACCAACCACACCACTGACGTTGCTTCTCTGCTTCAGTTAAACTACCCACAATCCTGTGCTGAGATACCAAGTAACCAAAAATCTGAACTTCTTTAACATTTTGTGCCGCTAGTCGTCTGAATCAAAGCAGTCATACAGGACTTGGGCGTGAGAAAGAAGGGGGAAGACATGCATCAACCCTGGATGGCTTCATCGAGGACCAGCTTCTGCCTAATGGGTGTCTGCTCCAACTCGACACCATCCATCGCCCCATAATCTGAATCCTTTAAGAAAAAAGTTCCTCTTAAATTGATTCATACATCATTAATCTTCAAATTGAAACATCTAAGCTTGTATTTCTGTCAAACTTCCTGATCAGTTTGGTTTTACAGGCTCGACGATATCCTGGTAATTATTTTGCCTACCGATCTGCGTATCGGTGTATGAATGTGTGAACGTTAGTGAGTGCGATTGGGTGAATGTAAATCGCTTTGGTCTGTATGACTGGAAAGGCGCCATATAAGTTCAGTCCATTTACCATTTCATGATTTATTGAACATACCAATAATAAAACCCAACTAGGTACATTTTTTTTGTACTCAGGTATGGGAAAATTATGGGATGTTGACCAGGACATTTAAAGGGAATGCTGGATAAAATCATTTGGATTAAAGCCAGTCGACCACTTGAAGGGAAGATGCTGCAGATTTGTACTTCATATATTTTAAGTTTTTCTTTAACCCTAAAACTAGAAATAAATTGCTGGTTCTTTAAAAATGTTAACAAATTTCCTACAGCAGATATTTATCAGAAATCAAGTAACATTAGCAGCTCTAAACGAGTTTTATTTACCATTTACCTGGCCTGAGGGCAGAAAAGACTGTTTGCATGTAAAGGTTGCAGACCCCTGGTCTGGTCTAGTGAAAGGAGCTCTGACCTGCAACACATTTCTCTCCTCCAGGTGTCGCCAGTGTGCCAGTGCTTGTGCAGTGTGCCACCATGTGGTGAAGGGGCTCTTTGTGTGGTGTCAAGGCTGTAGCCATGGTGGACACCTGGAGCACATCATGACCTGGCTTAAGAACAACTCTCACTGCCCTGCTGGATGTGGTCACCTGTGCGAGTACACGTGAGCTGAGGTCAGATCACGGATCCAGTCCTCCACAGGAGGGGCAAAATCCTGGTGCCTCAGAGCGCTCACAGACACTCAGGATCTCCTCAACCTTCTGTGGCCTCAAACCCTGACGTCAAATCAGACCATGGTTCTACAGAGGTTTCTGTCCTGGACCAGCATGTAGGACCAGGTTTAAATCCCACATGACTTTCGATTTTCAATGTGACTCTGGTGGTTTCATATAAGCAGAATGTAAACCAGCCATGGTTTTAAACCCTTCTATAAAAGGTTTTATCCTGAGTGAATTACAAACATTTTACGTATTAACACTTCTGATAGATAATGTAACGTTCAATTAAAACGAGAAATGTGGCTCTCCTCTCCGTTTGAGCAATGCATTAAAACACTTAAGTTGTTCTGGTCCAAAAGCCTGTTTGTTCCCTACAAGCTTCACCTCCATGCTGCTACAAGCGAACTCCATGTATTAGTTCAAGGAAAACCACCTTTCACATCTCAGCTGCCAGAACGTCTGGTCCAACTGTCTCCGCAGAACCAAGAGAATCTTCATGCTTTGCACATAGAAACACTCTGTCAGCTTGGATGGAGACTGCCTTTGACTAGGCCATTCCATTAATGATCATGCTTTGATTCATTATGATTCATCTCCAGTTCAAAAGGAGGGGCTCATCCAGGGCCCCGTTGATGCAAGAACCACCACTGACCCCCGATTCGGGTTTCCTTCCAGGATTGTATTGAGCTCCATCCATATTCCCTGTCCCAGCTGAAGAACACCCCGTAGCATGATGGTACCACCAAGTTTCACAGTGGATCCATAAAATACATTAAAATGGTGAAATGAAAAGACAGTCTAAGGGACATTTGGCCCTGGGGTACAACGTAACATCCTCTATCAATTTAAAACAGGAAAATGTGAGAACATTGAAGCTTCAACTGAAAAAGATTTAATTTCAATTATAAACATGCAGAGCGGCATTTTAAAAAACCTAGAAACGGTTCACATTAAAATATTCACAAACCACAAGGGGGCGCCACTGGGAATCTGATCAGAAATTTGAGTTTTAGGTAAAGAAAAAAACTCAAATTGCGTTAATTTGATAAACATTAATTGAAAAATTCATTTAGCATCAGCAGGAAATTCATTCAAACTATGAAGACACTTGAAATTGCATTTTAGGAGTAGCTCTCCAGGACGCATTTTCCGTTCTCCGTTTCCATCTGAGGACACCGGTAGGATTACGTCCCAATATTACAGCCCTTGACCCATCATCTCTCCCCCGTCCTCCTCCTTTTCTTCTTCGTAACCACAGGAGTTCAACACACACCAACACATTGTGTGAGGGTCATGAACCCTTCATGTCTGCTCGTCATCTCTGCAGCAGCGGTGTTGCTCCTGCCCACACCTGGCGAGCTCAGGTCCTTCAGCCAATCACAGGAGAGCAACAAGTCTGCTCAAGTCGCTGTGGCGCTTTCCTCCAGCAGGGCTGACCTTTCCTTCTGGCCTTCTTGCTTCAGAGAGATTGTTCAGGGTGGTTGGATCACCCTCCGTCAAATATTTGCAGTAACCTCTGGAGAAATACAGCAGAGAAAAACTTGGTTCAGTTAATTTAGGGTGAAGGGGAGGAGATCTGTATGCCAAAGGAGTGGTTCTTACCATTGAAGGAAAGGCTAGGGGTTTTCCCAGCTGTCTGAGACTTTTTCAGGAGCACTCAGCCGCCTCAGACTCTGAAGCAGGGTTTCCAGAGTCTCTGCTGTGATGACAGATCAATCAAACGTCTGAATTAAGATGTCAGAGGGAATCAAAAACATTTAAATCTGTGCTTTCAACTTAGTGTACCCATTTTATCTTGATAGGACTCCAGCTTCTTCATAAGCTCCACCATAGTGGAACATCTGAACCCCTCTAGAGTTACAAGAAAAAGAAGAACAGTCACTTCCCTTTAATGAAACTACATCAAAACTCACCTTTATCACCAGAATCATTTTTTACCTTTATCTCCCAGGCCTGGGTAAGAACCGCTTTTCCCATCTGTCATGAAGCAGGACAACAGTTCGGCCCGACAGCCCCTCTCCTTCGTCAGTGTGGCGCTCATGTCCTGGGCCAGCCTGTGGTTCTCAACCAGCTCAGAGTGGACCTTCTTCCAAGCCATTTTGTCCTCCATCAGGCATCCCTCCATCACCGTCCTCAGCTCCTTCTCCTGAGACACCTGACTCTCCAGGCTCTCTATTTCCTCGCAGCGCTACACGGGTTGAGTTGGACAGACATGAAGAAGAAGCTCAGCTGAATCAGAGATGAAGGTCAGAGGTTTACATCCCACCGCGTTTTTAAAGCTGTTCATGATTTATTGGAGCTGCTCTTTCTGGGAGAAATAATTACACAACAAATAATTTATTTTATTAAACAAGAGTTTGAATTTATTGTGGATTTTCTTTCATCCACACAGGGTCAAAATGATTCTGGATCTTTGACAGATCTGCTCGGCAGAATTCATCTGAACCCACTTTTTAAGCATAGCTCACAAATGTTTGGTACAGTTAAGGCCAGGGCTTCCCAGAAGTTTAAAGTTAGCCCGCTTTGTTTGATCCAAAACCAGTTCTGATGTGAGTTTGGGATTGTCGTCTGGTGGGATGGAGTCTTGCTGCATTCCCACACCTCACACAGACGATGGTGGCAAAGATCCTGAAGGTCAGAGAAAGTTGGACGCATGAATGAATCATCACCTCCGCTTGGTTTTAGAATAGCCAAAAGTCAAGGTGAGGCTTTCAGACCTAAGACCACTGTACCAACTGTCAAGCATGGTGGTGGCAGCATCATCCTGCGATTCCAGGAGCACCCCTCATCTGGTCCTTATATACTGCCCAAAGCAGACGGAAAAATAAAGAAGGAACACTTTCAAATCCTTCCAACTTCATCTCAAGCAAACAGCTAGATTGTTCACACCTGGACAGAACTACTTGTTCCTGCAGGTCAATGATCCCAAACAGGGTTTTAGGAAGAATACAGGAAACCAACACTGATCTTTGAAAACTCTCACCACAATTACTTCAGAAATATAAGGACTATAACTCGGGTTCATGCAAGGAAACTGATTACATGAGCTGTACCTGTTCTGCTGAAAGCTGTCAGATGTTCAGCCAAAATTATACCAGAAGCTTGTTGATGGCTACAAAAAGCATGTGGTTTCACCTTTAAGTAGGGATGTATGTATTTATTTAAGTTTGTATGTATAATTCTGACTCTGGATTAGAGAAAAGCCAAGAATACTTCAAAACTGTTCTTGTTTTTTTACAATTCATTAAAGATTTGTGTGTTATTATAATTCCACTGTGAAAAACACTGGTTAAAATGGTTAATTGAAGGCCCAGAACCATGAAATAAATATAACCTGAACCAGTACAGGGATCTGCTTCAAGCACCTTGTGGAGCTGGATGGCCATTTCCTGCATCTCAGCTTCCAGCTGGTCGGCGTAGGCTTGTTCCAGAGCATTGCTGGGTGGCAGAGCGCTGCTGTGCCATCTTGCAATAGCTGAGGTCATCTTACGTTTGGGACCAAACAAGCTGGAAGACATGAAGCCGTTCAGAACCGCCTGATGGCGCAGACAAAGCAGGCACTGGGATCGGAATGATAAAGGTCCTCACCTGATACCTATTTCCTTCAGATCATTCTCTGTCAGTGTGAGAAATATCCGCAAGTCGATGTCTTGTTCTTCCAGTAACGGGAGGTATTTAGAGAAACCAATTTGCTCCAGGAATTCTGCCAGATCCTGCTGGGAAAACAGGCTTGAGGGCCGAGGCACTAAAACCTGACCCGACTCAAACTGTAAAATGAAGCATAACCCAAAACCAGACCTTTGGACCCGTGTATGAAGGTGGAGGACCACCGTGTGTGTGTTTGCCACAGTTTCCCTTCCTGCTGGAGAGAGCTGCTTCGTTGTTTCCATGCCGCGTCTTGCCTTTAGAGTGATGACCCTTATTCAGCCGACGAGAGCTGCTCTTCTGGCACTGGTCGGAGTCCTGGTGGAGAAAAGGTGCATCAGCACATAAGAAGATAAAGTAAACCCAAGTCGAAGCAAACCAAGATGAGTTCACCTCGTTGCTCTCCACAGATCCTTCCCAGTTGAGTCCGATCACATGAGGAAGGCCTTCGCTGCTGCTACTGCTGCTCCTCATGGTGGGCATGTCGCTCTCAAAGAACGGGCTGTCATCTTCAAAAACATCACACAAGCAATTCATCAACAGACCAATCAAAGATCCCCAGAAAGTGAGTTCTTTCCTCACCTCTGCTGCTGTGGCTCTGACCGTCCAGCTCGTTGATTGGTGACGTCACGTCCCGGTAGCAGATGTTCTCACTCTGCTCACCAGCATCAGGATACGTTGTGTATCCTGGCAGCACAGCAGGAGACTCTGCAAGGACAGAGGAACACAGCTGATGGAAACAAAGATGGTCTCTGATCAAAGTTTTATCGCTTTCTAACATGATGTCGGTCAGGAGTGAAGAACTGCAGCGTTTAGGGAATTAAATGGTGCCAACGAGATCACTTGAAAACTTGAGCCATCTAACAGTTGGCGGAGCAGATACACTAACTTGCAAACGTATTCGCTTTATAAACCAGCAGGAAGCATTGGATTATAGTGGAGGGGAAGAAAACGGACACGATTCACTCAAACAGTGGTTCCTGGAGCTGCACAGTATTCAGCTCCTCTGAGGAAACATTTTGTGGAACCACCTTGTTCAGTTGGAGGTGCAGGTCTTTCGGGGTATTTCTCTACATGCTTTGCACAACTACAGACTGACAAGGTTCAGTCAGATTGGGTGGTGGAGTGCCTGTAAACATCTCCAAACCACCCATTGTATCTCTGGCTGGATGTTCAAGGTGGTTCTCCTGCTGGAAGATGAATTTTCACCCCAGTCTCAGGTCTTCTGCAGCCTCTGGCAGGTTTTCTTCCAGGATTGTCCTGGATTTGGCTCCATCCATCCTCCCATCAACTCTGACCAGCTTTCATGTCCCTGCTGAAGAAAAGCATTCCCACAGCCTGATGCTGCCACCACTATGGTAGCGATTCAGGATGAAGTGCAGTGTTCGTTTTCCCTCACCTGCGGCCAAAATGTTTCACTTCAGTCTCATCTGACCACATGTTTGCTGTGTCTCCAACAGGCTTTCTTCTTGTCATTATCCCATAAAAGTCCACATAGGTCAACAAATTCTCCCCCCTGAGCCGTGGATCCCTGCAGCTCAGGGTTACCTGATTAACGTTCTCACTCAGCCTGCTGTACATTTAGGCGAACTTCCATGTCTTGGTAGGTCAGCGGCTGGTCCATCCTCTCTCCATGTTCAGATGTTGGACTGAACAGACCCTGGGAGATGTTCAAAGCTTGGGATATTGTTGTAGACACTAAGAGAAAGCCATTCATCGTGTTCCTTCCTCTCCATAAAGATGCACTACTTAGTGTTGGTCCTCCACATAAAATCCAAATAAAAACAGGTCTCTGGTTGTTAAAGGACAAGATGTGGAAATGTTTCAGTGACCCACCACACTGTTTGCTTTTGCCTCCAACTCGGAACTTGGCAATGGCCTGAGGCCCATCGTGGATGCTGACGCCTTTAACTCGGCTTCGACTGGGCCGGATCCTCGGTGGCGAGCTGTCCGAGTCCTCCGAGGAGCTCAGGTCTTCATAGTGTCCTGACGAGTTCAAACACAGAAAATAAAGAAATTAGGACACAAAAAAAACTTAAAATCTACAAGTTCTTTAAGATAAAGAAATCTAACAGCATGTAAGTAAACACCTGGTTTTATTTGTGGAGAACGTGCGTCAATGAGGCTGACGATCTTCATGTAGCCGTACATCATGGCGAGGGCGCGAGCCGTCTCTCCTTTAGCATCGCGCTCGCTGACCTTTACCTTCTGTAAATGAGTCAAGGAGAAAAGATCTTTCCATCAGTGTTTAAATTACTTCACCCACCTGAAGCACAGCAGCAAGGAGCTTGTTCATGGTCACCACTCACATGATCAAGCAGGTACTGAACAATGATTTCATGTCCAGAAGCAGCAGCCTCCATCAGAGGAGTGAAACCGGACCCAGGCTCCCTGCAAGATGAGGGAAAAAAGTTTAAAAATATCTCAGGCAGATTATTGCAGATGTGGTTATGCAGATATGTTAAACACACTAACCTGACGTTAGCATCGGCGTTGTTATCAAGCAGGAACCTAACCATCTGTTGATGGCCTGTGCTGGTGCAGTGAAACAGAGCGGTCCAGCCTCTAGAATCCCTAAGCTCCAGCTCTGCTCCTTGCTTGAGTAAAAAAAGAAACATTCAGCGCGAGAACCGGTTTAATAGTTATAATCAAACAAAACAACCATGCAAACCCTTAACCAAGGCCTCCAACTGCTTCAAATCCATTTTACACCAGGAGCAACTCATCATGTTGCTGTGGCCAACACCACTACCTGCTGCACCTTTACTCACAACTACAGAACATGGGATTCCTGCATGGTTTTCATTTTAAAGTTCCAGTTTTCTACAATCATATTTCCTAAACACTTGTTTAACCTCAACATGAAATTATGGCAGGTGTTTCAATTGATGGATTGAAGCAACTTTTAGACAAAACCGAGTCTGGAAATACCTATTTGTACCTTGAAAGTACTTGGATCATATTTCATAGTTTCTTATACCTCATTAGAGAGTAGATGTTGTACCTGCAGCAGGAAGTAGGCTATACTTTCATTTCCACAGCTTGCTGCCAGCATCAGCGGGGTGAGACCTTTGGGTGTGGTTGCATTCACATTCACTCCAGCCTCCAGCAGCAGATTTGCAATGTTGTCATGACCAATGTAAGCGGCATACATAAGCGGGGTCCATCCTCCGATGTTCTTCCCATCCAGGTCCACCTCACGCCTGAAAACACATTCTAGTCAGCTGTGGAGGAGCATCAGGGTAATCGTGTTTTACTAGTCAAAAGATGCTTACTTTTTAATGTTCTCTGCAACCACGTCATACTGGCCGATGGAGCAGGCTGTGTGGAGGTCCAGAGGGACGTCCAGTTCCTCGGGTCGCAGCAGGGACTCCCCCAGCCAGAGGGAGAGGCTGGCCCCCAGCTGCTCCGACTCACTGGCCTCATCACTTAGTTCGGACATTTCCCCTCCGCGCTCCTGAAAGCAAACAAACCGCCAGAAAAAGGCTTGAAACGACACAGTTCTGGACTCAGAACCAGTTCTGGATTCAGAATCAGTCAGGTTGTAGGACAGGAGGAACCAAACAAGCTGCTGCTCAGTTTCTTAGCGAGCTTAGCTTAGCGGAGGAAACCGTCATCTCTACGCCGTAAAACTACACCTGTGGTTCCCCCGACGAGCCACACATGTGAGGCAGGATTTAACGACGTTTAAATATAAAAGCTTCAAACTTACAGCCAGCAGGCGATTTATTTCAACAGCAGCTCAAACTTTGTTTAATGTCTGCTTCACTCAACTGTGCTCGTGTAGAAACACAACCCGCCTCTTCCGGTTTCCGAAACAGAAACGTTTTTAACAAAGACAAATCTGCTTAATATTATCCCATGCGTGTTTTTTTTCTGTCATTCTTGAAAAAAAATGTAACAAACTTAAATAAAGACGCCTCATTAGTTTGGAGAGTCCTTAGCTGTGTACAGTTTCATATTAAAGATTTGTCTTTACCTCCAGCTTTAGGGTTGTAGTGGGAAGGGGGTATATTTACAAATCAAATTTGATGTAAAATTATTATTAATAGCATGTTTATGCCATACTTGTCACAAGAGGTAAAAAAAAAAAAAATTGTCCTAAATGAATAATATAATTGAAAATATTGTCATATTTGGGGATTTTGTCATTATGCTTTTATTTAGATTTTGTTATATTTGAATACTTTAGCTATGTTCAGGATCACAGTTCATTTTTACACAGACCTTTACTGTCTACAGGGTTTTTCTTTTTTACGTTGAAGTGTTGCATATACCTGACTGGTAAGGTTGTTCTGAACCTTCATGGAACCCTTAGGTTACATTGTGGAAATTGTAGGGAATCTTTATGGAATTATATGCGAAGGTTTTTTCAAAGGTAAAATTTTTCAGATTATAGTTTACATGTATGGAACCTTTAAAGAGGTTCTGGGAAGGTTTTAGTTTAGGAGGGTCTTTTAAGGCTATAAAATGTCCTTAAGGAAACACTGCCTAAAGGTTATATGAAGGTTCTCTAAACGTCACTTTGTGACGTTTACAATTCACTTTCAGGGAAACTTTAGGGAGTTGTATACATTCCTAAGGATCCATTATAAAAGCGGCACTTGACCTTCAAGGTACTTTTAGGGAATGTTCCATGAAGGTTTTCTGATGGTTCTTTAAATGTTACCTTATGAAAGTTATACTTCACCTTCAGATGAACTGGAGGTTCTGTAAAGGTTAAATTGGTTACATCTGTAGTGAACCCTCAGGAATGTCCCATGACAGTTCTGTATTTTTTACATTGAGAATGGTTAATGTTCAGGACACATTCCCAAAAGGTCCCAGTGCTTGTGTTAAAACTAGCCTTCATGAACTTTTCCTAATGGTTACATTATCTAGAACCTTTAGAGAATGTTCTAGGTTAAGAGAACCATTCTGGTAATGTTAAAGTCTGCTGGGAATTCTCTGCCACTATTATTTTGTGGGGTGGAAGCTGAAGCGTTTGGGAATGTCTGTTCTAAATGGTAACTTTACTTTGACTTATTAAACGTTTTAAAAATGAAAATTCCAACAAACATTAAAAGTGGAGCAGCTAATATAATAGTCTGTTGAAGACCACAGATTCTGTATGTTGCACAATGAGAACAATTACAGTTCCTAAAACACATTTTTCTCCACTGTGGAACACTAGCATTTATAAAGGCAGCTGGGAAGGTTCCAAGTTTAATAAATATTTAAAACTAGTCTGAAGCTTTAAATGACTTGATCTGAAATCTTTTTAAGTGGAAACTCCTACTGAACAATTAAATAACTCATGATACATTCAGTTCAGTAGGATTTGGCAGCTGCCTACTTCATGTTGCCAGACAGATTCTATTTACAGATCAGGCAGTAATCAGGTCTGGGTGTGACCTCTCTCAGCTGACCTCTGCTCTAACAGGAGGTATGATTACTTTTATAAAAAGGCCCAGGTTGGTTTGAATCCTGTTTTTAAATCTTTATTTAAAAATCAGCTTTTTTTTATTTATTCTGGTTTTATTTGATCAAAAAACTTGTTTATTAGTCTGAAATATTTAAGTGTCAAATAAAAACAAAAAAAGGACATTTTAACAACTCTGTATGTTTTTTAGTTATTCTTTGTAGGTTTTCATGCATTTTTTGTAATAAAAAAGCTTCCAGTAATAATAATATATTCCAAAACAAAATGAATCAGTTGGTCCTGAAAACATATTAGATTAACTGTAAATCTGTGTTATTTTCCATGTTAAAGTGTGTTAATTAAAACAGTTTAGTAGCTGAACATTAAGTCAATAACAGTTTGTCTGATACAGTTTAATGTCTGGTTAAATTCTAGAAACTGTCAAGAAAAACACATTATATTTGGGGATGGTGTATGCAATCACAGCCTTTTTATGATCATTTTTCACAACAAATCTTCAGACGCAACATTTCTTGTGTGTTTTGAATATTTAAACAACCGTTACGTGTTCAGAGTAAGTAACACTTATTTCCAGTTCAGTTCATGGAGAGATCTTCATCTTTCAGCACAGAAATATCAGAAGAAATTGAAGAGAAACTCTTTTTTTGATGGAACAAAAGCGAAGGCTGTCGTCTCCTCCTGAGGCCCCCAGGGTCCAGCCTGCTGCTGCTGGTCATCTGAAGCTGCTGGATGGGTTCTCACCTCAGCTCTGCGGTGGAAAACAGACTTCTTTGGGGAATATGACGCCACTTTGACCTGAGCTGATGCAGTTTCTATCAGGAGCAGAGGAGCCTGTCGATTAACAAAGATTCAACAGAACACACTGTTGACTGAAACAGTTCACTCACCACTTTGAATGAGCTTGAACTGCTTCTTCTTCTCTTCCTCCATTTGCTTCCTGTAATCTCCAGTCATGGCTCTCATCACCTGCCGCTTCTTGACCAGAGGAGCTTTGGAGCTGCGCAGCGTCTTCAAGGCTCGAGAGGCCTCCTCTTCTACGAGGAAGAAAACACAACGGACCATAAAATCAAAACTTTAATGCTCGAACATCGACACCAAACGGCCCCCTTCGTTATCCGACAAGGATCCAAACAGGGGGGTACCGATCAGGCTGATGTGGCCCATTTCCTGTCTCCAATTCTTCTAAAACCTTTTCCTGCCAAAACTAGTTTTATCGAATTTTGATTCTTGTCAATAACAAGAAAATATGAAAACCCTTCCTGCTGTGAGGTCATTATTTTCTGTTTTTTAAGATGCGTGTGAGAGATGTCGGTGTAAAACAGGCTTTAGATGAGTGGCGCTGGTGGTGTAGAGGTTCAGCAACCATACATAGAGGCTATAGTCCTCGACACGGGTTCGAGTCCTGGACCCGGCGAATGTCTCCCCCTCTCTCTGCCCCTCTTTCCTGTCTACCTGCTGTTGAAAAAATAAAAAATTAAGGCCGAAAAAATATATGAAAAAAACAACAGGCTTTAAAAACATGCAGTTTAAACAGGCTACAACAACATTTAATTTCTCTTTGGGATTGATAAAGTATTTTGGAATTGAACACATTAATTAATTCATAATTTAAATATCTCATTCTTCCTACTTTGATGACAGATATTTTGTATGTCTTCACAGCAGTTTTGCATTTTTCCAGTTTTTTGCCATATATTTGCTAACTTTGTTCCTTTCTCTGGTGCTAGTTGGTGGTTTGTATTATCCTGCAGTTATTCTGTGTTTCCTGTTTTTGTCTCACCTTGTGGCCTCTCTACACCTGTCTGCAGTCGTTTTTATATCTTCCTGTCCAGTTTCTTCTTCTCAGCATACGTCTCTTTGCTGTTTCATCCTGACTTGGTCGTTTCAGGTGAAAGTCAGAGTAAATTAATTTGTTTCATGAACCGAGGATTATATTTCTGGGATAAAATGTATGACTGTAAATGAGTGTGGTGATGTGTAGGCGAAAATAACAACACTAACTCTGTTTTGGAGTTCCTTTCTGGGACCTTATTCCCAGCTCCAGCTGTTCGATACACCAGTCCAGCTGCCTGTTCAGCTGCTCCTCTGGGCTCTGAAAGAAAGTCCCATTCAGACATGAAATAAACATTTAACAACATAAGATGATAGTTAGTTCTAGTCACAAGTTTTCATGCAGCTCTCCTGGTCATTAACGGCATAAAAATCTCAGGCTTTTAAGAACACCATACTAATTGTCAAGCATGGTGGAGGTACCACCATGCTGGGGGTCTGTTTTACTGACAGGGGTGTGCATTGGAATAATGAAGGAAGTTAACTAATTCCAGATTTTACAACTTCACCTTAAAATTAACAGCTAATTTAGGAGTTTCCAGTCCAGGAGAGCAACTATCCTGCATCCAGAAGCCACAGGATAGTTGCTCTGAGGACCAGAAGCTTGTTGTGTGGCTTCTCTGCAACATGCTATGGGACATTTAATCAAATATTACTGGGGGGAAATTGCATGCTTATAAAGAGTGTATGTAAACTTCTGAGTGAAGCTTTATATACTAACCAGCTCTTCCTCTTTCTGACTCCCTTCTGTCAGCTTTTGCTGTGTCTCGGTGTCAGACAGTTTCTTCTTTCCAGTTTTCTTCTTCTTTTTTGTTTTGGACTGCTCTGATGCTTCACATTCAGACGCACCCCCCTGGGAATGGGAACGCTCTTCCTCCGGGTCACACTGTTGGTTGCTTGGAGATGAGAAGTGTGCAGTCTCCGTTGTGTCCATGTCTTCGGCAGGTGGGTCAGGAGGGATTTGAAAGTTAAAAGCAAAAGCAGAGCCCTGCCCTGTCAAAGATAATGCTGGGGTGGGGGATGGGATGCGGTCTGCTGGAGATGTTTTCTCGTGAGATGGAGGGACGCCGTCTGTGAAAAAGTTAAACCTGAAGGAGTTGTCACTGCCAGCCCAGAAAGGCTTGTTTCTCTCTCCTTCAGCAGGTGTGGAGATCTTTGATTCTCTAATATCTGTTGAATAAACACATGGAAGGAGAAGGTGAGGGTTTACTTTCATTTGAGCCGACAGTGCCTTCCAAAAGTATTCATACTCTTTAAACCTTTTCCAAATATGAATAGTGTGGAATCTATTTGTTTTCAGTCATCTTTAACTGTGATATACTTAAGTTAAACTGCGAGTAATTTCATCCGAGTCCATTTGGACATGTTCTGTTTCTGGTGTCAAAGATTTGTTAGAGAACAAACTGCATCATGAAGACCACGGACCACAGCAGACAGGTCAGAGAGAAGATTCTGAAGAAGTTTAAAGCAGGTTAGGTTCTACAACAACATCCCGAGCTTTGAACTTCTCACAGAGCTCTGATCAATCCATCATCTGAACAGAGAGGATGGACCACCAAAACAGCTTTGCAATCCAAACATCTAGCCGTTACGGAGGAAATGTCCTGTTCTCAGCTTTCCACAAGCCATAAAGGCCACATAGACATATGAAAGAAGGTGTTCTGGTCAGACGAGACCAAAACTGATCATTTTGGCTTATGTGCAAAATGCTATGTGTGGAGAAAAACGATGATGTGTGAAAAGATGATGTGTGAAAGCAGTCTGACATTGCAAATGACCCTGAACACACCATCCCTACAGTGAAACATGGTGGTGGCAGCATCATGCTGTGGGAATGCTTTTCTTCAGCAGGGACATGAAAGCTGGTCAGAGTTGATGGGAAGATGGATGGAGCTAAATCCAGGACAAACCTGGAAGAAAACCTGCCAGAAGCTGCAGACCTGAGACTGGGGTGAAAATTCATCTTCCAGCAGGAGAACCACCTTGAACATCCAGCCAGAGATACAATGGGTGGTTTGGAGATGTTTACAGGCACTCCACCACCCAATCTGACTGAACCTTGTCAAGACCTGAGACTGGAGGTGGAGATTCAATTTTTAGCAGGACAACCACCCTGAACATACAGCCAGGGATACAATGATATGGTTTAGATCAACGCAGATTCATATGTTAGAATGGCCTAATTAAAGTCTAAACCTAAGTCCAAATCATAATCTGTGCAAAGAGTTGAAAATGAATGTTTAATGATGGACCCGTCCCAACTGACAGAGCTATTTGTAAGGAAGAAACTGCAGAAATGTCCTTCCGTAGCTGGTAGAGAGGTACCCAGAAACACAGGCTGTGATTGCAGCAGTAAGTGGTTCTAAACTTTTCACATTTGTTTTTGTAAAATAAAAAATTAAAACCATGCATCACTTTCCCTCCACTTTACAGTTATGTGGTGTTGCATAAAATCCCAATAAAACACATGGACATTTGAGGTTCAAGTTATCTCTGGGTCTTGTTCACGAGTGAAGGAAGAATGGAGACTGACAGACGGATCGGTGCGGCTGCCGCAGTAATGGGGACGCTGTGCCGGTCCGTTGAGAGGAGATTTACCAGTCGGTCTACGTTCCTACCCTCACCTATGGCCATGAACTTTGGGTCATGACCGAAAGAACGAGATCCCAGATACAAGAGGCTGAAATGAGCTTCCTCCGTAGGGTGGCACTCCCTTAGAGATAGGGTGAGGAGCTCGGAGTAGAGCTGCTGCTCCTCCACATCGAGAGGAGCCAGTTGAGGTGGCTCGGGCATCTATACCAGATGCCTCCTGGACGCCTTCCTTGGGAGGTGTTCCAGGCACGTCCCACCGGGAGGAGGTCCAGGGGACGGCCCAGGACACGCTGGAGGGACTATGTCTCTCGGCTGGTCTGGGAACGCCTTGGGCTCCCCCTGGAGGAACTGGAGGAGGTGTCTGGAGAGAGGGACGTCTGGGCGTCTCTGCTGAGTCTGCTGCCCCCGCGACCCGGTCCCGGATAACGCGGAAAACGACGAGTACGTAAAAAAAAGTTCAACGGGTATGAATACAAACGGATAAAAAAATAAAACTTTGTAAAAACTCAACATAATTTACTAATGATAAGGCATTTATATTTCCACAGTATCTACGTTAATCTAAACCAGAAGCCAGAGATGCATAAAGCAGAAGCACCATAATGTACCTAAGAACAGCAGCCTTTCCTCGGTCATGCTCTCCCCCAGAACCCGTTGGTTTTCAGCTCAAGAAAGTCCGTTTCTGCATTTATTTCCCCCAAAACAACCAGGGTTCACACATCCGCAGAAAAAGACATTTCCACAAACACCTTAATCCAGTTACGTAATCTTCTTTAAAACATCAAATGTTCCAGAAATATATCTACAAACCTACTGCGAGTGTCACTCGGTAATATGCCCGTCTGGTACTAATCCCCAACGTCAGGTTGTTCCGCCTTCATGTGATCTGTTTTAAACTGTTTAATCCGTTTTAGTTAAAATGACACACAGTTTAACTGTCAATATTGTGTTACGAGAGTAAAGTAATATTTAGAAAAGGAGAAAAATCACTCAGTAACATATTTCTGTTTTTCCTTTTCAGATAAATATGGTGATATTGAATCATTATGACTACATGTGTGACATTAGGTTGATGTGTTTTTTTTATGAAAACATGTTTAAGTACTAATCTCCATGCAGAAGAGGGTGTAACTTTGACGGAGGATTTGAAAAAGTGGCGGGCTGCTCTCCATCCATTTCCCTCCTCTTTCAACACAACCACAAAGGATCCAGAACATATGCGCTGAGTTTTTATTTAAGGAAATCCTGTCGATCTTTCCAACCACATTTAGGGTCTGACTGAATGTAAAAACACTGCCTTTTCACCTTCCCTGTCTAGACATAAGCATTTTAGTTATGAAAAGTCATCCAAGACTATTTAGAATATGGGATACTGTTTATAAGAACGACGTTGATCTCTTTTTTATTTGATGCAGCAAAAACAAAGAAGCCTTCTGATAAACTTTAATCTGTGGTGAATTGCGAACTACGGATAGCAGGAAAAGCCGTTTCCTTTGGCTGATTTTATGAAAAATCCCTCTTCCGATGCTTGAATTAAAGTGACTCCCTGTCTTCTGTCTTTCATGCGAATACTACGGTGATCCTCATTGGCTCGCTTACTAGACATCAGGCTGTCAGCAATGTTTAGACCAATCCAGTTGAATCGGGGGAGGGACCTAGACATTCGCTCCGGTTAGCTTATAAAAGCAGCGTCTCGCTGCTTCCACTCGCATAGAAGACGAACGATACGGAGGGAAGTGTCTCCACTTCGACGAAAATTTAAAACAAGGGGAACAAAATAGAACCGTAAGTGACTGAATATTCTTTGGGTTTTGTTCTTTTCACTCTAAAGTGTTAACGTTCATCATACGTGTGGTATTAGCTACCTTTAATGTGGTTTCCGGACGTTGATATACGTTGAAGCCTTTAACAATAAACCGACGCGCGCCATGATCAGTTAACTGAACTGTGATGCGGATTAGACCCTCTTAAAACGCGCAATACACAATGAAACTCTAAATATAGATGTAGTAATTTTAAATATTTTTGCATTATAAGAAGGTTTGGTGAGAATATTGTTTTTATATTTTACTAGCTTCTATGGTAGCTAGCTGGCGCCATTTTATCACCGTCTCTGCCAGCTTCTAAATTGGACTGTAGAGCAAAGAAACGTGTGAGTCCTCTGTAGCTTAATGGTGGCTGCGCTGAGATTTTTACACTACATTTACAGAAATGTGCAGTTTTGAACATTCGGCGCCATTTTTTTTTTTCCCCCGCTTACTGGGATCATCAATTCCTCAGTATCAGAAGCGTTGTTTATTTGTATTATGGAGCTTCTTTCCTTAATATGTGGGAACGTTGCAGCAGCTGTTATCACCTTTTCTGAGGTCACACGTATGTGGTGCCGTTGATGTGGCCCATCTTGAGTTGTTGTATTTGGACAAAAAGTAGATCAGGATATTTCTTAGTTTTATCAACCATTGTCCTTTTTCCGTATCGATCTGTAGGTTGTGAGAAATGGCTCGTACCAAGCAGACTGCTCGTAAATCCACTGGAGGAAAAGCTCCCAGAAAGCAGCTGGCAACCAAAGCAGCGAGGAAAAGCGCGCCATCTACCGGTGGCGTGAAGAAGCCCCACAGATACAGGTATAAATGCTTTATCCCTGAGTTGCACAAGCTTGCAAGTTTTACGTGTTTTGAGTCTCACGTCGAATTAGTTTTAATTACAACCAATCACAATTTGTGCTCCTAACTGCCTTTTTTATTATATTTTACCCAAAACATTAAAGTTTGCACTGGTTGAATTTTATAGAACAAATGTATTGTGATGCAACGTTTCTAAAAATGGCCCGTTATTAAGATATGGCAAGCTGATTGGTGCATGGCTACACATGTAACTGGGCTAATGGGAATTGAACCTTCATGTTTTTTTCTGTCTTGTAGGCCAGGCACTGTTGCTCTGCGTGAGATCCGTCGGTACCAGAAGTCAACTGAGCTGCTCATCAGGAAACTGCCTTTCCAGCGTCTTGTCAGGGAAATTGCTCAAGATTTCAAGACGGACTTGCGTTTTCAGAGTGCAGCCATTGGTGCCCTGCAGGTAGGACTTTTTTCTTCAAATAAAACTAATTAAAAGGGTTTTGTGGTGCTGAATAACAACTGATTGTTTTTCCTTGTAGGAGGCCAGTGAAGCTTACTTGGTTGGGCTGTTTGAGGACACCAACCTGTGTGCCATCCATGCAAAAAGAGTCACAATCATGCCCAAGGACATCCAGCTGGCCAGGCGAATTAGAGGAGAGCGTGCATAAATCTGTTTTAACCTTTTAGTGGGGTGTTGTGAGGAGGGATGGTACAGGGGGGTTTAGGTCAGGGTATTTGATTGGGGATGTTTTGTAAATTTCAAACTGTTAACAGCATGTGGTTTATTTGTAGTTCTAGGCATGTTTTTGTACTTGTCTTTTCACTTTTCAGTCTCATTCAATATAGACCACCGCTTCTCTGTAAAATGCTCGATGTTCCATTCTTTTCTTCTGTTTGCAAACATTAGTCTGTACTTCAATCCTGTGTGCATGTCATAGGATTTCTTGTGCTGTAAATAAACTTTCTGCTACCTCATATTTAAGCTGTTGGTCTATCTACACCCATATATTTGGTGTTGCAGGATTGGCTGGCGGTTGCATGAGAAGCGAGTAGCTTTTTCACATTGGGTGGATTATTTTTTGATAAATTACCTTGGAATACTTCAGAAAATTAATCTCGAATGCAGAAATGCACCTGACCATTTGTGAGGTAAATTTGACAATGCGATTACCTTCAGGAACTGTTAAAACTACATTACAAGCTGCCACATCCATTAGCTCTTATGCAGTCTTTAAATGTAGATCTGCTTTTTCAGGCTTAACTAAGGAGGGGTGAGATTTGATTTTTCTAATGGGATGATTTGTCTTTAAAGAAACTTGATTTATCACATGGTTTAAGCTGCAGAAATACTAGTTCATAGCTCCAAGCCGATGGGATGGGTCCCTAGCCCAGTTTCTGGGAATTAGAATTATCGATCTGTTTAATCAAATTTATACTGGCTTTAACTTTAATTGCTTGAGTCATGGCTGTATAGAAGTATGGGAAACTGGAAAAAGCTCACATTGCAGAAAAGTGAAGCAAATTCATTTTAATTTGTTACCAGAAAAAGAACACGGGCCCAATAGTCTTTCATAACATAATTCTCTTTTCATGGGCCCATTAAACTTAAAATCAGTCCAAAAATTGACATAAAAGTATATCCTAGAGTTGGAAACCCTGGTTGAACCTCAGTTATCTTCAGCTTGTTCTGAGTCTTCATCTGAAACCAAGCTGGGTAAACGTTTGGAAAGTTTTGCATCAACGTCCGTCTCCTTCCTCATAGCGCACCACAACAGAAACGCGGTGAAGGTCAGGCTGATGGGAAGCACTTTCCACCAAGGCCGCTGGTGCTGGCTGCCCATGGAGCGGTCCACTTTCCAGGTCCGGTGACTGGCCTTACTGGTGGAAAACTTGATGGGTTCACTGTTGACCACTTTATCTTCTTTGGGGGGGTTTGACCTTGAGGATACCCATGAGGTCAGTGCTAGAGACCTGGCACTGTTTAGGGAAAGAAAGTGTATTAGTTCCCATCACATTAATGTTACAGTGCATCTTCAGAAATTACTTTGCCTTTTAAACATGAAACCAAGAATTACATCAGCTTAGGTACATGTACATAGTATTGAAATTTAGAAACATTTTTCTGCAATACACTTTTTATCTGATCATATTAACTTGAAAAATA